>NC_072731.1:90109816-90446675 GCF_026930045.1 Uloborus diversus | reverse complement strand
ATCATCACCAAAATATGACGACATCTTTGATTTCTGAGTCATTGAAATATGTACCTCATTTTCTTTGACATGTCTCTTCCTTTAAACGTGAAGCCTGAGGCATGCTAATTGTGTTCCGTATTTTAGTGGGAAAACGACGTAACTGGGAAATTTATAAAAGGCTGTTGATCTTTTTTCAATTCTTTTTGATTTAAGTTAACCTTGCGTATTCCAATTCCCCCCCCCCTTTTTTTTTTTCCTTTGAACTCAGATTTCCTGCGCGAATTCAGTGACGGAAAGTGGTTTCTGTAAAACAGATTTCTCCACCAGCAGAATCTCGCTGCAGAAAAATCAACTTGTTACTGCCCTACTGGATACGATGAAGCAAAACCTTTGCACAAAGAATCAATAGATCAAACTTTTCTTTTTTTTTAATTTTTTTTTTTTATTTTTGGAAAATTAAAGTTATTCAAATCAAAGAAAAATTGTTTGTATTATTATTATTATTGACATTATTATTGTCAGCGTTATTATTATGATTATGGTTATTAAATTTAGTATTATAGTTATCATTATTATAATAATCATTATTATTATAATTATTCTAATTATCATTACTAATGTTATCATTATAATTATTATCAATTTTTTCTAAAAATTATTATTGTAATCATTATTTTGAAACACGTTTTTTCTCTTTTCTATATGGTGTAAGTTTATCACTTTATTTCCAAAAGTTACAATTGTGAATACTTTTTAGACTATCTTTTCAGATTTTTTATTTCACAGTGTGTATCTTCAGCAAAGAGCACTAATAAATCAGAACATTTTAATAGTTACATTATAACACATAAGGCAAGCATCAAAAATTAAATTATCCATGCAGTGATTTTTTTTACAGTTTTAACATTAAGTAAAAAATACAATTAGAAATGTAAAATATGTAAATGTAATATAAGTTTTAATCATTGATGAGCGTTATGAAATAGCTCCTAATTTAACTGTTGGAAAACTTCAACAGAATGTTCGATAATAACATTCGTGTAGAATCAGAATAGTATCTTTTGTAAAGAAAAAAAATGATTTGAATTGAGGAAAGACCTATTGAAATACTTGTACAAGAGGACATTGACATTATGAGTAGTTATACTTTCGTGCATGGATAGTTGACCTTGTGTATGATCAACCGTTGAATAAAAAGTTTTAATCTACCATTTTTCATGATCAGCTAAGTTCTTACCTTTCGAAATCTTCTCAAAAAGAACCAAAACTCCAACGAAATTAATGAAAAAACGACAAGTTGAAATGTTAACTGCGGTGGTTTTTATTTCAGCATATGCACATTTACATTTAGTTTTGAAGAAATACTGGTGGCCTTCAAGTTTTAACTTAGGTTGAAATGATGAACTTTGAATATATCATTTATTATCTGCTAATTGCATACTTTACAAATCCTATCTGCTGAATTTTTCTTACCAATGAGCATTATTAATTAATAATACAGTTACATTAAAATTCCTTTAAATTCATTTTCTTTTTTTCCAGAAACCATTCATTGGTTGGTCTTAAAGTCGTTACTCAGCCTGTACGTATAAACGTCAACACTAAAGCTTGTCAAAATTGATTCAATTTTGACAAGCCCCGAAATTTTCATAGTGGTCAAAATTGATTCACTTTTGACCACTATGAAAATTTTGGGGGCCTATACGTACATAGATACGTACCTACTCTCGAACTAATGCCACAAAAACTGGTCAAAAGTGACTCATGGGGAACTGAAATCGACTTTGAATTTTTTTGTGAATACATTAATTATTTAATTTGTACAAGAAAAAAGATACAGTTTCATAAAAAGGTCTTATGAATACTCTGCCGTGTTAAGCGCAAAAGTCGTATCTGCATCGAGTTTAAAATGAGAAATTTCTGTTCAAAGTTGTGTGCATCCATGTATTTGATGCAAATGCACCATTTTTTTGAAATAATTTCTCTTTCACAAATAACCATAAAACATTGTATTTAGGTAAAATATGACAAAGAATCGCCGGCCGCCTTGTCTAGTGGGCAGAGAAGTCTGACTGCGACGGGTAGGTCCAAGGTTCGAATCCCGGTTTGGGTATGGATGTACTCTTTCTCTCCTGTCCTTGTCTTTTCTTTGTTTGAATGAAATGTTGGACTGTGAATGGTTCCCTACCCTATAAGCGGGTGTTCATGGCATATGTGTACTGTTCGGACTTCACACCAAATTACGGTACAGTTAGAAAAGTGAAGCAGCACACCTCACATTGCCAGACTAGCTGGTACAAAACAACAACAACATGAATCACTTGATGACCGCAACTCAATTTTGATAAATAGTGCAGGTACGACTTTTGTACTTAGAATGGCAGTACAGCTTTTACAGCAAGTACACATGTACGTTAATTACGTTACTATTTGCAAATATCTTAATAACTGTAAATTTGATCTTCTTAATGTTACAATTATTTACATTTTTGATTTACTTACCTTTTTGAAAATTTATCATTTCAGCTCTTAAAAAAAAAAAATCAGCGCATTCAAAGCCCAAAATCGCAAAAAACAGTTGAGATAGAGTACTTTGTATGAAAACAAAAACATCTTCCATATTTAAGTAAAATCTCACGCATCATTAATTTACCAATCACATTCAACTGCTTTTTTATTTATTTATTCACATTTCCGTTTCATAAACTGAGTCTCAGCAGTATTTCATTTCTCAAAGCCAGTCTTTTTTTAAATTATTTTAACCGTATGTACTATAATTAAACCAGAAAGATTGAAACATCAAGCAGCTACTCAACTCTGCTTTTTTTCTTCTTGAAATTAACAGTTTTTTACGGGTTGACTTGAAAGACCTTGTTTCTTCGAAATAACCTCCTAAGTGTTTTTATAAAAACTTCTTTACTCATTTACTTTTCAAGAGGAGCAGTCGTTTTTTTCTTTTTTTTTTTCGCATAAATATAGCACAAAATGGTGAAAGAAGCATTAATAATTCAAAAGATTTTCATTTTTAAAGTTATACTAAGCGACTGTTTCATTGAAATGATGCTTATTTTAAGTAAGAAATGCATTAAACTAATAATATGCTTTTAAGTTATGATTTTTTTTTTAATTATGCCTCGTTTAAAAATAAAAAAATATATATATCTACTATTTCTCTGTGAAGCAATGGCCAAAAATGCATTTTTTTCTTCGAGCGGTGAATGTGAAAGAAATTACACGATTTTTATTTTAAAATGTGTACTGAAGTTTAACAGAAAAGCTGTAAGACATCGGACTTCTTTTTTCTGCTTTTGATTTGAGTTGTTTTGAAAGTAATATCTTTTCTCTTTGGAAGACTTATTTTGAAATTACAGTTTCCTAAAACTTATAACATAGTTGTAAACATATTGTATTTGTTCACGATAGAACAAATAATGGGAACAAAAATACGTGGATTTTTCCAAAAGTAAGGTAACTTTTTTTTTAGCATATTTTTTTTCAAACAATTGTTTAATATACACAGTGCGTCCAATAGAAAAGGTGACTGATTTTAAATAAGGTACAAGACGTAAGTTTTTTCTAGTTTACAAGATGATTTATTCAAAATATACACCCTGGGAGTCAATACAATGCTGGAAGCGATCGTGAAATTTTTTGAAGCACTCTTCATACCCATCTTTTGGAATTGCCCCCAATTTCGCCGTCGTAGCTGCCTGAATATCTGAAACTGTGACAAAATGTTTGCCTTTCATTGCCAATTTCAATTTGGGGAACAACCAGAAATCCGCTGGAGCCAAATCAGGGGAATGAGGAGGGTGATCAAGCACCACAATACTTTTTTGGGCCAAGAAGTTACGTACCATCAAGATTTTGTGTGCTGGCGCATTTTCATGCAAAAAAGACCATGTCCCTTGATTTTGGTATTCAGGTCTAACTCGATGAATTCTCGCCAATAAACGCTTCAAAACACTCAAGTAGTAAGCAGCATTAACTGATTCACCTTCTGGCATGAATTTTTTATGGATGATACCCTTCGAATCAAAGAAAACTGTGAGGAGAGTCTTGATTCGGCTTTTTTCCATGCGCACTTTTTTTGGTTTGGCAACTTCTGGACTCGTCCACTCCGCGCTCTGACGTTTTGTGAGTGGTTCATACTTGAAACACCAGGTTTCATCACCAGTTACAATGTTTGCCATGAAGTTTGGATCCCTTGTGGCCGCTTGTTGCATGTCTCTGCAGTGTTCCACTCTGCAATGTTTTTGGTCATCAGTCAATGTGTGCGGTACAAAGCGAGCACAGACTTTCCTTTTTCCTAAATTGTCAGTTAAAATGAGATGGACAGGGGATTTAGGTATGCAAGTAACCTCTTCGATGAGTCGAGTAGTGACACAACGATCATTTTGTAAGATTTCGGTCACTTTTTCAATGTACTCATCATTTCGAACTGTTGCTGAATGACCTGGTCTTGGATCATCTTCTAAGCTGTCTCTACCATCACGAAATCTTGCATACCACTTAAAAACATTCTTACGACTCAGTACTTCACTACCATAAACAGTTTTCATCAATTCAAATGTTTCTGGGGCACTTTTACCCAATTTAAAACAGAATTTAATGTTAGCGTACTGCTCCATTTTTTTTTTCTACCGAGGCCAAGCGACTTCTTCTAGACTTTGCGTTATCACGTTTCAAACGATGTTGCCAACGCTTTGAAATTAATCCAGATAATAATTGAAATGCACGTGCATTTAATGCAATCATTCTTTCATAGACAGCGCTAATAGTTCCGCAAATATTAAATCAGTCACCTTTTCTACTGGACGCACTGTGTATATATATATACATTTTTTTTTTCATCTTTCTGTTTTTCTATGTACTTTTTATAATTATTTTAACACTTATTGCGTCGTTCAACAAGCTTTTGAATGCCTAAGTCAAAGAAAACAGCCGCCAGTGAGGATAACCACTTTTTAAAAGCTTCTTTCACTTTATCATCTGTGGCAAAGCGTTTGCCGCCAAGAAACCTCTTTAGTTAGTGGAAAAAGTGGAAACTCTTTGCGCCAAGTCTGGACGGTGCAGTAGGTGGTCAATCTGCTCCCGTTCAAAAGACTTTACCAGATTTTGGGTTTCTTTCGCGGTATGAGGTCTGACATTGTCATGCAACAATAACACCCTAGACGTCAAAAGCCTTATCTGCTGATGAATTTCTGCCGCTGAAAAGTTTCTTGCAGGCAGAAACTGAAGCACTGACCTATTTTCACAGTATACGGGACTATCAATTGTTTTAAACACCGTGAACTGACACTATAAACTGCAAACAACAAAAGTAATGGCGGCATTTGACACGCAAGGCAAGCCGGGTGTTGGGGCGCATGCATATTTTAACGTTTGCGAGAAATTTAAATAGTTACTGTAAATTGGACCTTGTTTCTGCAATAGTCTACGTAAATATTCAGGGATGAAAAAAAAGATGATAATTAATAAAAGGATATGGAGCAAATATTTAGAACGATGTAATTGGAAAATATTAACTTTTTGAGAAAACCCTATCTTGTTTAAAAGGGCAGCGTAGTTCCTGATCAGGAAAAATAATATTAGACCTGGATTCAGATACGATTTTTTTTTTTTCGTTTATTTGAGTGTATTGAGTTGCAGTAGTCTAATAAAATAGGGGAAGAAAACGAGCAAGTGCGTTAACTCGAACTTCTTCTGAGAAAAAAAAAAAGACACTTAAAATCACTGACTAAAAATATTAACTATGTTATGAGTCCGATTCAGGAAATAACTGTCCACTACAAAACTATTTCCTATTTCTCTAGAATTGATAGACGAAATAAACAAAAATGATTATTCTTTGGTTGTCAAAGTCTTCGACTTTAATGATTCCTTTAATGAGATGGGTTTTTGTTTGTATTGATCGAGATCTGGATGGTCATGTTTTATTTCTTTAAAATTCAAACGCGTTTCAACCAAAACCACTAGACGTGAAGTTGATACAAAACGAAAGCTCACTCATTCTTGCTTCAGATGATGCAAATTAAGAAAAAATCGGAAAACTGAAAAGAATTTACACTTTAATTTTTTTTTTCAGCCGTTCCAGTGTGCCAAGTAGACAACTGTAGGTCTGGGTAGTGACTGTTCTCAGAAAGATCATTGCGTAAACTATTTCCTACAACATGAGATAGTTCCCAAATAAGGTATGATTCCGTCACATGACTAATCTTGTTTTGATACCTGACTTAATGACAAACCCAACTGGTTTTGGCCACCGATAGCGCCATCTTTCTAGGAATAATAGAACTCCTTTCAAAATTCAGTATTCTTGTGTCATCTTCAAATTTGATCCGTTGGAGAATACCATCAATTTATACCTCCATCGATTTGAATGCCTTGCCGCTTTATCAAGTGGTCAGAGCAGTCTGACAGCGATGGAGAGGTTCTGGATTTGAATCTCGGCTCGGGCAAGGATGTACTTTCTCTCCTATCCTTGTACTTTCTTTGTGTGAATGTGTGGTGATGTGAATGGTTGTCCACCCTATAAACGGGGTCCTAATGTCATGTATTTACTGTGGAAGCCGGACTTCACGCCAAATTTCGGTACAGTTGAAGCAGCATACCCAAAATTGCCAGTCTGGTTGGCACACGACAACAACCAACTTGTATTGGCAAAAATGCTGCAAGAATGACACTTTCTCGACAGCAGCTTTATGTAGATGTTTTTAAAGAGCTCTTTCAAATATCAAAAATCCTTTTGCTGACGAATCGCGATTGAAGATAAAAACATGATATTTTTCTGAAAACCAGTGATGAGAAAAATGCCTCCGTGAACCCTGTAAACACGTTATCAAATACATGGCTTGAACACGTGGTCATGGTGTTGTTGAATTCAGGAGTATTGTTACACGTTTTACATTTCACATAGTTGCATTGTGAATGATGACCGCAGTAGTTGTTAGCGCTGGGCAGTCATTCCAAGCTCGTCCGCTTGCGAGATCGAGATTTTTGCTCACGTGATCGGTTGTGACGTAGATATGTCGCAAAGTTGTATTCTAATCTACTAGAACCTAGCCGCAAGCTAAGTTCGAGTAGATTG
This sequence comes from Uloborus diversus, assembly GCF_026930045.1. NCBI lineage: Eukaryota > Metazoa > Arthropoda > Arachnida > Araneae > Uloboridae > Uloborus > Uloborus diversus. The sequence goes on along the minus strand of NC_072731.1, from coordinate 90,439,603 downwards.
GAATACTACTTCGCGACATTTCTACATCACAACCGATCACGTGAGCGAAAATCTCGATCTCGCAAGCTGAGGAGCTTGGAATGACCGCCCTGTTTTCTGGAAAAGGATAAAATATTCTCATGATCGTGTCAATTACTCCGTTAACAGCCTTTATCTTTCCAAACACACCTGTTCCATTGATTTATTCATTAAATAATTTTTGATTCAAGCAGACTTTTGAGTGTGTTAAGTTTTCCTTAAATCAAAAGTGCTTTTAAAATCAGAATTTTCTTTTTAGTATTTTGATGTTCTTCAAAAGAAAAGTATGTGCGATATATGTTAATGAAAATTTTAATTTATTTTTTGCATGCCTAAACATTAAAAGATAAAAAAAAAATACATTTGTGTATCGAAACAACGCAATGAAATTTATAAACTCGTAATAAAATACACAATATTTTGATGTATAATGAATAACTTGAAAAGCGTCAAGAGAGATTTGTTAATTGTATTTGTCTAAGTCATGAATTTATTTCATCTCCTTAGACTCTGTAGTTTTCTTTAAGAAAAAACTAATTTATTCTGTTAAAAAATTTCTTCCAAGGCAGAAATCTGATTAAAAATGTAAATGCCATTCTGAATAAAATGTCAGATTTTATAGTGTTCTTTGACTATACTAAAATGCTTGAAAAGTTCACTCAAAAAAATTTTAGAATAATATAATGCTTAATTTTTAATTTCGTTTGAAATTAAGAATTTAACTGTCAAGCAACGAAAGCTTTGGAAATACATTTCGTTATTTGTTGTTCCGTAATACAGAGCATTTCTTATTTGGATATTTCAATAACGATACGAGTTTTATTTCTTTTAATTTCTAACACTGAATAACTAATTAAACTGAAATTTTAACGACATTTCATTTAAGCTGTTAATAAAGAGTACAATCAGGCTTTTATTTATTTATTTTTTCGTTTTCATTGTGTTTTAAGCACACTTTTCAAGAAAAATTCTCGCATCAAAAGTAATCATTTAATAATGAATAAATGATTGTGTGCATGAAAAGTAAAATAAGAAATAAAGCATAATTGCACAAAAATTACAGATCACAGCTGACACGTGTTTCGAGGTTTGAAAGATACCGTAATCGTTTACATTTCATGCCCATAAAGTGTTTGAACACAATGAGGATGGATATTGTTGTCAACGGTTTAGGGGGAATCATGACACCCATGACCCTCCCCTTTTATCCGCCACTGTACTTGTTAGTGTTGTTTTCGCAATTGATTTTGTCAAGTAACAGATCATACTCCCTTTAATACTTAAGAGCTCTCCATTGTTGTAATTTTTTTTTTTTTTTCATTTCTAAATATTACATTCTCTTCTCCATCCTGTATTAGGACTATTTTTATTTGGTTACGAGAATGGATAATCAAGATGTTATAAATAATTGATTTTTTTTCAAAAATTCAGTAAATGGAAACTTTTCTCAAACTACTGCCACTTCCCTTAGATTGCTGAAACGTTTCTTTAAAGGACTCAATTTGACTCCCAGTGGTCATGACTTCTTTAATTAGCTTTTTATCGACAACTTCCTTCGCCCTAAACGTAATCATCATCCATAACTTCATAGATACGCGATACCGTTATGGTTATTCAGAAAACTTCGGTTTTTTTTATGAAAAGGAATGCTCATATCTGGTAATAACAAAAGCTGCATTTTTGAATTTGAAAGAAACTCAAAGAGGTCTAAACATTTTGAGCAATGAAATTGTTCTTTTCTACACGTTTATCGGAAATTTTACATTATTGTTTTTCTTATATGTTGAACATGCGTCATTTGACACGGTTTTTATTTTCGAAGTAGACCGTGTAACGACGGGCAACGCAACTAGTTTCATATAAACTTGAAACATTACATTGCGTTTGCGCATGTATGGAGATTTGACACTAGAAGCACCGAGCTGAGACACTTGCACTTATTTATTTATTTTTTTTTTCATTAAATACACTCGGTTCGTAACATCGTGGTGCAATCGAATCCGGCTATAGCAATGACTGACGACAAAGTATCCCAATTAAGACGCATTAGAAAAAAAAAATTATAAACTATGTCAATACCACGTTCTTAAAAAATGGTAGGCAACCTAAAAGAGTTTCTTAAGTTCTTCGAGCGATCTGTTTCACACTATACACTCAAGATTAACAAGTTTTTTTTTTTCATCAGAAATCGTTTTATTATTTTTTTTTATCGAGTTGTACGAAATTCTCTAAAACACAACTTAAAAAAAGAGCATGTAAACTGGTATTACGACTTAGAAAAAAAACTATAACAACAACATCTGCGGATGTTTGGCAACATGCCAAAGAGGAAAAAAATGCATAATCAAACTGCTTGAGCTGTAAGATTAGAGCCATACTTAATAGGGAAACTTCGGCTTTAACACCGAATCTTTTTAGCCTTTATAAAATTCAATAAGCACTATTGATATAAGCCTATTTCTTTTTTTTTCTCTAACTAACGTTGAAAGCACTATCCAATACGAAGAGACACACTTTTTAAAAAGCATATGTGCATGGTTTTTTAATAGCAAAATATGCAATTCAAAGAGAAACCTATGTCATATTTATTTCTATTTTTATGACACTATTTAGTTATTCTCTTCTTTACATTTTCTTGCATTAATTTGAAGCAGCTCGATTAGAAATTGAAATTAAGAAAAAGAAAATGCTCAAAATACCCTGAACTAATTACAAGAATTCAATTTGCATAAATTAGATTGGGATTCATTGGCTCAAAAATTAATTCTTTTAAGATTGCAACCTGTTAGAATAAATCCAATTTCCAAGGGACACCACATAGAATTTTTCTTAATTTAAACACTAAATCACTTAAAAGGCCGTGATCGAAATAATGAAGGGAAAGCGGTTGGGGAGAAGAAACAAAGAGCTTTAAACTAGAATAAAAAGCCCAATAGATGAACAGTAATGATAGTATTCGACGACGTAGGGTTTTTTCTAAAAGTAGAAAGAGGTTACTTCTAAGCAAATTGCAAATTCGTTTTTGAAATTCTTGATTGTTCTTAATGGAATGAATGGTTGATGAATTTTCCTCTAAACTAATGTTCCGTGGAAGATCAGTGGTGGTTTCTTACCAACTTGTATTGCAATTAACAGTTCCTACTTAATAAAAGGATTTTTAAATGAGTAATTTCAAAATTAATTATTCCTTTTTATTTATCAACATTTTATTCGATTAAAACATCAAAGAGAAATACTTAGTGGCAAAACATTTTTCAGTGAAATAATGTGTCTAATTCATGGCTTTTCATTTTTAAAAGAAATATTATATTTATGCGTATTCTATAATAGGATTACATGTGCATCGGCAATATTTTAACATTCAACTTTTTTTTAAACGAAGTGTAGTATTAAATGGTGCGAAACAGTTTAATAAATCATGAGCAATTCCAAGCCTATTATCTCTCTCTCTCTCTTTTTTTAAATTTTAAAGTTATATTTTGCAAATACTTCTTAGAAATAATATATTGATGCATCGCCATGAGCATATTTAAATATTTAGCAGTTAGTTACCTTCCCTTAGCCAGGGCTAAGGCCGAACTACATACAATATACCAGACATGATTATATGGATATGATATCCGGCCTACCTGGTACATTGCATATTTGAACACGCTTATTAACGTAACAAAGCTTTACTTGTAATGGAATAACAAGATGTGTGCATTTTTAAGCTCAGGAAACTAAAAAAAGCGCCCTTCATTTGCAAATGCCCCCCCCCCCCCCCTCCCATAAAAAAATCTTTTTTTATTTTCCTTCAGGTTAGTGCTGCATTTACAAGTTAAAAATTGATTTTAGCGAGTATTTTCATGGCGATAGACTACAGAGCTTCAATTTTTTCTCATAGTATTTTAAAAGACTAAATATTAGGTATGTTGTCAAATGGAAACATAGTGAATTTTTTAAGTGTTAAAAGTCTCCGATTTCTCAGAATTTTCGCAAGAAAACAAAAATCTCTTTAATTGAAGAAATCCAAATGACCATGTTTGTTTTCCAACATATATCTTTTTTTTTTTTTTTCGTAAAGAGCACGATTTTAAAAACCTAACCACCGAAATATTCAAAAACGGAAAATATGGCTAAACTTTGTTTCCAAAATTAAGCTAAGAGGGGAAATGTGTCCTCATAATAACTTTAATATGTTGTGGCCGTCGAAAACCTTTTTCTGTACAGTATCGTTTTTTTTTATGAATTCTAGACTCTAACTTAAAATCGCTACTACAAAATTCTGCAAAAAGAAATTTCGCAAAAGCAAAACCCAAGATCGAAAATTGAAACTCATTTTAGAAAGCCTTGCTTAATTCAATAACGATCTTTTTTTTTAAATGAATAGTAGGTGGCAACAGATAAAAATTTAAAGTCACTGAGATTTCTCCGGTCATCTGCAAACGACTAAAAGTAGAAAGCTTAAAACTTTTATTGAAAAAATTCTTAAAATGTTCCTAATTCCATTGATGCCTTAAATGATCCAAACTAATTCTACCATATGAAGAAAAAATCTTTATTTTGATTAGTACTGATATTTTTCATTTGCGAGTATGTTTTTACCCTCAAAAATCATAAAATGATTCAAATTCGTTTTTTTTGGTCAATCACATTGCTTTTTGTTCTCACTTGACTGTTTTTTGGCGTCCTATGATTTTATTTTCCCCCGCCTCCCTTTGCAGCACCACCGTGGACTGGCCCCTCCTGATGCTGCTCCTCTAGAGAAAGCCGTCTCCAGGTTGCGTCCATATCCTACACACACACGCATATATACACACACCTACACACACACCCACACACACACCTACACACACACAACTACACACACACATACCCACACACCCATGACTGCACACAGACACAGACACACACTTGTGATTGCGAAAAACATAATTTGAATTCCATATGTAAAAATTTAAATTAATTTTTATTTTTTTTTAATGCCTCCGATAACCACTACGTTTCAAGAAAAATCTCAAAATGCTTCTGCAATTCCATCCCTGTTGGTTTTTTTCTCAAAATGACATCCGAATATGAGCACCATTTTCCTCCATCGCTTACCACTCTTTGTAGATTGTGCCCCCTATTTTTTCAGCTTTCGGTAGTTTCATGGCAATTATTTTTATTTCGAGGAAAAGAGAGCTTTATATCAACCATTAGTATTTTTCTGAAGGATAAGAGAGCTGAAAAGTTCAAATACATATGAATATTTGTATTAAGAAGGAAGTCTCATGGGGTGTCACCGCCTAAAAACAGTTTTTTAAATAATCAAAAAAGATCGTTTTTCCTTTCTTAATTTTCGGTATAAAACAAGAACATCGGCCTCTTTCCTATACGCGTCTTGTCGGAAAACATTTCGACGCATTAAAACATATTTTTAATCTTAGATGCATCGCATGCTGCATTCGATTACCATTGCAGAGTATCAGTGAAAAAAACCCTACTGTATTATTCATATTTATTCAAATTACATCAAGGTTAAAAGTCAAATTAATTATGCTTATGACCAAATGGCACGACCTTGAGATTCACGGATTTGGCCAAAATTCTAGCTATAAGTCCATTCTCACTAGATATGAGCGCACGTAAAGCGGTTTGACTGCATAGGCCCTAGTTTCTCTGCAACGAAGGTCCAAAGTTCCTAGTTTTGCCCCAGAAATGCAATGGCATTTATATTGGAATTTCCGAATTCGACACTACGTTTGATCTCCCAACACCTTTGGCATCTTTTGTTAGTAAATTGAGTATAAGAGAACACGTATCTATTTATGGGCATTATCTAAGTTATTTGAAAAGTCGAAATGATCTTGTTTTTTTTTTTTTTTTTTTTTTTTTTTTGTGTGTGTGTGTGTGTGCCATGTGCAATAAATCACAGATTTTTCTCTTCTCCCAGTTTTTGCTTATCAATGTGGGATATCTTTGATAACAAACGATAAATATTCAGTTGATGCAAATGTTTTTATTAGCAAACGATTAATACTATTTACTTGCAGACAATTAATATAAAACAAAAATAATTAGTTTCATTTGCAAACGATAAATATCCTATAACTACGTTATTTTGGCATTCAAGGTATTGAAATTAAAAGTAGTAGCCTATTTGAATTTGAGAACCGCTTATTAAAAATTAGTATTCAAAGTAATTAATACAAAGGCAAGCGTGCAAATCGCTCATTCTGCATTACAATAGCAGAAAAAGCGATAAAAATGATAATTTTAAAGGAAACTCCATTGCATTTCTGGGTCCAAATTATCAACTTTGGACCCTCGTTGCAGCTGAACTAAGGCATATGCAGTCAAACCGCTATACCTGGCCTCATATCTAGTGGGAATTGACCTATATCTCGAATTTTGTCCAAATCCGTGACCCTCAAGTTCGTGCCGTTTGGAAGTTAGAATTTAGCAAAAATGTATGATTATATCTTTGAGGATGCATTGTCTCTAATGTTTATCTATATATCTTTAAGTGATAAACAGTGATTTGATTAAAACTAGTACGATGTTTAACCTCTAATAATAAATTACTTATTTATTTAATACTTAATTTTATAAAATCAATCTTTTAGAAAGTTCATCAAATTTTAAGAAACATAATTTGCATGTAATTCAAATAGCGGGGGCACTGCCCGTGCCCTCCGATATATATATATATATATATATATATATATATATATATATATATATATATATATATATATATATATATATATATATATATATATATATATATATATATATATATATATATATATATATATATATATACTTGTGAGTACTAAAAAGAAGACCTTTAAAGCTTTCTTCGTGATATTTTACGGAACAAATAGTCCTTGAGGTAAAAATGGTTATGAGTTGAAGTAGTAGTTAGAGAATAAGTGGAAACGATTCCTTTTGCGCCGGCAGCTGAAACTCTTTTATACACTTTTTCCAAGAAAAATGTTTCGGAATCATCCCCTCTCTTGCACTGAAAATGTTCTTACAATTGCAAAACCAGTACATTGAATTACATTGTAAAGACTTTAACTAATGTTGGATTAGCCAATCAGTAATACAACGTTATTCTGCTTAAGCTCTACTTACGTATTTTACATGCATAAGAAGTTTAACTAATAAAGAATTAGTGGTAAATATAGGAAAAAAGCATGATTTGAGCGTACTTAACTTACTTCAGAACTTTTTATCAAATCGGAACAGTTATTAAGAAAAATATTTCTGGTTTGTCCGAAAAAAGAATGATTTTTTATTATTATTATTATTATTATTATTTTTATTTTGTATTTTTTTTTTTTTTTTTTTTTTTGAAAGAAAAACTGTAAAATCCTACTTAAAATTAAATATTTATGGCACATCCAGGAAGCTAATTGAGATTAGTTAATTAAAAAACTTGACATCTAAAAACTGCTTGAATGTAATAACCTCAAAGATACAATAAAATCTTTTATTGAGTAAATACTACTTTTAAATTTTTATTAAGATAAGCAATAAGCAATTTTTAAATATTTCGATTACATATTTTTGTGAGACAAAATTTGTGTTGCATACTACAATTCAAAAAACTAGCTACTCCTACTTTTCAAAACCGAATTAGAATTCAAATCAAACATAATCTATTTTTAAAAAGTGTTCAGTGTTTCAAGAATTCTAAAAAAATGAATCAATCTCGTCTTTTCTGAAAATACATAAATTAGTTGTTATTTATCCTGGCAAAAAATACTAATTTAATCTCAACATAAACAAAAGCTTAAAATTATGTCAAGAGTTACCGGAATACAAGTTCGAGGACAAAAAATGTTTTAATAACAGTTTTCAAAGAAAAAAATGAAAAGACTTCGCAAAAGCAACTTCTCTGGAGAACTAATTATTGCAATAACTAACTGCTTAATGACATTATTTCGTTGAAGTGTAAATAAACATTTTAAAATATGGAAACGACTGAGTTCCCTCCAACACCTTATTTTCAAAAGAACATAAAGTATTACATCACCTTCTCATAATTATGGTTAGAAAACATTTGACACGAGCATAGATAACCTAAATTAGAGTTTTAAATCAAATTAAAACTTTTACCAAAATGTTCGACAGTTCAACGATTCTAAATCAATGAAGCGTTCCAGTCTTTCTTGACAATGAATAAATAATGCTGTGAGAGCCTTGTAAATAATACCATTTCTTCAAAAGTTCAACTGTGTACATAAAAACAACTTTCGAGGCAATACAGACCACCTGCGGCCAATCCGAAACGCTTTATCGATTTAAAATATTCTGTAAGAGGGATATTTCTTTGCAAGTAGTTTTGGGATCAGAACAATTTTTCCACTGCAATCTTTTGTTTTGTTATGAGATAAACAAGGTTTGTCAGTTGTAAAGAAAGAAAATTTTGAAAATGGAAATCTGATTTAGAAAATCGATTTTAGAAGAACGACCTTTTTAAAAATGATTTTAGTGTATTGGGGAATTTTGATTACAGAAAGGAAAAGTTTTCTTTGATTTCAGATCTTTCATTTTTGGAAGCTCACTCGCGTGCAATCAATTCAAATAATTTTTTTTTTTTTAGCTGACGACTTTTTCGTGAGAAAAAATTAGACAATGATAAGCATAAAGGCTTAAAGTTACGTTTACGAAATGTTGTCTATTTGTTTATATTTTGAAGTGGGAAAGTAGCAATTGTTTTGAAAGCACTAACTCTTTTTATATATACTTATTTTGGAGATTTGCATGTGCATAGAAAAAATACTGATTTTTCGTGACAAGTAAATACATGCTTAGAATGTTTTCCAAATATACTGTATTGCAATCTTAAGTTGATTTAAATATTTCTTACTAGTTTTTTTATTTCTAAAATTTGCTTTCGTAACTTTTTGCCATAGGAAATTTTAAATCACATGGAGTTTTTGAAGCGATAACTTCTTATTTGAGGGTAAAGCGATTTGTGACATGACGCGCGTAACGGGGTAAATTTGATTATAATATAGACTGCTAGGAACGCAGGATATGCGTGGCCACGATGGCTCGACCTGAAGACGTGAGCATCGCGATTCAGTGGGCGTAGGTTCGAGTCACCCTTGAGGCAAATCTCGAGGGTACTTTTCGGAGGAAATCCTAAACGTTTCTCAAAATGATTTGTAAAAAAAAAACAATATATATACGTATCAGTGTCATATTTTTCTTATAAATTAACCAATAATACTTATTATTATTTCGGAAACCTGTTTTTTCTTCTTACGCGAAATCTTCCTTATTTCTTGATCGATTTTTTTGATTTATTCCTCATTTTAAAGCTTATCCTGCAGGCCAGTGACGAAAAATGCACCCGCGTTCTATTTTTTTTTCTTTAACCTGTTTTAAAGCACCGGACTGAAGGTTTTCGGTTAATTTTATAAGTTTAACTTGCGCTGTGACTGACAGAACTGAATGGCTCGATCGGCAGAGCGTTCGACTGGTAATCAGAAGAATGAGTGTTTGTGCCCAGCTCGGGCTATCTGTATCGAAAAACCAGACTAATCACGCATTACAGGAACACTTAAAGTACAATAAATAACACAAGTCAGGCAGTAAAATAAATGAAATTGGAATGCTCCTTGCTGTTACGAAAACTTGATGCAACCTATAGCTAAATTGTTTCTTAATTGTAAGGATTTTTTTCTCTTCTGTTTTTGAAACTTAGCTCCGATCAGAAAACTAAAGCATAATTTTATCGAAAATATAGGTATCAGGTTTAAGAATTCAAACTACAATAGAATAATTTTTTCTCAGAAAAAATAATCGTATTTTGAAATAAAGATTCTTCTTATGCGTTTTTGACCCTTTGTACAAATAAAATAATTACTACTCCAAATTGAAATTACGCTTTTCATTTAGTTAACCTATGAATATCTGTTAGAATACGAAGCAAAATATTAAAATTACAAACAACTCGATGGGTAAAATATTTTTTTCTGTAGGGATAATTTCTCATGGGCGGGCAAACCGATTTGTGACATAACGCGTAACGGCGCAACTCTCATCAGGCATTCCTTTCGTTCGTGCATACTACAGAAGCGCGCATGTTTGCGGAAATTCTGTTTCTTTACTCTTTAGGTCAGCTAAAGAGTTAAGTGATAATAGAAAAAGTAATGAAACTAACAGAAGATGGATGATCGTCGCAACATAACGCAATCACCTAACGAAAGGTGAGTTGAACAATACAATATAATACCAATAACATTGTAAAAAATATATATTCAAAACAGCATTTAATCCTTTATTTTCAAAACAAAAACTTTTTTGCGATTAGTACTAAAACTATCTCGCTTCATTTAGGGTTTTAAACAGTGATAAGGTGTACATATTTTAAACGAACTTCATCTCCGCAGACTCCGCAACGCGGGGGTTGGGGACGACCGAGAAAACAAAATAATAAATAAACATTTAATTTGTTCGTCACAGAGTAAAATCTAAAATATTTCGTAAGTTTGAGTATTTTTTCTAATAAACGAGATATTTAGAAACGGCGAGTCATTTAATCAATTGTTTTTGTGCCGACATCAAAACTTACGTTTAAAAGTAGTCTGAATAGTGATTAAAGAATAAAATTATTTTTCATTTAGAGCAATTTTGAAATCGGTCTTTTTTTTTTTTTTTTCAAAATTTTTTTTAATGAAAATCTAACCAGCAAGCACCTTTCTCTCTCTCTTACGTATTCAAACGTTCAATATTTATTTACAGATTAAGATTTTAGGGCTATTCAAATGGAAGTCGTTGCAGATTTGTACACAGGAAGGTTCTGCTTTAGTTAATGAAGATTATTATACAATTCCTTTCATTTAACTGGAGATTTTAATGTAAATGTTGCTTCTGATCGAGCTAAAAATTTAGTATCGTTTCTACAATTCCAAATTACAATTACAAATGATTAATAAGACAGAAGAAGCCGCTACAAGTCACGGAAATGTACTTGATACAGTCTTTGCAAGATTTTTAGATAACATATAATGCAAAATTTTCGTTGCTTTTTATAGCTACCCTAAGCCAATTGTTACTTTCATAGGATCAAATAATGATAATTTAATCCTATGAAAGTTATCACTTCTGCCGAGCGTCCCGTGATTCACATTTTTTTCTTCTTAGTTTTTAATGGATTTGAAGTAAACATATTAATGAAATGAATAAAATAAGTAGGTGTTTCAGGTTTGAGTATGGTGCTCCGTATTTATTGTGGAGGGGGGAAAGCGCCAACCATGCTTTTTTACTGCTAAATTGCAAATTACACTATATCCCTAAATCAATAACTCAGTGGATCCATTTACATTGCACTTACTAAAAATGTTCAATTCTGCAATTAATGAATCATTGCGTCGCACGTGTTTAGTTCAAATACTGAGCGATCAAAACTGTCTTTCCGACTTCAAATTTTTAAATTGGCATATGGGATGCAAAATATATAAATCACATTGCACCAGTCTTCGAATTTGAACACATACTTCACAGGTAAGAACCATTGCGTTAAATAGAAGTGCTAGTATTGAGTTGGAATACGTATTTACTAAAGTTGCCTTTAAGGTTACATTTTATGAAATTGATAACGACAAAATTTCTCTCTAAGTAGGAAGTCTAGAAATTTCATTCTTAATTGGGCCACCCACCGCCACGACAGACGGATTTTTTGGTCCAATAGTTGGCATTTTTTATTTTTCAATCGATACCTTGTCAATAAGTTTCACAATCGTGCATGTAAATACATGGTGGTAATCCCTATTAAAGTACTGTTTATAACACTGTAAAAGCACTTACCTTAGTTCACACAGTTTGATTTTTTAGTTACAAGTCTTCGAAATAAGATTGCACACGTTTTCAACACAAATCGTATCGTAACTCAAGCTACGCAGTTCGCTGAAACTTCCTCATCGTAGGTTTCACACCCAAAGCTTTGCTTTTCTACCCCGGTAGAGTGTACCTTGAATCTTTGTGCTAGATTTTAAGTTTGAAGTCCAATTTAAGCAGTGGTCTAGTGTAGGCGGTCTTCCCTTACGGTTTTAGTCGACAAAAACAGAAGACAAAGAAACACGTATTTGAAGACTTTAACGGTATGAAACCACAAACGGTGGTGCCTATTTCCGAATGTAGCCTAATAATGCTTCTAGTTTTTGTGATACCTTGTTTTCCAAGATATAAAATGCAATAAAACACCATTTTTACTCTACGTAGGTGAGTATATTTTTTTCTTATTCAAAACAATATGTTTTCGCATGATAATGATTTTCATCGCACTCTCAGCTGTCAAGTATTTAGACTGAAAAACTTTATAGAGACATTACAGATGTAAAATTTCCGGAAATTTTGAAGTGGTGGAAAAAAACGTTTTTTTACCGTGTTTTTTCCGGAAAATTGGAAAAAATGGAAAATTTTGTTTCTTTGTGAATAAAATTAATGTTTCTTAATAGCTCTGTGTTTCTTGGAATATATAAAGGGTTAAGCATTAAAAAACGTATGCTATCTACGCAACTTTTTTTTCTGCTTGTCAGAAATACACATAAAGATAAGATTAATTAGAAACAAAAAAAAAAACTTTTTGTTTTATAACTGAGAGCTTTCATGGTCAAACACTAGAAATAAGTCAAGTCGTCATTCAACCAATAATATTGGGTATGTGTGTCGAATCATAACAATTACATTTTCTATTTTAGAATGCCTTTTGAAACTTTGAAATAATTATCATTGATCAAGAACTTTTTTTTTTAAATACAAAAAAAAAAAAAAAAAAAAAAAACATGTGAATCAAATATGATGGAAGAGCCAAACTGCAGATTCCACTTTTTTTGCTTAGCACGGCAGTATGCAGGGTGCGGCAAAAAGAATATCGTAGAAATATTGTATTATCGAATGGAAGAAAGGTAATTTCATTTTAATGAGTGCCTTATTTATTTTTGTTTCTCCCTTTACTAGAAAATAATTCACAATATATTTCCTAGTTTATGTATTGTTTTCCGGTTTTCTTACAGTTTTAAGCAAAGTATACCTGCTATTTTAAGTTTTTTAACCAAGCAGAACGATTTGATTGTGCCTCGGCAAACAGTATTGGCAAACAGTATTTGAAACGGTATGCTATTTCAAGTGGCTTGGAAGTGATAGTACAAAAAAGGAAAGTGTACAACTAGAGCAGTAAACATATCAGTTAATCGGCAGGACATCCAAAAGTGAGTTCAATGAAATCCTTGGGTTTCCACGAGAGAAGTCGTTCGTAAGATGGGAATTTGTGACCGATAAGTGCGACTAAGAGAAAAAACAGCTCAAACAGAAGTTTTACGAGATCCAAAAAGTTCAGGAATTCGTATGACTTCAAAGATGCCAGAAACGTTTGAGACGGGCCGCAAGTCCATGTTGGAAGATATACTTTTCACTGATTTACCGTTCAACTAGCTCATATCCCCCAGAACAATAGGATTTGGTCTGTAGACACGCCAAGGCACCTTACAAAATGTTAAATATCACCAAAATTCAATGTCTGGCTTGGTCTGTGATGGAATCAGCACAAGCGACAAAATCTCTAGTTTTTTGTGGATGAGGGCCATAGAATGAATCAAAAGGTGAACAAGAAGGACATTTTAGAAGTTATTGTACTTCTGTGGGCCTAGGAGCATTTCAGCAATGTAGACTGGGCTTAAACCCCACACCGATTCATATTGCCAAAAAGACAAGAGTGGAGTAAGGCGCATTGTTTTTGACATGATATCTATCATCTTTTGAGTGGACGCTTTACTCGATAGACCTCAATCCCATTTATTACACTGTATGGCCAATTTAAGAGTCAAAGGTCTACCCTAAACTACACATAAGTTTGAACTCTCTAAACCTATTGTTTCATAGGGAATAGAATTGATTAAAGAACTAGCGGCCCTTGAATGAAAATTTCAATAAGCATTTACATGTCTGTATTACTGCAAAAGGCTGCCAGTTTAAAACCAATTGAATTTATTGATTCCTAAAGGTCTTCTCGTGTTATTATTTTTTGTGTTTTGTTAATTTATTTATTTTTTAATAAAGTTTCATGGAAAATTGTTTTGCCCCCGTTTTTTTTTTGCCGCACCCTGTATATTTGGTCGCACAGTCAGCAGAAACATAGGTTAGTATTTAAAGTTATGCTTGTTTGTTTTATGAAGAAGGAAAATAAATTCTTCACTAAGGATGATGTTTTTTTTTTTTTTTTTTTTTTTTTCAAAAATTATTATTAAACGTTTTTTGATCTATATGGCAAATTATATTATCATACAACAACTTGCATTAAAGTTAGACAGTATTTTCATATACAAAGGGGGGGAGGAAGAACTTGCATCAGAATTTGAGTGTGAGAAATTTCTAATCACTTTTTGCTGAAAATTTCAATTAAAATTTCCTGAAAATTTGAAAAGTTAATTTTTTGAATTTTTCCGGAGTGGAAGTTAATCCTATCGGAAAAAAAACGGTATTTTTCCGTTTTCTTCGGAAAATTTTCCGGTTTTTTTTCCGGCTGTTTTCATTTCTAGGAGACATAAAACATCTCTAAATGACTAATTGAATTTCAGATCTGTAATTTCAAACTGAGACTCTAAAAATCATACAAGCTACCCGAAAAATATACATCTGTCCTCCTCCCCCAGATAATTTGGTCATTTTGGCAGTACTGCGTAGCCTTAAAAAAAATACCCAAAATGTCCAATTTTCAACTCAATTAGTTTGTGATGTAGTTCTTTATATTCTCTAAACTTGAAAAAGATGAAAGTTTTTAAGAAAATAAGTTATCATCATACATCAAAGATTTGGTAGATTGACTCAATTACTGGAAAATTTAATGTAAAATTTTCGTTTTAAAATGTACGTGAAATCCTTTTTTCTTGAACATACTTTTATGTTCTAGAACAACATAGATATAAATCTAATTATTTCGTAGGAAATTCATATCTGCTAATTATTCTAGAACAAGTATTGATTTTAAGATTAGAGAAAATTAATTACGCCTTAAATTTTATTAAAAACATGTCGAAAATATACGTAAAAAATCTTATGTGATCATATTTTACAGCATCTTGAAGGTTATTAAACTACTAATCTCAGCTTCATTAATTAATTTCTTTCTGCATGCGTCCATTTATTAAATATTCACGAAGTTTGGTGCTAAGTTTGAAAAATAAAGTCGCTAAAATTAATTTTAAAAAGCCCACGCTAATACTTAAAAATGCAAAAGCACTTAATCATTTATTTTTTATTCTTTCAGTTTTATGGTTAAGAGCAAGTTTATTTTACTTAATATTTGCTGAATTAAAAGTGTTTATGTGAGGGGTTGATTGATTTATTGATTAACACTGCGTGGAAAACGCTGACTGTCTGTATTTTTCTACGAATGTATTGCAATAAACAATGAACGTGTCTGTGCGTGAATGGAACATTTAACCTAAATATAATTTTTTAGATAAATTATCAAGGAAAATATAAGGTTTAACTGCGTTAACACTCTAATATTTCTCTAAGTTGTTAGTTTCCAAATAAATAAAATTTTAATACTGATTTATTTGATGCTTCACTTTGTGTAAAAACAATATCTGCTGAACCCTTTGAACTTCAAAAAAACATAACTTACATTTAAGATTAACAGTAAAAAAACTTTCCACGTAACAATTTTCGATTTTGTGATCCTTTTGCTAAGGAGATTTGGTACTATTTGTACGCGTAAGGTTAAATTGCTATATTAGTTAAACCATTTTCTCAAATATTTCTAATGACAGAAGCTTACAATTTACAGTGTTTTCAAGAGATATCTAAGATTCTACTAGAGTGAGGTTTTAAGACAATGCTATTTATTTAGTGATTTATTAAATGCTGTAGGCTGTAGAAATACCAGTCCTTTTTACTGGTATACCATTTACTTTAAGTTTTGAAGAAATGTTTTCATCATAAATAGGCTAAAACCTTTATAGAATTAATAAAATGCAGTAAAGTACTTGGTTAAGTCAGTTAATAAACGAAAAGAGAAGAACGAATGAAAACGGACTGTCATGTGTAAACAGTTGATGGTATGAAAAATATTCGTAGTGTCCGAGATTTTTTTTTTTTAATTATTAAATTTATCAGTAAACAAACACAGAAATGAAAATAATTAAAGCAAACTGTAATGAATAAGTGAACAGACGCGGAATATTAGCGCTGCGATAGCAATTAGTAATATTCTTACAGAAATTAATTAATACTAATTTCCAATAATTAAATCACGAGAGGACAAATAAAGTAAAGAAACTATTTACTGTCTAACCACGGATTGTATGGAAAGGCAAACATCCGGTTTACACGTGGAAATGGAAGCATCTATTAGTTCTTCAGGGATGTCAGATTTTGAAGATGTATGTTAGTCACTAAATTAAACAGAGTCCTCCTTCAAATGAGCGGAATACGCGCATAAAATTTTTATTTTTCCCCTCATTCAGATGGAATCGCCTTAGCTGGATGTTTGCCAATTCCATACAATCCGTGGTCAAACTGTACTTTCATATTATTAAGGAGCGCTTATCAAGAAACCAATCGCATTTCTTGAGAGCTGTACGTCATCAGTGGCTGCCAATCGTCCCCTTCAAACATTTGGGAAACAAATAAAATGCAGCCGTAAGGGCTAAGGGGCTCCTGAGCAATGCAAAACTGCAGTTTTGTGCGTTGGAAAAGTCGCTTTCATATTCGTGATCTCCTAGTAATATATTGTGCTCTTTATCTCGTGGCTTGGACTGAGTTGAGCCTAAGATTTTCCGCTAAAATCAAAATCCCTTAAAGTTTGTGAATAAGAAAGAAGAAACATGCGAATCGAAAAGACGTAACTATGACAACAGCAAATAAAATACCAATAATTTTAATGCAGATGAAAGTATTCGAACTTGATTTTTAACGGCTTGTAACTTTTTCCCCTTTAGAGGTAGAAGCTCAGAGATCTGGGGTTAAAAAAGCCTCTCTTTTCAGCGGTGTCAAAAAGAAAACTGCGGGACGATTCCTTCGCGTTTTACTGATAAATTTAATGAAGAAAGTAGTGCCTAAATTTTAACTAAGCCTAAAAAAGTTCGAGCTAAAAACGCAAATGACTCCCGCCGTATTTCAGTTAAATTTTACCCTTTTCCAACGATATAATATCAATTTGTGCAAGTAATTCCCACCCCCCCCCTTGAATAGGCAAATAATAGGCAATTTACTCAAAATTTGAGCTTAAAAAAATTAATTACAAAAAAAGTAATTCGAATTTTAAAAATAAAATCCCAGGTGCACACCCCCGAGGCTCGAAGTAATGTTTTACAAAATTTCAAGATTGTAGGTGCTACGGGGTTTCCTGGACGCACGCCCGCCACAGACTTCCCTCCAGAATTTCTTTGGAACCCTACTTTTATCTTTACTAATAATAAAGATGAAAGTCTCTCTGCCTGTCAGGATCTCTGTGACGTGCATACCGCCTAGACCGTTCAGACCGATTTTCATGAATTTGACACAGAATTAGTTTATAGCTTGGGAGTGAGCACCTCGAAGTGATTTTTCGAAAATTCGATTTTGTTCTTTTTCTATTCCAATTTTAAGAACATTTTCTCGAGCAAAATTATCAGAAGATGGACGAGTAAATTACCAAGTTATCATAACGTGGAACCGTAACATGGGCAAGCCAATTGGCGAGAAATGCACCATACATTATTTGTAAATATACAGGCGAACCAAAAGACCGTTTAAGTTTCTACTACGGGAAAAGCGTGCGGGTACCACTAGTTTACTATAATGAGAAAATTCAACGTAGTTGAGCAAAAATTGAATTCCGTACACATATATTTAGGTTGCAAGAAATTCCTATTTTAATGGAGAAAAAGACTTAAGCCTTGCGTGGCTAATAGGCAGGGCCGCCGAGAGGGAGCAGCAGGGGCAAAATCACAGGGACCCGACCTGAGAGGGGGCCCGGGCGCCTCCTCAAAGAAGATTTTTTTTCCCCATAGTATATGCTGCTAACTGAACTTTTTTCTGTGTTGGAGAAGCAAAAGCCGCTTTTTAACATTTTAGCCCATTATGCAACATCTACATTCTGTGTCTATTCAGAAGGAAAACGACCAGGAGCAGGACCACCGTGACAAACAGCGCGCGCTCCTTCGTCGCGTGATTACCTTCTTTTGCCCTGGCCCAGAACACAGTTGCATGACGTCACGCTAGGGGTTTCCAACCTGTGGGTCGCGACCCCCAAGCATTTCTTATATCGTCGCGACACTATCCCTATATTTAAAAATACATCTGCAATAGTTAAAAAATTAAAATACTTAGGGGGAGAAATGCCATCATTCTGGAGTGGTATCAATACTTGAGCGCGAGTGGCAAATCCAGGGGGGCTACAGGGTTGCATCCCCCCTCTCTCCTTATACCAGAGTACCTGATTCCAACGTCCTCTAAAATTATCTTTCAATTTGGTCTAAGGACCTCCATCCCTACAAATTTCCACGAAAGTGTTCCGAATTCACCTCCCTCCAATATAATCTAAAAATTCATTTTGGAACTTAAATTTTGAATAATTTCTGTGAGATATTCTCCCAGTCCTTATCCTGAAAGTTGTCCTGTTATTGCGTATTTCGGACTTAATTTTGAGAATATTCCCCCCCCCCCCCCCGCAAAGAGTCCTGAGCCCAATCCCATCTCCTAACTTCATCAAAAATAGCCAAGAAATGGGATTTTAGAATTTTGAAATCGAGAAACAATTTCAGAGGAGTGCCTACTGTCCTGTTTACATAGTTAAAGATCTTATAAAATTTCGTTTTTAAGACTTATATTCCAAAAAAAAAATTCCAAGTGAAAGTTCTCCGAACATTTCCCCTAGTAATTAAAGATAATCTTCTATTCTGGTTTGGGACTTCAATTTCCGAAAAATTCCTTGGGAGTACCCCCAATCCTCTCTCTCTCACATCATGAAAACTCGTCGAAAATTTCCTTTTTGGATTTTCAATTCCGAAAAAAATTCCGTCGGAGAGGTTCAGAATCCAAACCTTTTCCATAAAGTTTACAAGGAGGCCTTATAATTGCGTTTTTAGGACCTCAAATTCAAAAAAAATTCGGCGAAAGGTTGCCCGAACCTCTTCTGTTTTCCAAAACTTCAACAAAGATGATCTACAACACTGAGCATTTTTTAGGAAGTTTCATTTCCATTTTTGAAAAATTAGAAAGCACCTCCGATCCTCTTCTCCACCCCCTTCCTTTACCAATTCTTTAAAAATCGTCTAAAACGTCATTTTTAGGACTTCAATTTCGAGAAATTTCAAATTCAGTCTACGAACCTTAACCCTTCATAAAAGTCCCTGAACCTCTCCTCCTGCTAACATTACCAGTGTTCATGTAAACTGCTATTTTAGAACTATAGTTTCGAAAAAATTTTGTGAGGGAGGAGGACCTTTGCGAATGTTGCACTTATGACTGTAGGTTCATATGGTTATTTCACTTTCCTGGTTAAAGCATTTCTTTAAATTAAACTGCACGATGCTAGTAATGACCGCTCCCCCCCCTCCCCCCGTCTTCCCCCAAGCAAAGAAACATTGGCTTCAAGAATTTTGAAAGTATGGAAATTTTTGTTCAACATTATCGTGATTAGCTTTTTTTATTTTTAATTCAACCAGCGTTTTTTAAAAAATTTTACGAAGAAAGACCACCAAACACGCTTCCGTTTATCCACTGTACACTGACTCGAGGTATGATGCCTAGGATTACTATATGAAGCAGATGTCGCAGTATAGAAGGCGTATTTGAGGTTACGGAAATGTACATAAGTAGTAAGGGCAGTCAAAATTTTTCTTTAATGGTCGGAGGGGGGCCAGCAAATTAATATTTACCCTGGGGCCCGGTTGAGCTTTCGGCGACCCTGCTAATAGGAAGCTACCAAAAAATCAGTCTCCTTTATTACGTTTAAGAAGTTTGTTTCTTAACAGTTGTAGAGATTAATAGCAAGACTGAATCTACTAAATCAAGCTGATTTCAGTAGTTAGGGGAGACCGGGGCAGGTTTTCCCACTTTTTTTGTTTTATTTTGTTTTAATTTTTTATTTAAACATTTTGTTAAGTTTTGATTACGCCTTGAATTCTTGTACTTTAGGCTAAGTATTAACATTACTAAAACATAAAAAATTTAGAAAACTTTAAAGAAATAAATATATATTTGTTACCAAGTCACGTTGGAAAACCAACCCCGTAGCCGGGGCACGTTTTCTAACATATAAAATTGTGTCGGGGCAAGTTTTCTAATTAGTTTAAATGGTCTATAATAAAGATAAAATAAACATGAAGTGTAACGTAAAATTTATTTTCTAATTCATTGGTAAGTACAATGGGTACATTCTTAATAATTTATTACATTAAAATGTATTATAACAATAATCAAAGTTAGTCAGAGTCATCTTCCATATCACTGTGACAGTTAATACAAACAAAAAACAAAGAGTCTTCTTTTTTGACGCACGCTACGTGAGCCCATTTCTTGCAACGAATACACTGGATCCACTTTTTTTTTGGCTTTGAGTTAGAAAAGGTGTCAAAGCAATATAGGCAAAAACAGTCTTCATCTTCTTCCTCACTTGATACATTGGCATATTTAGTTTTATTTTTCTTAACATGGCGAAATATCTTCTTCTCCCTTTTTTCGTCAACAAATAGCTGAGGCTTCACAGTTTGCTTTCCTTTTTCATTTTTCAAAATGATCGTGTTGGACTTTTTCTCTTTTTTTGCTTCTTACTCTGTTAGGAGTATCCCTTAAAATGGCGGTTTTTCATTTTTTCCTCCCTTTGCCTGTGCGTTTCCTCGGGGCAGCCTTTTCAAATGGTCTGATTTCTTCGGGGGATGGCAAATACTTTTGAGGCAAAGAACCAGATACCGGCGAGCTAGATGGTTGTGGGTTAGACTCACCTTGGATGTCCTTAGATGTAGAAGGAACACCTTGTGGTAGCCCTAATTGTGGTTGACATGGTTCATTGAGAGTAATTGAAAAGGAAGTGACTGAACGATTGTAAGAAGTGTTAGTTGTTGGGCATACATTGTTTACTTCGTCTGGAGTCGATGTGTCTTTGAACAGATGGGGACAAGCCTGAGACCATTTCAACTGCAGGAACTCATGCTGAAGGTACATCAACTTGTGGCATTTGGGTTGTAGGAACTTCGGCTTGAGGTACTTCGGCCTGTGGCATTCCGACTTGAGGACCATCAACTTGAGGCACTTCGGCTTGAGGCATTTCGGTTTGTGGAAGTTCGGCTTGAAGTACTTCGACTTGAGGTACTTCAGTTGGAGCCAACTGAACATTAATGAACTTGTGGCGATAGTTATTTAATGTTCTCGTATTTATATTAAAGTCGATAGAAGCTTTCCTAACACTACATCCACTTCTTATTGCTGCAAGCGCTGCATTTATTTGCACTTGTGTGTAGTTAGTTCCCTCGGCTTGACTTGCTACGGGAATTGCGCACCATTTTCAGTCCATCTGATATATCACATTGGAGAATGAAATTCAGTTTCAGATATGACTTGATACTATTAAAAAAAATCAGATCGTTTAAGTAGTTATCCATAATTTAATTTTAAATATTTAAAATTGTGGTTTTATGCAGTAATTATAAACTAAATTTTTGCTAAAAATACAAAGTTAAACGGTAAAAAAAAAGAAAAAGAAATACATAAAAAACATTCATGGAGAGCTCGGGGCACATTTTCCAATTAGAAAATGTGCCCCGTATTGAATTGGAATACGTGCCCCAACGCCATATTTGATATTTTTTGTAATATTTAACTATGAAAATGAAAACTAGTTGCCAAAGCAATCACGCCATCAGAACCGTAATGAAATATATTTTAAAGTTAGGTCCTGACAATGAAACAAAAACAGTATCATACATGTTTTTTTTAATGAAAAGTAAATGCTTGTAAAGTTACTCACCAGAAGAAAAACCGCAAAAGTTGACGTCTCATCAAGGCAAAGCCAGCTGATGAATTGAGGATCACGTGGAAGGCGTGCGCATTGCTGCAGTTTCACACTGTCCTTTAAGCGTCGCTACCTAGCAAGAAACACTTAAACTATGGCGCATTGGAATACGTGCCCCTATAGAATATCTGCCGCGGTCTCCTCTACACTCTATCACCTCTTGAAGGTTTGCTCACTTTTTCATATTAACCCTGTCTAAACATTGGTTATTCCTTTAAAAATCAGTCATTATACTACTTAGAAGAAATTTAGAATATAAGACTTACATAGATATGTTGTTGTTGTGTCACTTGGGAGTGCAAAGTTACCTTCACTAAGAGGCAAAGCAAGTAGTTACTGCAGAAGGCAACAGAACCGTTTCTTAACAGTTGTAGAGATTAATAGCAAGACTGAATCTACTAAACCAAGCTGATTTCAGTAGGTACACTCTATCTCC
This sequence comes from Uloborus diversus, assembly GCF_026930045.1. Lineage (NCBI taxonomy): Eukaryota > Metazoa > Arthropoda > Arachnida > Araneae > Uloboridae > Uloborus > Uloborus diversus. Next base: position 90,417,167 of record NC_072731.1, on the reverse strand, counting down.
TCTTAAAGGTTTGCTTACTTTTTCATATTAACCCTGTATAAACATTGGTTATTCCTTTAAAAAATCAGTAATTATACTTAGAATTACTAGAAGAAATTTAGAATATAAGTTTTACTCAGATATGTTGTTGTTGTTGTTGTGCCACTTGGAAGACCAAAGCTACCTTCACTAAGAGGCAAAGTAGTAGTTACTGCAGAAGGCAATAGATCCTTCTCGAAATGTGAGGCACCTAATTTTGGAGGAGTTCGTCTTAGCCTTGATAGCCGGCTCATGTTACAATGTTACCTCGAGGTTCCCCGCATGTACCACTTTATGTTTTACCAGTTGAATAATGAGTTTATAGTTGATTTTATAAACTTAGTACAATAAACGCAGTGTAGCTTATAATTGATAGACGGCAGCACCACCTCAACAATTTGGGCAAAGCTCCCGATGCACAGTGGGAAGTTTCTAAGAGCTTTGCATCCGTGGTAGCTGCTAGCAACCGAATACGGGACTTTCGGACCCGTGCGATGTAATAAACACGTACTCCGCATGTGCTCAGCGGATATTCCGTGGCGTCTCGTCGTGACCAGACCTCCGAAACCAGATGCCCTTTGATATCGAGCCCAACGCTCCACCCACTAGTTTTCCCTCGGCCTTCATACAGATATACAACATGTTTCTTAAAAATAGTTGGAACGCAATTGCACTTCCTTTTAAACATCTAAAGAACTGAAAAGAACTCGTGTATATTTCTGATATAATGTAAACAAATTTCATCAGATTACAGAAAGTTCTCTTGATATGAATATTCTGAAATATTACTGAATACAAAAAAAAAGAACATTATTTGCATATCAATTTCGTAAACGGACTTTAAAAAGGGAATTCCTTTAGTATTCTGATACCTCTTTGAAATAGTGCAGCCCTATTCCAAGTTTCTATCTTTTGAACCGATTGAATTTTCTCATAAAAATATAAAAATATGCTTTATATATTTTTTTCTGAAAGTTACAATATCCTGCCTGTTTCAGTGATAAAAAGTTTGCATCGAAAAGGATATCGCTATTTTTACGTAGGTGAAGCTTCAGAATGTAAAGCTTCATCTGCTCTGAGTCAAGGCATGTACGAATTTTTACTGTTGTCATAAAAAACGAATAGAACTTAATTCATCGCATTTATATAATTATATCTACTTATGTATTGTCGTTTATAATCGAATATAATCTGATATTGATTTACACGCAACATTTGAAATGTTACTCTCGTTTTGGAATTTAGAATTTTCAAATCAATGATTCTGCATTTTCAGAGTCGATTTCAAAATTGAAATTAGAAATGTAAGCTATTTGTTTGAGTTGGGTCAAAATGTTGTTTAAATATTTTTTTAACTTTATTATAAATGCAAAAAATAGTTAATGATGTAAATTTTACCTGTGTAACCACGTTTCTTGTGTAACGCATTACTTTATATAGCTCCAATACTCCAAACATATATCTATATTTAAAAAAATATGCATCATAGAACTTGGATGTATGACTGTGCTATGACCAGACGAATCGATAGCATTTGCGGACCTGAAATTTGGTTCAAATTAACTTTGGATCTTCTCAAACCAAATTTCAAATTAGGTTTTTTTTAGTTATTTTTTGCACTAAATTTTCACATAAATTACCCAAAGGACGGGTTGACAAACTCATTTCCCACTTACGAGATTTTTCTCTTATGTGCAAAATGAAGTTTATTTAAAGTTCTTAAGTAAACTGGAATAGAAGTTATAAGTGTTTCTAATTTAGTGAGAAACCTGGGCTAAACGTCATCCACATTTAAATTCTTCACGCTCATTAGCTTCCTAGCTGAAGATTTTTTTATTCGTTGGCCAAATAACTCCTGTGAAGTACAGGGTTTGCGAGCAGAGAGCATAGCATCTAAGTTATTTATTTTAATAATAATAATAGCAATCAAAAAATAATAAAAATAATAATAGCAGTATTAACATATTAATAATAATAATAATAATAATGAAAAAAGTCACATGATTCGAAGCAAAAGAAAACCGAGCAATCCCGGTTGAGTTAACAGCCGAAAAATTAAGAAAATAGAGCTTTTGTCTGTACAGTTTAGAACGTTTTTTTTTTTTTTTTTTTTTGACTTTTTCTCTTATAATAACATGAAAAAGAAATTCATTATCCACATTATATGTTGTGTACTATCCATCTTTAAAACATTGACAGCCGAAGTATCTGCATTGCGGCATGACTTTTCTGTCAAATGTGCATCACGTGTATCCCTGGAATTATCTTTCTATGACTTAAAGAAAACGTGTCTTTAGTGTCTATCATGTTGTTCCAGCCTTCGAAACAAGCTTCCAAACCGCCGATAACGGCTAGATAATTCCATCAAAAGGACGTGGGGAACATTTTCTGACATGATGTAGAATAGTTTTGGCATTCTGTTTAAGAAGTATTTCTGTTTTCGAAAGAAAAATGTTTCCGAATTACGTCACTGAATGTAATGACTATAGGCATTAGGGCGCTCCGTGGGGAAGGGGAAAAGATGACCTCCGATGGCAGTTTCACTTCAAGGTTTCCCAAACAGAATCACAAAATAATGTGTTAGTTAATTAAAATAATGTAAATAGATAACAGTATCAATACAAGAATTATTCAATGGGATTGTTTCCTTCAGGTAAAAGTTCTACTTTTAGTCACTGAAATTGATATAATATAAGCAAAAAAAAAAAAAAAATAACATGGAGCCAGAAAAAACTATTAGGTATTTTTCGTTTAATTTTTTTTCAACGTCCGATTTTGGAAAAATGCTCGGTCTTTATGGCGTCACAAGTGATATACTTGAGCGGACTACTCCCTACGCTTTGCTGTCAACCACGTTGCCAGGTTATGATAATTTTCGTTGTGCGCTAATGGCATCAGTGAATGGCATTTTATCACTTGTGATGTCATGTGCAGAAGCATAAAAAAAGAATTTCAATCTGCGCATCGATTAAAATAATTTTTACAAAATATTGAACTTTTTCAAATTATTTTAAAAAAGGTTAAATCCTATATTTTTAAGCATGGTCTTTCAGAAAAAAATGCTTTTAAAATTTCATAAACAACCTCATTCAAGATAATTATTTAACGTACATATTTGTTAATGAAGTATTCTTTTCTTGGTCCTATGAACTCTTTTTTCCTCACTCCTTGCAACTTTAAATTCTTCCACGGAAGCTCTTGAATGCCTGTTTGCTAAGCATCTTTTTATATGCATCGTTTTTTCTTTGGGTCACATTATAGCAATCAGCATCAAACCAATCCTTTCTCTTGACATTTTTAATTTTTCTCAAAACAGTATTACTTTTGTCCAAAATAGCTTCTTTTAAGGAGCTCTATTTTTGGTTTATCACATCAATATCTTCAACAGCTCTGTCAGCAAGTTTTTTCTCTAGTTGATCCAGAAAGTCATGCTTAACTGAAAGGTCTTTTAACTATTCACAGTTAAACCTCTCAATACGTTGGCCATGAAATTTATGTGCATTGGAGATTCTGGCCTTAAATTTGCACAATACCATGTTATGGTCCGAATCAAGGTTAGCTCCACGGTAAGTTCTAATATCCTGTATGCTTCTAATTTGTGGAGAATCAATCAGCATATGATCGATTTGATTAAACGTTTCTCCAACTGCAGATCTCCAGTTGATTTATGTATTCTTTTATGCTGGAAAACTGTTCTAGATATAACCATATTATATGCTTAGCAGCAAAATGAGTGAGGTATTGCCCATTGCTATTAGTAAAATCGTGTAAACTATCTCTTCCCATAGTTGGTCGGAACTCATTTTCTTTTCCAATTTTGGCATTGAAATTGGAGGAAAATTCAATATCATAGGACAAAGAAAAGAACACTTCATGAGGATCTCTTAAAGGATGTTGAACATCTTAGGCGATCAAATGAGAGCAGAGCTCTCTTCCATGACATTAATCTTGGACGGCAGGACTTTAAACCTAGAACTAGTGCTTGTCGAGACAAAACTGGATATATCCTAAGTGATAAAGCTAAAATTCTTCAAAGGTGGAATGAACTCTTCAATGACCTACTTAATGCAAATTGTATGCTAGCAGTAGAGCTCACGCTTCCCTACAGCAATCAAGATAACACTCCCCCTCTTTCATTAGTTGAGGTTAAAGAGGAATTAAAAAGCTGAAAAATAACAAGGCCCCTGACCCAGACATAATATCGTCAGAATTTTTCAAAAACTTGGGACCAGAAGAGCTGAAAACATTATATAATGTTTCTTCGTCAGTATGGGTAAATGAGACCCTACCAGAGGAATAGAGACTTAGCTCAATCTGTCTCATTCACAAACAAGGAGACATTCTTGACCGTTCTAACTACAGAGGAATCAGTTTACTCTGCGGTGCTTATAAAATCTTTTCAATTATTTTGTTTAATAGGCTCCTTCCTTTTGTAGAAAATACTATCGGAGACTGTCAGTGCGGGTTCCGAGCAGAAAGATCTACCACTGATCAAATTTTTAACGTCAGACAGATATTAGAAAAAACCAAAGAATTTGGTACTGAGACTCATCATCTTTTTATAGATTTCAAAACTGCCTATGATTGCATAAATAGAAAGTTACTTGTTAATGCTATGTAAGGATTCAACATCCCCGAAAAACTTATAAGGCTCACCGTTCTTACGCTAAGTAAAACAATACAAACAGTCAAAATCTAAGGTGACCTTTATGAACCGATGGAATTTAGAAATGGAGTTAGACAAGGTGACGCATTTGCAAGCCGACTCTTTAATATTGCTTTAGAGAAGGTCATACAGGACGCAAAAATCAACACCAGAGGAACCATATTCTTTAAATCAGTGCAAATTTTTACATTTGCGGAAGACATAGATATTATTGCAAAAGCTCTTCCCGACCTGAAACAAGCAGTCCTAGCCCTGGAAAGGGAGGCAAAAAAAAAATGCACTTTACTATCAACCAGAAGAAGACTAAATAAGTGAAGTGCCCTAGGGTAACAGACGCAGCTGCCACCTGAAAATTGGTACCTATAAATTTGAAAAGGTTGATAGTTTATCTATCTAGGCTCTGAAGTCAACATTAACAACAATATTAGCTCTGAAATACAAAGAAGAATTGGTGCTGCCATTAGATGCTTCTATGGATTGAAAAAGTACTTAAAATCAAATTTACTCAAAAGGAGAACTAAACTTTTAATCTATAAATCTCTTATCAGACCTGTACTCACATACTCCTCAGAAACCTGGACACTGACACAAATACAATGAAAATGCCTTTGGTGTCTTTGAACGCCGCATTTTAAGGGCCATCTTTGGAGGAAAAGAGGTTGATGGTATTTGGCCCAGGCGCACTAATTTAGAGCTGTATCATGCTTTTAAAGAACTTGATGTGGTCAAACTCATAAAAATCCAAAGATTCATATGGGCAGGCCATGTTATAAGATTAAATAAAGAACGATCAACAAACAAAATTTTTTTTGCTAAACCTACAGGAGATAAAACAAAGGGTCGACCTAAACTCAGATGGGTTGATTGCCTTGAAAAGGATTTGTCTACCATAAAAGTGAAAAATTGGCAAGCCATGGCCAAAACGAGAGACATGTGGAAAAAATTGATGAGAAGGCAATGGCCCACCTAGGGCTGTTGTGCCACTGGGGGGGGGGGGGGCATTTATTAACAAAATGTGATTTAATGTGCATGAAGTGACTTAAATATTTTGACCAGTGCACATGCAGAGAACACTCTATAATCATTAGTTCTTTAGTGTTATTAAAAATTGCTATTTTTTTTCCTTTCGTGTCTTAAAGTTTTAAAACTTCCTTATGATTTTTTTTTCCGTTTCATGGTTTTTAGAAATTCACTCCCAAGCAACGTTGTACTATCTAAGTATTTTCCCTTAGAGCAACAATAATTACCTTAAAAGCGTAATAAAATCTGAAAGCCATTTTGTTCTTTCAAATAAAAAACTCAAAAATCCATACTAAACAACAGGCTACAGAAACTTCTTCAGAACTTCTAAAGCTCCATTAAAAATTTCAAGAGTAGTAAACAAACCCTAACTGCGCATATCCAAACGCTAAAAACATTGTGCTCTTCATTCTTGATTCCGAACTTCTGAAACCACCAGAGCAGGGGGATTCCAGCGGCCGTTCCTTATGAAAAGAATCGAAAATCCTTTGATCCTCGAAGTAAGAGAGCGCTTCAAGTTTACAAACAACTCTTTCAAAAGAGGATATACTGAACTCGATCGCCAAAGAATGAACCTTTTCCTTACTCAGGACCGGATCATAAGAAAGGAAAGCTATTCAGGACAGTTCCTTTCAACATAACAAGACGTTTTGAATGATTCTCGCAGCATTTAATTTGAAGTTAAAAAGTTGGCACTTACATACTTAACACTGAAAATGAAATTCAAAGACCTTTTTTTTTCAGCAAGGAAAAAAAAAGAAGCCCAAATAAAAAAAAAATAAAAAAAAAATTAAAAAAAAATTTTAAATAAAAGAAAACATCGTTTGAATTTTGACGTCTTGAATTCAAATTACGTTTTTCACAAACACTAATTGTGATAGGACCCCGCTTCTTGGGTTTCTTGCTTCTTCAAATGGAATGGAGGGGAAATGGCAAAGAAGTTTGCACTACGACTGGTGGTTTTCTAGATTAGATAATACGAGGCATATCCATAAAAATGCAGTGTGTTTCTGAACTCTTGGGCAAAACTTTAAGGGGTAATAATACATATCACGATAAACAATATAATGGCAAAAATAAGGGTCCCAAACGTCTTCCGAAGGAGATAGGCGCCATTAAAGTTTAGGGTCCAAAATTTCAAATGATCATAAAAAAACAGAAAAATTGATCGATCCGTTTACGGCTTTCGCAAAAATTATTCTTTTTTCAGAATTTTCTTGAAAATAAATTTTTAAGATGTAGTTTTAAAAATGCAAATTGCGGCCCTTTAGACTTTGGAGTAACAAAAAACTTTTTTGCCGTTATTTTTGAATTTCATTAGATTTTTTCTAATGCTTGGACTTAAATTTAAATTTTCAGCTCAAAAATTCAGCTCAATTCTTCAGAATTATCTAGCGTGATTAAGTCACTGAAAACTGAACTGCGTTCAGACGTTGAAATACACTCTGTCACAAAAAAATACATTAACCCAGAAGGAAACTAGCGATCTTCACGAAACTTAAAATGGATGTGCCAATGACAAGATAAGGAAATGATTACAAATTCAGAAAAAAAAAATTTTTTATTAAGAAGTTATGATACAGTAAAGGTTACAAAACCGTAAGTTTTATAGCCTCCTCTCGCAGCTGTACAAGACAAAACACGGCATGGTATGGAGTGAAATAGGTTACCTATGACCACTGAGACTAAATCGGGGTTCATAGCTGAAGATAACATGCCTCCTGTATGTCCCAACCCTGCTAATTAAATGTAGCGAAAATCCAATTGACGAAAGTCCAATTCATCGCAATGAATGCTGGTTCGAGATACCAGCGTCTTTCAGTCTACTCAGAATAGTTTATACTATCAGTTTCTTGGAAGGTATTAAACGGCATGGAACTAATGTTTGTGACCTTGTTGATACGGTAGTGGCCACCCTTATGATGTGCGATTTTCGCGCTCATTTCTGTTTCAAGACTGCCTTAACCAACCGCAATGGAGTGATTCATTTATTTTTACCTACACTAAGCTACTATCACATCGCTACGACCAAGATGGCGGCAGCTACGCGCGCACAACCAACCTGCTTCTCTGAGACCTGCTGTACGTCCCTTTAAAAGTCCAACAATTGTTTGTACACCTCTAAAAGGTCCTCCTAGTCACAATAGCGTCCTTACAACTCAACAGTTTCGTTTGAAGTGACCTTTGACACAAGCTTTCATATTTTCAATCACACCTATCTGCGCATCTTGTATGCGCATAGCGCGCTTACCCTTTCGTCACTGATGACGAAATTTAAATCGTCTTTCAGCAAACTATATTCCTTCCGAATTTGTTTTTTGAAGCTCAATTTATTCTTGATGCACACATTTTTTGTGACAAAGTGTATTTCATCCTTTGAAGACAGTTCAGTTTTTGCTAATTAATGACCCCCAACAATTCAGATTTTGAACTCAAAATTTAAGTTTAAGTCCAAACATTAGAAAACATTTAATGAGATTCAAAAATAGCGGTAAATAATAGTTGTTGAGTACTCTAAAATCTAAAGCGCTCTCGATCGGCATTTTTAAAACTACATCTTCAAAATTTATTTTCAAGGAAATACTGATAAAAAGAATAATTTTAGTGAAAACCGCAAACGAATCAAAGAATTTTTCCATTGTTTATGATCATCTGAAATTTTGGACCCTAAACTTTAATGGCGCCTATCTCCTTCGGAAGATGTTGGGACACTTATTTTTGCTATTATGTTGTTTGTCCAGATGTGTAATATCCTTCCTTTAAAGTTTGCCCAAGAGTTCAAAAACACCCTGTATAACTGGTGATTAGGATGCGGTGATAAACATTTTATGGTGGATATCCACAACGACCATGAGTATTTTTGTGCTACAAAAATATCTTATCATAAAGGTTATTTACAGCATACAACGATATGTATTTTTAATCAATTTTAAATGATGAGAATTAATAATCTAGAAATAGTAGAGGGGCTATGATAGAAAATATAGCCGGAAACTGCATTTTGTGATAAAATCATGAAACTTGATATGCATGTAGACAATGTACTAACAAGCATTTTTGGAGGGAGAGACATTTCAAATCCCCCCCCCCCCAAATCCCCCTGGCTGCCATTTTTGTTCAAAAACGTTTCTTTTGTATAGAAAATACCCACTGTATCTTCTTTTGAGAGTTTTATTATGCGTACAAAAATGTAAAAAACCATCAAAATGTCTCTGAACCTCCTAATTTTTAATAATAATTTTAAAAACTTTGATTTTTTTAAACATAACTTTAACTAATCGAATTCTTTAACATTTCTCGAGGGGTTGTTTGAGAAATGTTTTTTACGTATTTTAAAGCACTATATTAAAGAAAATCAAATCATTTATAGAAGAAACCAGTAATCCATTCCCGAGAAATCCGAAACATTAGACAATCCGAACATATGTTTTAAAAGTTACTGATAAAAACTGATTACAAAACTAAGAATAAATCTAGAAACTAAAAATCATAAGCAAAGCTAGTAATTTTCAAAACTTGAAACAAATCCTTCAACTGTTATTAAGAATGAATACAACACCTTGATTTGCTAAAACGAAATCAATTTTCATTATCGGCAAAAAAGAAAAAAAAAAGGCTTCAAACACTTTAAAACCAAATTTGCTTTTTTTTTTTTTTTTTTTTTTTGGAAGTTTCATTCGCATTCTGCAGTTTTATAAATCATATTTGCACTTGCAAAATGAGAGGGAGGGTAGGGGACGGGCATTTTTTAATAGAACTCCAAAATTTATAATTAAAAGCTTTAAAACAAATATCAAATTTTTCTCATTAGACGATTTGAGATGTTTGCTCTATGTTTCTATGTTTCAACAGATGTAAGAGAAAGAAATAATCAATTACTGCAGTAATAAGTTTAGTGCTATGTTAATAAAGTGAATAAAATTGTTATTTATTGAAATATAACTCACTATTATAGAAACTACAACTAAATTGAATTACAAATCTGAGAAGTGATACATACAATAATTATATAGAAGATAAATTAAAACATTTGAATTTACAAGTAATTTACACAGTTACGTAGCAATTTCTATTGCAGCATTTACACATCGGTGTATAGATAAATCCATTCTTGACGCACTCGCAAGTTATTTAAGAGCAGGTTTCTTACTCTTGCATGAAGCAAATTCACTTTAAGCACTAAAAAATTCGGGCAACTCAAACGAATAAGAACGTGCTTCTCATCAATTACTGTAAAAGCCTAATCATGAATTGAAGTTAAGGCTAAATTTTTTGACATACTGCCCCACTGATGTCCACCTTGATAAGAACTAAATAAGTTGCCTAAGTACAGCTCATGGAAGTATGATATGCCTAAGATAACAGCGTCATTGTCAACAGATCTTACACATATATGCTTCTCTGTCCTCTTTCTGCAGCATCTAAAATATGTACGAAAATCCCGCTATCAGCTTCCTTGTGATTTGATGGTGCTAGAGATGTCTTATTCAATGAAAATCACCGTCACATCATTAAGAGCAAAACAAGATGATATAGCAAGTGCAATCATGGAAAACAATTGTGTCTTTTCTGCATTCGGGAGGAAACTTAATCTGCTCTTAGGAAGGAAACCATTTTCTTTAAAATGATATATTTCTCCTAATTTTCTTATATCTCTTGCATCTGTATCCTCAAAAGAATTCAGATTCTCCACCAAAAATTTTCGAGCCTAGGTCGTTTTATGTGAACAATGAAAGAACCAACATAGACAATGGCGTTACCGTTGCACTTATTTTAAAATTAGCATTCATCATTTTCATTTTCATCATCCCTTCTGAACTCGTTTTTATCTTCTCTCCAGTAGTCTTCATCAATAGAAATATTATTACTTAACTCATTGAACAGGGTTGTTAATGACTGGACTTATTTCCCGTTCAAAGAACTCCATTCATTGAAATCGATGGAGGGTGAGATTCATTTTCATAGAGTAGAAATTCATTTAGGTTTAAATTCACAGTATTGCAAATTCTGAAAAACTTTGAAAACGAATCTCCATCAGATTTTAAACTTTTCAGTAAGAGAGCAGACTTACTAATTTTTCTGGAAGAATGAAAAACCAAGTTTTTTTTTCTGCCCATGAATATAAAGTGACTTTTGAGTCACAATTATTTTCTCTATAAATTTGTTGCAATATTAGTTTCCCAATTTGCCCAATCTTTATCAGTTGCTCCGCATATTCATCGTCTACTCTATATTCGTTTCCAATAAGAAATTTTTTCGATGTTTTTAAAATTGAATTTCCATGTTCGGCTATTTCTCTTCAAGGCCTGACTCTTCTAGACATTTCTTGAAAACATGCTTTGGAAACTCAACATTTCTTCATTGCAAATAAAAAGCATTTCTTTAAACGAGCAGAGGTAACTTTTCCAAATTGTGTAATTAAATCTGTAATTTCAAGACCAACCAGCATCCATCTTCTTAACACAGTGGGATCTCTGATAGACCAGTCGCACGATTGTCTATTTTCACCACCGCATTGTTTTGCTTAAGCCAATTACAGAAAACACGTTCACTATCTTTTTTACAACAAACATCCCTTCTTCGAAATGTTTGTGTACGTCTAAAAGGTTTGTGGGTTTAAGAAAAATATCTTTTATATAAACTGGTAACCATCGAGCATAGTTACTAGAGTTTATCTACATCGTTTAGTATCGCAATAAAATGGGAAAAAACACAAAATCAACTCCTTCAAACTTTCAGTAAAGATATTTAAGTTGATTAAAAGCTGTGATCTAATAAACAGTAACATTAAAAGCTCCAGCTTTAATACGATGCTTTAAGGGGACCGTGGACCTTCCAAATAGCTCAAATCGGTCAAAAATATGATTTTTTTATTTCGTGGAAGCAACAATATATGAAATGTGCAGAATCGTATGAAAAAAACCTCTTGTTGATCTGATGTTTTATCGCGAAGTTATATGCCCATAAAAAAGTAAACAGAGCGTGTTTTCGATTAAAATGGCTGTAAAACATATAAACAAGATCGAAAAACTAAGTAAAACTAAGTGTCAAACATGTGAACTAAGTTTCAATAAATTCTTACATTGGTATTAATGTCAAATATTTAGTCATCGTGAAAATATCTTTCGGGAGGTATTAAAATACGAAGATCATGAAATGTAGGTGAAATTAGACTTCAACGTCATTTATCTCGAACCGGAAAATTTGATGCTGACACAGATTGAAAAAAGCTCCATGCAACTTAAATTTTGTTCGATATGCTTCAAATTTCAGAATATGCTACTTTGGTAGTAGTTTGATAAAACTGGGTATGCATTAAGGTTTAAGAGAATTTTATGTTGCTTAAAAGTATTAAAGCTTTGATTTTTTTGTAATATTCGCAACAAAAACTATTGCTTTACGCGAAAAAAAATACTGTGCAGTTAATAATGGACCAATCTTTAAATGGATATCCAAAATTCTTGGCAATGTTCTGTTCTCTGATAAAATGCAAATTGTTTTTAAAAAAAAGCAAAAATTGAATCACGTGGAGCATTTTAAAATTTTTATTTTAAATTTCAAAATTTTTAATTTTAATTAAAATTTTATTTTGTTGCAATTTTTTTTTTTTTTTTTTTTTGCTTGATATTTTGCATGCTAATAAAATTACTAACTTTTATGTCCAGTTTCATATTTCAAAATTAATAAATAAAAGAAAAAGCTTTCAAGGTCCTCCATCCCCTTAATATTTGAACATTGGGATGGTTCTTTCTTTCTCGAATTTGCAAGTAATAAAAACTTCTGTGTCAAAAGTGTCTTCATTGCTTTGATATGAATCTTTTTTATTAGAAGTTTTTAGAGACATTATAAAATACGCTTTAGATGCACATTTTATTTTAAATAAAATGAGAAAAAACTTACATGTGATCCATCGGGTAACGGAGAATTAACAGCAGCAGCAACAGTAATAATAAGAAGAAATTTAAAATTCAAACTTTAAATTTCTTTCTATTATAAATATGTTGTCTTGACTTTAATTTCTCCCTTTTTCCTTTAAGTTCTTATTCTCTTTTACCCATTGGAAATAGTTTGGATCATGCGTGCTCAGTCAAAATAACGAGGGGCATCATGTCCGGATGATTGGACAGTTTGAACAATTACAGTTCGGATAATTGGAACCCTGTTTTGATATTATTCTAATCTAATGCATCTTAAAATTCAGAAAACAGTAATTCTGTTATGGGGATCAAAATTCACTTCAACGAATTTACAATTTAAAGCTATCGATCTTTCTTAGAAAAATACTTTTTATGAAGTTATTTCTGAAATTAGGCAGTCAATGGAGCTTTAAACGGAAAAAAAATTAATAAACATCTATGGAATGATACAACCAATGATTTAAAAAATTATAATAACGAAAATTAAAAAATAATCGCCATTTTTGGTTTTGGACCAAAAATGGCCGCCAGGGGGGAGGTGGGGGGATTTCCGTAGGTCTCCCCTTCCTAAACTTTTAGTTCATACAATGTCTACAAGCATGCCAAGTTTCATAATTATATCACAAAATGCAGTTTCTTCACCCGTAGCCCCCTGAATGTAACTTTGTATTTAGATGAAATTTTGCTGTGAAAACTCCTTTTTTAATGTTAAGTCTGCTTGAGTTAAGCCTTGAAAAATATGAACATAAAATCAAGCTGCAGTTGTAACTATGACACGAAAGTTTTGCTTTTTAAATAAATATTAAAAACAACCGTCGTCGTGGCAATCTGAAAAGTCAGACCAAGATCAACTTTGGTCAAGTAAAGATAGCAAGCAATTAGTGATTGCTCAAATATTAAGCCAAAAATTGCTTATATGTGTATATTTAATACAGAAAACATAATTCAGAAAGTGCAAAGATGTTTTTTTAACCGGGGGAAAATACGAAGTAAATAATTAGACCGAAAAATTGCACGTACAGAGTGTTTCCTTTTTTTTTTAATTAAGAGGGGTAATGGTAATAACACCCATCCAGACGACCAATAATTTTACATGTACGTTTGGTCAAATTCTGAGCAAGTCGCACTCTGAGAGGCAGAAAACAGGAATATTAGAATTTCAACTTGAACTAACTGTTGGAAAAGTGAATGAACGATAACAGAAGTTACGTAATCAGATTTACTGTTTAGTGAAAAACTTACAGCAAGTACTAAAAATTTAAACCACTCATTTCGTTGCAGAGGTGATACCAGCGAAGCAGTGACTGGCGCTTCCTCTCGAAGATTCCTAGTGTCATGCTAATACTAAGAGGAACTTAGGGTAAAATGTTGCTTCTTCCCAGTAAAAATGCATATAAGGTAAATTCTTGGGCCGTGGTAACCTGATCGGTAGAGTGTCGGTTTCGGGGCCGGAGGGTCCTGGGCTCGAACCTCGATGGTCGAAGACCCTCCGTCGTCATTAAAGGGAACAGGGCGACGTTAAATATGCTCGTGGTCTCAATGTCCTCCAAGTGAAACGATACCTCTGGGGGTGCTAGCACCAGGTAGCTATTAGCTCCTGGACTAGTTCTAAATTCTCATTAACTGTTCGATCCGGTGATGGTGCTGCCATCTATCGGTGTATAAAATAATGGAAGCAAGGCACTTAGTAGGCAGTCCTCGAGATAAATACAGTTGTAGTCAGTTGTGACTCTGAATAGGAAGGTAAATTCCTGATAGTCTTAGGAGATAGCTACGTAGGGAAGGACAAAAGGACGTCAGAGGTGATTACTTGTATTGCTTCATCTCTTAGGATTTGCTACTTTCCTATTTCCGGCTCTGAGAATGGAAAGCATCCCTGTACTCCTGTGTAACAATTGCTTGTCTGGATGGATACTATCACCCCTCTTAATCCATAGAAACAACTTTGAATCAGCCAATATATATTAAAAAAAGTACCTTTGTGTAGACATGCAAAAGAAAAAAAAAACAACGTTTTGCAGCACAAAATTACGGTTTACTGCAGACACGTGTTTCGGGGTTTTCCGAAATACCCCTTTTTCGATGCAAAATAGCGAGTTTTTGGATGAAAAGGCTCTCTCGGATGGTTTTACACCAAAATGCTCACTGTTTTGCATTGAAAAGAAGGTTCCTTGAATCTCCGAAACACGTGTTTGCAGTAATCTGTATTTTCGTGCTACAAAACGTTGACATTTCTTTTTTTATATAAAAGAACCTGCACAGCGGTGCAAATGCTAGGAAGTTTTTTAAAAAACGGAAATATTTGCTACTCCCCCCCCCCACCTCCCACCTGAAGTAAATCATTTTCCTTCACTAAAGTGGAGGATTTCTTCTCTGTATTATCACTTAATCACAGACACAATTTTAAATAATGTTTTTCCATAGAAATCCACACATTTTATTGTCCGTTTATTGAGGAATGAGTTGCTTTTTGAGTTGCTAAAGACTACAGTACCGTGTATGCAATACACTGAACTTCAAACGTTTTGATAGGCAACTTCTTCTTTGCGTCATCTGCTATCATTGTTTTTTAGTAATCGGAGCACAAAAAGTCATCATTTGCAATCACAGGTGATGAAACAATTTGTGAAAGAATTATACTCCTAACCCTGCGCTACGTGGTTAAACGTATCATTTCTTTTGAGTTTTTTAACGATATCGATGATTATTTAATAGGCGTACAACGACATAGTGTGATACCTACAAGTTTTTTATAGATTGATGTAAAAGTCCCACTGAGATTCAGAAGTCCTCATAATCTTTAACGGCATTTTAATCAGTTTAAATTTTTCAGTCACATCTCTCAATTCTATTTCTGTACTCAACAGACTAAAAAAATTCAAGCCACAAGAGAAGTTTTTAATCTCTTTAAACAGTACATTCAATTTCTAGGTTGTAAAATTTCCGCAAATTCTGCATGAATTGTTTCTTGGAAATGTACTTAGAAACCAGCGCAACCATCTGCGGTCCTTATTTGCTTCTATTTAATTTTAAAGATTTTTTTACGCTTTTTCTGAGTTAAAACTCGAAATTTCATCACCCTGTTAGAAAAACGAAAGTTGTTCCATTTGAGATTAAGGACTTGGAAGATAGAATGCTCTAGTTTGAGAACAGTAAATCCATTAAATAAAGTTACAGTTAATGGTTTATGGCTCGAAGAAAGAAATCACGTTTTTAAGCAAAGGGAAAAGCAATTTATTTTAGAAAGTTTGCATTTGCATTATGTAAGTGGTTTCAATAGATTTAAGTAATAACTCTAAAATTTAATGCTTTTCTTTAGTAAGTTTTAACTAAACGTTCGAGTGTGATTTTTGTTAGTACTCTTAATGCTAATCGTGTTCCTTTGTGAAGGTAGTATATTTGCAAAGGTGTTTTATGTTTCCTTTTGAAAGTATCAAGGACCAAACTCAACGATAAGTACCTCATATTTATACATTGTTTAGTACGTTGATTCTCACCCTCACTTATGATTTTCAAACACAAAGTAAGCTAATATAAGAGTGATGTACCATAAATATCTAGGTGGTATATCATGATGGTTGCCCATCAATTGTGACATCAACAGCAACTTTCAGCGCACGCTATTAGTTCAGCATTTCAAGTAAACACGTCCTGTTCCTTACTGATGACTTGTTATTTAATAAAGGGTGTTTTTTTTTTAGAGGTAGAGAACTTTAGGTTCAAATAAAACACAGTTAAATGTTGTTAATTGTCATGAATGTTGCTTTACTTGAAAGATGATTCTTTGCTATTTTTATTTAAATATGATTTCTGGCATATGGTCACCTCGGCTGGCTCGGAGAAAGTCTAATCGCTAAGTCCAATTTTCTCACTTTTTGCAGCATGATCTTGCAGGCCAATTCATGGGTCCATTACGCGAAATTATTCGTTCATCGATCGTTTCTTTCAATAAATCAATTGTGACACGCGCTGTGTGGCATGTTGCACCGCCTTGTTGTCTATTCATGATGAAATGGCAAACCAAACTGAACACAAAACAAGTGACAGCTATCAAAATAACACACATATCAAATAGTGTTGCCAACTTAAAGTTCTATACCTCTAAAAAAACACCCTTTATATCACAAAATGATCCCATTTGTCAAACTACCATGCGCTATGAAAAATTTCGGAATCGGTAAATCCTCTAAGTTGTATGATACAGCCTACCTGTGCATAGTTGATATTTTTCCTTGGACGAGTTCCCTTCAAAACCGGTTGAAAGTAAACGAAGCCTTGTTTGGTTATAATCAAGCGTTGTCAAAACAGGTTTATTTCCTCCAGTGTCGTTGCTCGTGAACAGTAAGAAATAAATTTCTTGGAGAAAGCTATTCCCAAGCTCCCAATGAGTCAGCGCATTTTTGCGACAAAAATGTCCTTCCGTTACCGTTTTTTAAATTTGATTTAAAAAAAAGTTACTAACAAAAAATTCTTAGCTTCGGCTTTTTTTAGCAACTTACATACCATGATGTGCATAAAAGTCTATGTATCAGTTTTTGAAAAATATGTATTTTGAAAAGCTAACAGGCAGAATTGCATCGATTTTTTTGTAAAAACTGTCTTTCCGTTACCGCTGGGAATCACCTGCCACAACATTCCAATTTGCACCACATCCAATATGTGATCCAGTTCATTCCATACACGGAGTATCACGCTGTCAATAGTTTGTAATGCTGCATAAATGCGTTCTCGAAGTTTTGTGGTGTGTTAGACGTCAGGGATTGGTAAACAGTGTCTTTGATGTAACTCCATAAAAATTAATGACATTGCGTGTGGAACGAGGTAGGTTACAGACTAGATGGTTATTGTGTAACTAAAGTCTCACACACCAAACAATTGAAACAAAAAAAAATCTTGGTAAACTTCTCTTTACATTCATGTGTCACTTATTATAATAATGAGTGAAGTAATTTCCAAAATAAAGGGTTTCCGAAAAGTCCTTGATACATTTTAAAAATTCATAGAAAAGCAGCAACTTATCGAATGAATATGCGATTTGCGCCATACTTTGCATGTTCAAGAACGTTTTGTGACATCATAAAGAAGGGGGGAAAAGAAAAAGAAAAAATAACACTTATGAGTAATTTACATTGATGACTGATGTATCGTCACAGTAAGGGGAAAAAAAACGTCATGTGAGGTGTTTAATCATTTGGCTGAACGGAATGCAATACCTTTCATCACGAGGGTTTAATGTGTGCACCGTATGTTGCTCGAACCACATTAAACCTGTGTATCTCATGTCCGCAAGTGGTGGACACATTGTACTCTGGTAATGAAAGGTAATGCTTTCTATGTAATAAAATGATCAAACACCTCACATCACGTTTGTTTTTCGCACTGTGACAACGGTTCTCAAGTTTATCTCATGTCCGCAAGTGGTGTACACATTGTACTCTGGTACTGAAAGGTAATGCTTTCTATGTAATAAAATGATCAAACACCTCACATTACGTTTGTTTTTCTCACTGTGACAATACAGCCATCAACGTAAATAAATAAGATACAATTGAAGTTTTTTTTTCTTTTTTTTACGCTGTTATAAAAAAAAAATTGAAACTGTTCAGTATTATGGCGCAAACCGCATATTCATATGATAATTTGTTGCTTTTTAATGAATTTTTAAAATGCGTCAAGAGTGTTTCGGACACGCTGTAGGATTTTTTGAAATCGAGTTCACCATTTGTGCTCAGCCTGTGTATCAGCACTGTTTTCTCACGAAGAACTGGAAAACAAATGGTCCAGAGACTTTTACTTTCGGCCATAAAGATAGAAATCCTGATAGCACAGTTTTATGCCTCTGCAGGGTACATGGGAAGGAAAGATATGACGGTGGCTACAGATATTGTATTTTTATCTACTCCTGCGTTCTGCCAATAATGTTCAAATTTCCACTGTCGTTGACTGAAAAGAAACTCTTTCTTAACAAAAATAGAAATGCATACCGAATACATTTGTACTTTAGCAGTTGTTTTGCTGTTTGAATTACAAAAATATAAAATTTATCTGTAGCAGAATGTACGGAACTTTTGTGCTTAAGTTTTGGAATCGAAACAGACTATCTTAAACAAGGTATTCTCAATATATTTTAGCCTGTAAGATTTGGATTCTTTCGTAATGAGATTTTGAGTGTCCTCAGTTTGAGACAGGAGCATACTGACCAAATGGTAAAACAAATAAGTTTGCATCACTTACTTCGAGTGCCACATTATATAATTCAAGTTTCCAATACAGTGGCTTACTTCCTCTATGACAATAATTGGTATGGTAGTAGATGATAGTAGTTCGCATACTAATTTATTTTTTCCTTAAAATGGAACTGCATATACAGACGCTATACATTCCACATTAACTGGCATTCGTTCTTTCATAAAGCACCACTATAAGGGGAAAAAGCATTTCCACTTGAAGATATATGACGCCAGTTGTCTAATAGATGAAGACTCTTGAGTTCTTACGAAGTGGAGTTGCGATAGAAACATAATTTAGCCGAAAGTATGTCAAAAGTGGGGTTGATAAATTGGTAAAGACATTTTTAGCGTGGAATCCCCAAGCCCTGAAACAAAACTCTTTGTGCCCCTTCCTAGGTATTATAATAATTAATATTATTCTCGACAAGTGCAAAGATTCATCTAATTTTGACAAAATCGTCCTTTATCACCTTAAATATGCGACGCATGAAAATTCTCACACGCTACAGCCTTTCAAAATACTTTTGCATACATCTCAATATTATTCTTTCAAGCTCGACCCTTTCTAAAAAGTTCACTTATTCAGTTGCATAAGAGTATCCAAATATGCACCGTCCTCTTTTTCAACGAAAAATCTCAACGCTGGAAAATTCAGTTAGCTTTATTTAATTTCAGTACTGACATCACATGCACTGAATCCCCAATGAGACATCTCCATCCCCTGGATGGTGGGGTCTGTTGAGAAGTAAAACCTTTATCAACATTTTACGTCGGAGATATATCCAAGAAAAAATAGATGCATAGAATATAGGAGTATTCTTTCTCATTCAAGTTAAGTACTTGTATTTCTTTTATGAATCTGGAGTCTGTCGGAGTGGAAGAAAAGGGTACTGAATCATTATAAGGTCCTCATTAAGTATTCTGCTCGTAAGATCGTATCTGTAATAGATATGCTAAGCAGCAAAATCAGAGCTGCGCGGAATCTTTTATTAAGTTAAGCTTTGAAAGTGTAGGAAATTGTGCTCAAACGAAACGGAATTTTCAGTAACAATGTTAGTTTTCTTTTTATTAGATCAAATGTTCTTTTCGAACGCAATGAAATTATTTTGTTTTTAGTTCATTGTTTTACATTAATAGTCAATTAATAGTAAAATAATTAATAGCAGAATACATAAGTAAAAAGGAAATAGCTAGAAAAAATACTACGGAATGATATATTATTGATTTTCTTCTTTTATAGTGTTGTTTGTAGTTCATTATCGCGCAGTAAGAAGATAACAAATCGATATGTGAGACTAAAATTTGATATACAATTTTTACAAACCAGTCAGTAAGTGGCAACTCTATCAAACTCGGAGATTCTTAATTTCGAATTGATGAGACAACAGTTGTACGACAAGTTGCGCCGCTGCAGAAAGAAATGGCAGCTGGCCTTGAACTACATTAGTAAAGCGCCGAAGTGTTGTGCGTCTCTTGGGGTTTAACTTTTGAAAAAAGGTTTATAATTTTAAGTTTTTTTTTATGTTGTTTTATTTAAATATGCTTCAGTATGTAATGTATGTACAATAAATGAATATTAGGAAATGCTCTTGATTAGAAAAAGTAATGCATTTTATTTAACATACAGTTTAATATCTCTCTAACTAGCCATTTTTATAAGCCCAATCTTAATCTACATCTGTTGCAATATTATTATTTAGCACGTTATGATTATTACTATGACGCTCTCCCCTTAAATTTCAAAGTTCAACCCAGAAGTTTAATATTTTAGCTGAAAAGTCACGAATAATTTAGCCTATTTGGCGGCTTAGTCTTTCTTTTTGGTTTCGGTGTTTTTACAGTTGGCGGTTTGGCGAAGCCGCATTTTTCCCAACATCTATCTTTTCTGTTTTATCTTCTGGAGATTTAGGCGCGGTTTCGTTGTCCTCTGCAACTGAGGCCAGTTTTGGAGTAGTAGATACATCTTTCCCAATAGCAGCAGGTTTTTAATTAGCTGGCTCAGTAGGAATCGGAATAAAGGGTAATGGAGAATCTCTTGGCGCTTCCTTGGTTTCGGAATCCTCAGTAACATTTTTAACACGCTTTTATTAGCTTCACCTGTATGTATGTATGTATGTATGTATATATGTATGTATGTATGTATGTATGTTTGTATGTATGTATGTATCTTGTAACGGAATCTTGCAGCTCAAATTTCGCCCACTTCTTGCTATCAGACTCTTTTGAAATTTGGCACGCGACCTCAGACCCGATGACAATGCAATATTCTATAATCAAATTAATTAAATAACTCTTTTAATTGTTAGTTTCCTCCAATTTTAATCAATATTTTGGCATAAATCCAACAATGTGAAAAAGGAAAAATTTAAAACAATACATTAAAAAATGCTCGCAAAAATTATTTTAAAATGTCTACAAAAACTTTTAATTTTTCTGCATCAGACAAAATTTGTACCAATGTTCCAAGGTAATTAGAACATGAAATATAATCGTTTTTAACTAATTTCATGCCAAAATTAAGGTGAGCCTTCAATTGGAAATTCAATGCTGATCACACCATTATTGAACAAAACTTTTATTCAAATGCATCTCAAATTTTCAAAGTAATGTAGATATGATTTCCGCACACATACATCGATGACTGAGATGGATTAGCTGGATTAGACAATTACTCCACAGGCAATTTATCAGCGAAGTTGAATTTTTTTAGAGCTCGGCTATTACACTTTAAGGGGTACAGTTGCTCTTTTGGGAGTTCGAGAGATCACGTTTCGAATGCCACTCGAGACTTTTGAGCTTTTTTGGGGCAAATTTCATGAATATAAAAGATTTTGAACAATGTTGAAATGAATATTTTTTCGTAAAACAAGTTAAACTAAAAAGAAGAAAATAAAATAATAGTTTAAAAAACTAAAAAAAAACACGCTTTCGTAGCAAAATGAACTAAAAAGTGAAAAATAATCTTTGGATGATAGTAGTTGACCTATCCCTTAATTGAATGCAATACAAAAAAGCGTGGGGAGCTTCTTATCAGTTGTCTTGAATTTCTCCCATTTGTTGTCCATGCAAAAATGTAAATAGGCAGCACCCCATGGTTTTTTTGTATTACATTAAAATTAAGTTATTGGTCAACTACTATCATCCAAAGATGATTTTTCACTTTTTAGTTCATTTTGCTACGAAAGCGTGTTTTTTCTTAGTTTTTTAAACTATTATTTTATTTCGTAGATGATCAGCGTGAACAAATCGTATTTGCTTATTCCCATCGGCAAGAAACACATTTGTTGACGTAAATTTCAATTTCTTTTTTTATGTGAGGAAACCAAAAATATCTTTGAGCAAGATATTTCATCCGAGCTATACCAGGAGGTTCTACATGCAAAAGTTCAAGTACTTTACTTTGTAAACTTTTGGGAATAACTAATCTGCTGTCTCTCAAAAGGCAATTATTTTCAATGCTCAATTCAATCCTGGTTTTACGAAATTGCTGTAAATCTTCAGAAACGTTTTGAGGACATCCAAATTTTGTGTAGTTAATAACTTGGCGAATTTGACCGTTAGTGACACTTTTCTTTTCAATATTCTTACTTGTAAAGTTTTCAAAGTCTGAGAAATAACAAACCAAATTTATCCTTTGGTTCATCTGGAAGCCTAGAAAGTGCGTCGGCTAAAAGAAGATCAGAACCTTTCTTGTGTTTAATTGTATAGTCATAATTTGATAAAATTATTTGACCACCTTTGCATTCTTGCGTTTGCCATTTCAGGAACTGGTATATTATGACCCAGTAATGTAAGTAAAGGTTTAGAGTCGGTCTCGATAACGAATTTCTGACCGTGAAGGTACTTATTGAAACGTTTAATGCCAAAAATTATTGCTAAAGCTTCTTTATGTACTTGACAGTACTTTTGCTCAGCTTTTGACAATGTTTTTAATGCAAAAAATACTGGTCTCAGCAAACCTGGAGAAAGTTTATGGTATAGAAGAGCACCAAGTCTGTAGTCAGAAGCATCACATTGCAAAACAATAGGTTTTGACATGTCAAAATGAACTAACACATTGTAATGGTTCAAAAATGTCTTGCTTTTCTCAACAGCCTTTTTACATTTCAAATTGAAATTCTATTTAACATTCTTTTCTAACAAGCTGTAAAGAGGTTTCATCTTTGCTGAAAGATTTGGAGTGAAATATTGATAATATCCTTATAAACCTAAATAAATTTTTAAGTCAGTTACATTTTTAGGCATTGGTGCGTTAGAAATACTATCATGACATTTGTCTTTGATCGCATGTAAACCTTCTTCATCTTTTATATGACTTAGTACTTTACTTGATTTCTTAAAAAAATCGCACTTCGATACGTTTATTTTCACATTAAATGATTGAAGTTTTTGAATAACTAATATATAGTTCTTGTTATACATTCTTTTTTAGTATTAGCATATATAAATAAATCATCAAGCAGCATTGTGTAAAGGTGAAATCTTTTAAAATATTGTTCATTTTTTTGTTGAAAAAAAAAAGATGCACATTTAATGCCAAAAGGAAGTTCAGTATGTCGCAAGAGTTTGGTGGTGTAGCCTTTGGTGTATTTAGGTTAATAATCTGAGAATCTGAAGCAATAGGTAATTGGTGAAAGGCCATTGACAAATCAAGTTATGTAAAATATTTTCTAGACCCGATGTTAGTGAGAATATCATCCTGTGTTGGAAAAGAGTATCATTGTGTTTCACAAAATTTATTTACAGTCACAGAAAAATCCTTACAAACTCTGACAGACTTGTTACCTTCAATGTCGAGTTTGGGAACAGCTACAATGGGTGTAGCCATTTAGAATGACTGACCGATTGCAAAATACCTTTAGAAATTGAAGAATCCAATTCTTTGTCAATTAAGCGTCTCAGCGCACACACAATTGGTCTGGATTTGCGAAATATTGGAACAATCTCCTCTTTCATTGCAATATTTACAGGTTCCCCTAATATACCGCTATAATCCTTAAAGTCAACACAACCCGGAAAAGTGCTATCTTCATTAGAAAAATCAACTTCATTGGCATAAAAATTACATTCATTACTTATATTACCCGTAAATGCTGGCTTTAAGTTATCAATATTTATATTAAGTTGTTATATCCAAGAGCGACCCATTAAAGTTGGTCGGTTATTTGGTGTTTCGGCAACAACTAATGGTAAAGACAAAATCCGGTCATAAAATTTGACAGTAACCAAATAATTATCTATTATTGACAATAAGTCTCTAGAATAAGATTTCAACTTAGGAATTTCCGCAGAAGTTGTTCTTCTTTAAGATCAAGTCCTTAAAAATATTGTTGGATATTATTGTGTAAGCTCTGCCAGAGTCAATTTGCATTTTTAGATCACTTCTTGCAGTATTAACTTTTACAATATATGGTTTTGGAACAACAAATCCATAATTTGTTACGGTATTGATAGTCAAATCGTTAGCAGAGTTTTCTAAGTCTTAAGTATTACGTTTATCAATAAAATTTGCTGCTGCAGCCCTACATATCGGAGCTGTCACCTTTTCGCTTATGTTTTTTACAAATCGCGTTCTTATAAATACATACAACTTTATGAAATTTACCACAATGTTTACACTTTTGTGCTTTATTAATTGGTTTACGAAAATTTTCTGAAAATTTTTCATGAAAAACCCTATTACTTTCCTTAAAACTCTGAAATTTAAATGTATCATCTCGAGTTTTCTTTGTGTTGGCGATTTTAAAAACGCTACCTCCAGCGCCAAGTTCAGTAGACTTAGCTTTTTCGATTGCTGTTTCCATTGCCATGGCGATATCGCACGCTTTCAGAAAATCAAGATTTTTTTCACTCAACAAACGGTTTTGAATTTGTGTCTATGTTAAGCCACAGACAAATTTATCACGAATCGCTTCATTTAAAAACACGCCAAAGTTACATTTACTGGCTTGTTCTTTAATTTTAATAATGAAAGAAGAAATATCTTCTACTATTTGCTTCATATTGTGAAAGCGAAAACGCTTCATAATTACGGAAGTTTGAGGGGGAAAATGTTTCTTTAAAACTTCTACAATATCACCATAGGGAATATCTTTTAAACTTTTTGGCTGAACCTTTTCTCTCAAAATGGAAAATACTTTTTCCCGATAAAAATTAATAAAGTTTCCCTTTTAACATTATCATCAGTAATTCTATTTGCTTCAAAATAGAAATCAACTTGAAGTAAATATTCATCAAAATTGTCTTTTTCGACATAGGAAGGCATTCTACCAGTATGCGAAAAATAAGTTTTAATTATTTAATCAGAAGTCAAAACATCACGGCTATGATCGTCTCTTTCAGACTTCGTTATCAGAAATTCACAAAAGCAGACGCTTTTTGGAGACTTCATTTTATACTATGTAGAGATACAATTTAATATCTCTCTAACTAGTCATTTTTATAATTCCAATCTTAATCTACATCTGTAATCCACTCATATGATATTATTATTTAGCACGTTATGGTTATTATTATGACACAGTAAAGGTTGTATAAGGTGAATTTATGTAGCGTACATTAGTCAATATGACGTGTTTATATGCAAAATAAGATGAAGTGGGTTATAGTTTCGGAACATAGTTTAAAGTGTCCACCAGCAGGGTCGAAGTGGAAACTAACTGTTTGCCACTGGCTGCTTTTAATTAATTCATTTAGTTTTATTTATTTTTTTATTTATGTATTTATTGGTCTCAAGTATTAACATTCCCAATGACATTCGGTTGGACCCACATTCCATTGTAATCTAACCGAACTAGAGTGCAAGAGCACAATAGGCCTTAAAGAGTTGTGCGATAAGAGCACTACGGTACTGTACAGTCTACATGCGTAATGTTAATTGCTAAACTTTATGTACCTTTTTCTCACAAAGTTTTAATGATAGAAACTTACAATTTTCAGTGTTTTTAAGTGATATCAAAGAGTCTACTGAACTAAAGTTTTAAGGCAATTCTGTTTATTTCATGGTTTATTAAATTTTTACCAATAATCAATTTTTTAACAGAAAAAAGAGACCATAAAAGCATCTGTTTAGGAAAAAGCATGAGTCCTAAAGTAAAAATTTCTCTTTAGTATGATTATGAACATATAAATAAAATGAAATGAAATTTTCTAAGTAATATGTAAAGTGTTTTTCTAGAAAATTTTATTCACGTGTTCAGAAAATAGCGTTTAAAATTAAAATTTTACGTTCATTTTGATACTTTACTGCCCATTTCTATTTAAATTGAATTACTTTTAATCTACATCTAAACATAAATTTAGTGCCAATTGAAGGCTCTTGATTTGAATGTTTTGCATAGATTAAAACTGAAAAAAATATTTTTTGAAGGTTTTATGACACAATCTCCCCTTAACCAAAAAGCTATTAATATATATTGTGCGGCTAATATGTAGTAACACGGTCTCTGAAACAGTAATTTCGTTTTACATTTTGCACAAAGTTTACAATGGAAACTAGACTCACATAGTATAGAATTGAACAGTAACAGCGATATTTTCTCAAATGCTTTCAACTTAAGATATGCTACTTTCTTAATCGTATTTTAGCTATTTAGACCACTTGAATCCTAGGATTTTTCGTGGCGAGGATTTTAAACCATCCAAAAATCCTTTTTCCATGATAATAATATGTACTTCATTAAAACTTTCCCGGCGAAATTTTAGATATCCTTTATTGCTTTACAAATGCGCTAGTCTTATCAATGCGTCCAAGTTTAAAGATATACTGAAGTTTAATTTCACCTTCACTGAACCAATTACGAATTCCATTAACGAACCTTTAAAAGAGAACTCAGAATTTCAACCAGGAGAAATTATTTGGGGGGAAGTACTAAAATTAACTTGTACGCAGCCATCTGATCGCGAATCCTTTTGTCGTTGAGGATAGGCATTGTGGAGACTTCGGAATGCTCATTCTCTTTACAGAAATAAAGACTCGAATAGAGCCCCGTATTTTACATATTCCTTTGATATTCATAGAGTTCGTTAGAATGCTACATTAAGTTTTCAATGCAAAGTGGTCCATCATATTGAATGTTTTCTTAAATATAGAAAACTCTGTTTTATTCCCTTTTCATGATATCATCAATGTACAATGAGTTTGGTGGAAGCATGTGACTGCTGAAGAGACTTTTGCACTCATTTGTAAGTTAAGAAAGCTTGAAACGAGTAGGGCGTAAACCAGAAAAATTATAGCATTGGTCATGGACTATGAATCTCAAAATATTTCCATTATTATTTTCATTAGAAAGATCGAAAAAGGTTTGGTAAAATTTTGAAGCTGCTCTCCTTTTTTAAGTGAGGAATTCTGTGGAGTTTAAATATAATTTATAGTTCGAAATAACAAAAAATAGTTCATTGAGGAACAGAACATAAAATTTCTTAGCTGAGGCAGGCATAAAGAAGATGGGTTTGGTTGAAGTCAGTCGGTTGAAAAAGTACTGAACTAAATGCCATCAAATTAAGCAACTTTGCCTCAAAGGTGAAGGAAAGTTTTTAAAAAAATAAACAAACTAAGAGAGGAACCGGATCACTTAAAATATCTAGGATAACTAGTTTATTCATAATAAAACAGTTTCAAATCACATTTTTCTGGCACTTCCTTAACAATCTGCTAATTTTGTACCACTATACTATTATCACTTACTCCTTTCCAAAACGTCATATCTCAAAAATTAGCGATTTTGAGTTAGTAAATCTTTTTTTGAACTGCCATAAGTGACCTGTCGCAAGACATTGTTTTCCTAATATTTCATTTTATCCATTTTATTTACAATCACAACACTACTATTACATACTACTACTCTCACCACTACTGCTAAATACTGTGCCACTATTTACAAATATTGGGTTTAGTTGCAATAATTCCTCTCGGATCCTTATTTGATCCAAGCCAACACATACGCGTCTAAAGCGTCTAAACTACACGCGGTGTCCTTTGCATCTGACTGGAATTTCCCTTCGGATAGCGAAGATGCCCTTAAAGCTCCCTGTTTAGGGATTATTCTGTATCCTGTGGCCACGTATATGTATGCCACACATATGTATGTCACATGACTGGCATGTCTCTTCATGACCTGCCTTTTTATAACTTAGTAACTTCACCGTTTGAGTGCAAAAGGGTCGTATTTGCATTCTCAAGTATTTTCGGACTGTTCTATTCAAGAATGTCACACCTTGGGTTTTGCTTGATCCATTAGGCATAAAACATCTGTGTCGTTTAGTGAAAGATGAAATAATTTATTCTGAAAACAGTATTGCACACAAAAACAGAGCATTTTTCATTCTTATTTTTTAATCGAGAGCGCACTATTTGCATTTATTTTGGTATTGCAAGGAGAGCAATTAGTAACAATAATGATATGTTTTTAGATATTCCAAATAGTATCTTCGATATTTAGTGCAAGAACGTTATAAGTAAAGCTAATAAAATTAACGTACACTTTTTACACATCTCCTTCATGAAACAGAGAAGAAACATCAGATTTTGTAGAAAAAGCGTAAGAAAAAGTATGCGTCCTTATGCGTAAGAAAAAGTTCAACCAGTAGCTTGAAATATAGTTTTACAACATAACATTATAATTTTAATTTTAAAATTCGCTTCCCTTTTTTCAGATATGACGTTGTTTAAAGGAGTGAGCGATTTCCTTGTCTAAAATACATCACTTAGGAGAAACAGCATGTTAATTGAGTTTTGAAGGATGTACCCAGATTACCTCGATTTGCATTGGACCTCTTTTTCCAATTTTACAACCTCAAAATGCCTAACATTTGGATGTAAAATTTTTATTCCGGTTTCATCGTTCCGTTTTCCCCCAAAAAGCACTTAGTGGTTTCTTACAAGGCATACATCATTATGCTAAGCAGAGCGAAATATGCAGGACTTCAAGGGATTTGGGCTTGAGGCTTAAACCCGTTATGGGCGGAAAGCCTCTTGAAAACAATAGCTATTGCAGTAAGCCCACTTTAAGAGCCACTTACCTCCAAAACAAATCTACCCATTGAATTTAAACTGCCTTATTTAAATCTTTAAGGGCATTTATTTCGAGGTAGCGTTTGCTTTCTCCAGAAAATAAAATAAATGACTGTCATTCGTTTCATGGGCTCTTTTACTTGAACTTTTAAGCAATCCTGGGATTAACTTGGTGACCTGTTTTAAATTATTTTAGAAAATGATTAAAAAAAAAAAACACAGGGAGAAGCGGTTTAGTTCAGAACATAAATTTGAATGACATACACCCTAATACACGATGATTGTTAACAGGAAATAACCAGCCTTTTGTAGCACGTTTTTGTGTTGTAGGTGTTTGCTGTTCTGCTTTTCTTAATTATTTCTTATCTGTCTTTACGCTTCCATTTCTTGCATTACTGTGTACATGTTTTGAATTTTTTTTCCAAAATGTGTCTCTGTATTACATTTGTTCTGCCTTTTGTTTAAGTTAACAACAGATTGGTTACAATAAAATATTTGACATAAAATTTGTTAATTTATTAATTTGTGGTTTCATTTTAAGAGTAAAATGTATTATTACGGGTTTTTTTTTTTTTTTTTTTTGAGAAATTCATAAAGGGGATCATGCAATAAATTTCATTTCTGAGTTCTATTTTGTCTTGTTTGTTTTGTTAATTGCAGTGTAAGCTGTGTGCTGTTCATTCTTATTGCTTTTACAGGATGTTCCCATTTGGATTTCCCATTGAAAAAGGGGTTCTTTGAAACTCCTAAATACGTGTCTGCAGTAATCTGTATATTTGTGCTACAAAACGTTGGGTATTTCCTGTTACTTCTCTGCGCATAAGTTTTGTTTTTCTTACACAATGATTATAATTTTCGCATTTTGTTTTCCTTATGACGCAAAAACTTTGCACACACACACACTTCGCTTACTGACTGCCTTCAAAATTTAAACAATGCTGCTTTTTCGGTGGAGGGGCAGAGCTACTCTTGTGTCAGATAATGGGTACAAAAACAACTTAGTGCCACACCACCATTTAAAAAATTGAGAAATTATTAGTTATGAAGCCTTTTTCCGCAGTCTACAAATTTTGGTGATATGCTTGTCAATATTGAAATGCTGTGAAAATATTACTTCTGTATGGGAATGCTAATATGTTTAGCTATATTGGAATAGCATAGGATAGGGCGGGGCTAGTTGAGCATAGGGGCACGTTGAGCAATCGATATATCTCGAAAACTATTCACCATACGTGTAGGCATCAAGTAGCGGAAAGAAAGGGTTATGGGAAGGGAACTCATCGCGTGATCTTCAATTGTAGCTCGACAAGTAGATGAATTATACGAGCACACTATTTATTTTGTGACAAAAAAGGACAAAACTCATTTGTCGCAAGTTTTTGTCTGTATTAGTCCAATATTATCTGTATTCTGTCAGGCAAATTTTATTCTTTCATAAATTTACTGTACTTTGGATATGTATAGAAATTCTCGGTATAATTTGTACCGTTTTTTCGTAATTATACTTTTAAGACTTTGCTTGGGGTTAGTTGAGTAAGTATTGCTCAACTGACCCTCGCGACTTAAAACAAAAGTAGTAATATATTTTTTGCTGTTGTTAGTATGTGGAGTTATAAAAGGAAAACTACACGATGTTCGTACACTACTGACGACTTGAATAATGATGCAAAGGCTCTCAATGATTAGGGAAAAAGTGTGAATGCTGCCGCAAAAAAATTGGAATCAAACGAATGACTTTGACAAGAGTTTTGAAAAAATCAATAGGTGGTGATTCATATATGAGGTTATGCAAAACAGAGGCAAGTGTTTTCTTTCCAACAAGAGGACTCTATAAAAAAAAAATATAATTGCTGCAAATGTCATTAATCTATTATGGATATTCCTCAAAAGATGTTCGTCACCTTTCCCATGAGTGTGTTGTTAAATTTAGCATTAAATTCCATCCGCCTGGACTCCAAATAAGATGACCGGAAAAGATTGGCTTACAAAGTTTTTAAAACGAAATCCGAAACTATCCATCCGAAAACCAGAACCATTTCAGTTCGAAAAAAAATTTTAAGTTTTGTTAATTAGTCACTAAAAGACTATAAATAAAGAGTTGATTGTCAAACAGAAGTTTTATGCCCCATACCATTGCTCAGCTTCCCTCATCTATGGGGTACGTTAAGCAAGTTTGCCTTTTTGCGTTCCGACAGCTGAAGCTCTTAAACGTGTGCTGTTAGCAAGAAATTAAAATTGGACCCTTTTGAAAAGGGATAAATTACTAATCCATCAGGTTGCATAACAATCGATTGAGACTTATAGTTGAGGAGCTATATCCGCTCGAGTGAAAAACTGCTCAGTTAGCCCTACTCTACCCTACAGTATAGTGGGGCTCTGATAAGTTGAGCTCCGACATTCACAATGTTGATCTCTTTTTCGAGTAATAGGAAAAGATAATTAGTGCTGAGATGGGATGGGTAATTTTTGAGTTAGTACCCCTGTGCTTTCCATGCAATTACTTTGTAACCAACAACCAATGACTAATTTAATACAGAGGAATGCAGTCATTCTATATAATAGATTAACTAGACTCCCAAACAATTTCTGGAGAGATTACAGTCATTGTGGAATTCGTAATCTAAAGACCCAGAGAGGTTTCATTCAATGTGTTCGTGAGAACTCCCAATACAATGACATTAATGATGCTCCCATTGAACTTCTGTCTTTCGCGAACCCACTGAACCATTTGGAACTCGATGTCAGATTAGACTTGGTTCTGGATGCAACAAAAAACGCGACCTAAATCCTACTGAACTTTACGCTATTGCCTTAGAAACAATTAACACTCGTTTCCCTCCTGACGAATGACTTCACATCTATACTGATGGGTCCCTGTTGGATTTTTCCCGGGGTGCCGGCGCTGGAATATTTTGTAACTATTTTTCTTTTTATCAGCATGTTGTATCTTTCACAACCCATTTTGATGGAGAACTTGATGCCATTCATGTGACATTACAACAACTTGCTTCACATCTGTATCCATTCCCAAAAGCAGTAATACTTTTAGACTCGACCTCTGCTTTACAGGATTTGTCTAGTAATAACCATGAAAGTAAGGGGTCTCGTATTCAGAGCTGTAAAATACTCCTGAGGGGTATTAAGAAAACTGTGGCTTTTCAGTGGGTACCATCCCACTGTGGCCCGGAAATGAGAAAGTCGACTTCTTGACCAAGAAGGGATGTAATATTCTCCAAAGGTCTCGTGGACCCTTGCCGCTCCACTCTGCTGGATTGGAGATCAAGAGGGTGCATAGGGATGCGTTTCGTCGTGTTGCTTCCCGGGCTGCTGAAGGTAAACCCTGGGGGAGACTGTGCAATGAGTCCCACTGTATCCCAAATTCTCCTCGAGCTGCTGCTGTGGCTGCTTTTAGACTTTTAACAGGACACGATTGTCTCAATGCTTATTTGCTCCGCTTTCAACTGAAGGATTCCCCGACCTGCACTTTATGCAACTCTGGACAAGTCATGGACGCTACTCATCTGGACGACTGCTCTGTACTAACTAATTTTAATTGTGTTGTCGAGAAATATTGGAGAGCCCGCGGTTTTATGGCCTAATGGCCAATGTACCCGGCATTTGTGAAATAAAATTTTTGAGTTAGTTTAGCGAAAGTTTTAAACTCAAATCAGTGTCAATAACTCGTCTCTTTTTCGCTAAAAGCCCCGAGAACAGGTAAACAAGGTCAGAACTCAACTAACTAGAGCTGCACTATACATTCAGCTGTATTGATGTTTTGTTGAGATTGCTAATTATTGCTTTAAGTTAATACCTTGCTTTGTCGTCTTGTATTATTACGCTTTTTACTTCCTTTTACAAAAAAGGAAGTATTGTATTCGTGAAAACATTTTCGACAAAAATCGGCCTTAATTTCCATTTTTCTCACCGCCAATGAACGTTGAGTTCTTTTTTCGACCCGATCACACGTGCATATATACCTAAGAACGTATAGATGCCCGAAATATCCATTTTGACTATTCCCAAGTTAATTTCTCGTGACGTCTGTATGTACGTATATATGTGCGAATGTATCTCGCATGACCCAGAAACAGTATGTCGTAGAAAGTTGAAATTTGGTAAGTAGACTCCAAGTGGGGTCTAGTTGTGCACCTCTTTTTTAGTCACATTCGGATGTTTCAAAAGGGGTCTTATACACCTTCTTTGGAAAGAAATCATTGTTAATTTCGATGTAAACTCAAGTGGTGTTGTTATTTGGCGGACACTTGCTGATATATAACCAGGCTTTGAGTCGCCAAGTTTTGTCGTCAACTTGGCGAAAAATTTGGCTTCTTTTTTTATATCTGATTTAAATTCGGCTATTATTGTTGATATTTAGAGAGTTAACCATTGAATCACATTAACATTGTCCATATTGGGGAAATAAATTTGTGTAAAACGTTTTTTGGCTTCGGTTCGCAACAAACTAGGGGTGAAAATCTTTAGTGTTTCCTCGCTTACTCCAAGGCACTATTATCAATAAATTAGCGTAAAATGAAGTCATTTGATGCACACATCAGCTCGTTTAGTTTCCTTGTGCTCGAGAAAATGTAAGCATCATACTTGGTTCATGTTCCCTTTATGATAAAGCGTACGGACTACATAAACTTTCTTTTTTTTTCTTGCTGCTGAAATAGAAGTCTCTAAAAATCTGAAAACTTCATAGCAATATAACTGTAAAAAGTTTGTCTGTTTGTTTCTTCATTTTTTCAAAAAAAAAAAAGTGCATTTATATGCAAAACATTTATTGATTCTTGTTATCCGACATTTGTTTCAGCAACAATAGATCTAAACTGTGAAGGACAATTGTAATAAATAAAAAAAAGCAACAATGTTTACTAAGAAACATATTTGTTTAGTGTTAGTAATTTTCATTCCTTCTATTTTTCTCTAGAATTCTCTTTTCCTTGCGGCTAAAAAGAAATTTTAGAAAATAAGTCTTTAAATATCTTTAGAAGACAAACAAAAGTTGTAGTGTGTTTTTTCCAAGAGCTCTTACAAGTTACCAAAAGCGGAAACTATCGTTTTAAGTCCCGCAAAAAATTTCCACAGAGAAAGATCCTTAATGTTTCTAGAGTGAATTCACCACTAGGATAATGGGGTAAAATTACATTTTTACGCTTCAAATCTTTATTCGCTGCGTGAAGTGTTTACTGGTATCTTTATAAAATAAAAGTTTTTAACATCACAGATTAAATCCCAACTTATGTCCGTTTGAGTTAATGGTACTACTTTAACGTGTGCGTTGTACGTTTTGATTAATCAAACGGTGTTTGGAACAAAATTGCAACGCAATTTGCTGACGGGTTATTACTTGACTTTTGGAACATTTTCAGACTTCATAAAATAAAAATATTCACAAAATGTCAAAATCCTTTTTCAACATCGGAAAATATTCTCTGAAATTAAGTGTTTAAAAATATCCTCCAATTTTCAAAAGTGTCGTCCAACAAACTGAAATTTTTTCTCTAAATACAAAATCTTTTTCATACGAGAAAAAAAATCTCTAAAATACAAAACTCCTTTTCTAGAATATAAAAATATTCTCAGGAATTGATAGTTAATGTAATGTGCTTAAAAATATGCTCTAAATTTCAAAATTATCGCCCAACAAACTGAAAATTTTCACTAAAAACAAAATATTTTTATGTGCCTAAAAATATACCTTAAAATACAAAACCACCCTCATATGTCTGTAAATATTGCCATAAAACCTAACATATTTTTAATATCCAAAACTGTTCTACAGTATTCAAAAGTATCCTTCTTCATCTCTGATTTTCTGTGAAATTTTAAACCATTGCCATACGTCTTGAAATAGTCGCTGAAATGTGAATTTTTCAGAACCAAAATTCACAAGAAATGTTAGAGAGAAATCTACTCTATAAAGATAAGAACAAATAAGATGCGGTAGAACTATGCTTGCTTCCAATTTCAGACTATGTTTTTGATATAAAAAGATATTTTTAACATTTATAGAAGTAAAGTTTATTTCATTTCGAAGAATATTTTCTCGGAAAGCATTTTTGAATTTCGGAAAATATTATAACATTCTGCATCATACACTGTAAAACATTTTGTGTAACCTTAATCCATGAAATCGGTGGCAGCTTAATTGCCTCCACTACTCTGGAGTAACCTAACTGATATAAGTGTTGTTAAGTTACACATCACTTGTGGAAGGTTACACCATGATAATGTAACTATAGCGTAACGTCTCACTCATTTCTGCGTAAGGTTGCACCAGAAATTTCTGTATGCTTACAGAGAAGTTGCTTGAAAGGTTACATATTAGCAAAATTAAGCTTTCATGTGACTTTTCTTGATCGATTTATCAAGTTTTTTAACTGCCAACATACACCAATGATTTTAATATACAAAATTTATTTCTTTTAATGTACAAACAAGACAGTTTTATTGCACTAAGAGAGAAAATGACCTCAGTGGTATTCGAACCCCCAACGAGAATCTCACCGACTCGCAAAGCAAGAGCTTTTACCGCTCGGCTACCAAGGTTGATTTTCGGACAGATAATAAGAGTTTACCTGCTCTTCGCCGATTCTGAGCTTTGTGCACGCGCTTTGAATTCTACTGAAACCTCCGTGCAAGGTTCTTCGAACAACTGGAGTTTTTAAAACAATGATGCTACACACTTCAGAATTCGTGTAACGTTACTCCCATTGATACTGGTATAGGACCGTGGTGGCTTTATCGGTAAGGCATTGGATTTGGAGCCGGAAGGTCTCGGGTTCGATCTTCGCTGGTCAAAAATCCACCGTCGTCATTAATGGTAACTGAGCGACGTTAAATATGCTCGTGGTCACAACGTCCTCCAAGTAAAAAGATACCTCTGGGGGTGCCAGATCAAAAAGTTATTCGGCTCCTGGCCTGGTTCTAAATTCTCGAACTGTCCATAGATGGCACCACCATCTATTGTGTTATCTTCTGAAGGCAAGGCGCCTGGCATGCAGTCCTTCATAGTTTGAGAGCCATAGATCATCTTTGATAGTTGATACTGGTATAGCTTTTCACATTTTTTTACATTAGTGTAGACTATAGGCAACATATCCTTCGTTCTGCTGCTAAATTCATGGAATTTATGTTACAATATAATCAATAACTTTAGCCCTGATTTGAACTCTGAGCTAATGAACTGGTACTAAAGAAAACAACTAGGTGGGGCTTTTAATCACAAATTGAAGTACGTTATTTCACTATAGATAGATTTGGAAGATTCTCATATTTACGAAAGTATTATCAAGTAATAAAAAACTTTTTTGTGTATAATCTTCAAAAATTGGAGCGATAAGTTTCTTATCTTTAGTATTTTAAAAAACATTATTTTGATCATTTTTTACCTTTTATTCTGTTTTTGTTGGTAATAAGTTTTCGTTTAGTCTCTGCTTCTGTAATGTTCATCATAACTATCATTTCAAAAGAATTTTAAAAATTCAAAAATACGTATTTATTTTTATTCAATTGATTAATTACTTTATTTATTTACTTATTTGTTATTGTCATTGTCATTACCTCTAATCCAGAAAATCTGATAAATCTCAGTTTGTGAGTGACCGATTCTTAAAACTTCTGAAAATGCTTTTAAATTAGAATTATTTCAGATGTCGGGATATGCTTTCAGTTTTCAGAGAATATTTTTTAAGATCTCTCATAAAGCTTTTGAACAGCAGGGAGTATTTAAGAATGCCTGGCATAAATATCGTTTTAAGCACGCTTGTTTTTAGAGGGCTTTTTTAAGCGTTTGAAAATTATTTTGAATCGTATTTTTTGTATCTGAACGTTTTTATCTTAAGACGCCAAAAGCTCTAATTTCCGTATTTTGTTTTTAAAAGCAGAGGGCATTTTTTCGAAATTATATAAATATGGCAATGTTTTCAGAATTTTTTTTTTACATTTATTGCATAGCTCACGAAGCGCGTTTAGAGCGGAAGTGAATGCGAGGAGTAGCGAATTCTAATAAAGCAGGTTTGCATTCAACCTGCAGTTCAACGATGCCACTTTATGCAAATCGCATTCTACCTGGAAAAGAGTAGGTCCTCCTGCAATAATATATTCTTCCACCACGTAGGGATTTCTTATGTTGCGGTTTAAAAGTACTTAAATGAGCTTTTATGATGCTTTTTATTCAATGTAAAAACAGACTTAAAAGGAAAAAGTACAGTAAACTAAAAAAGCGTCTCATTTTAAGTAGTAATCCGTACATAAAGCTCCTCGGTGTTTTAAAATCAATCAGAAGTTTTCGACTCATAAAAAAATATATTCATCTAAAATAATGACTCTCAGCCGGTGGCACACGTACACGTGGGGCTTCGTTAAATCCTTATAGTTGTAAGTGTTTAGCTACTAAAAAGTACACAAATACTGATAATGCTTAAATTTAATTGCAGCAAAAATCTTTGTTATATCCTGAAATCCTACAATGAAACAAAGGTATTGTACTTCTTCAATTAACTTCTGGAATGATATTGAAGAAGAATGCAGAAAACTAGCAGATATTAAGTGAAGTAGCCTTCCAAAATTTGTGACAACATGCTAACTGTGTGGGAGAGGGTTTTCAAGTTTTAACTTAAATAAGGTATAAGTTAATTCGTAGATCTTTCCGGACGTATTTAGCCAAGCTGGAGTCAAACATAAATGAACTCAGTAAGCAAAAACTAAGCGAGCGTTTACACTTTTTAGTTTAATGTGAACTTAGTAAAAACTTCGTTCTAAACTGCCCATTAAAGCAAAATTTCCTGTTTTCAATTTAAATTACATGTTCTTAGTTAAATTTTAATTGTTCAGTAGCTGAAAAGTTACTTAATTCAACGCATTTTAATATCAAAGTATTTTTTTAAGGGTTATGGGTAGTTAACAATAAAGGGATGCGTAGGAGGAGAAATGATGAAAATCACTGATCTAAAATGCCATCATATAACATTTTCTCTGCATTAAAAAATGATTTTATA
Organism: Uloborus diversus; assembly: GCF_026930045.1. Taxonomy (NCBI): domain Eukaryota; kingdom Metazoa; phylum Arthropoda; class Arachnida; order Araneae; family Uloboridae; genus Uloborus; species Uloborus diversus. The sequence continues at coordinate 90,379,302 of NC_072731.1, read as the reverse complement.
ACGTCATGCACTTGAAAAATTTTATTTCATAGTTAGGAATTTATCCTTTCACCAACTTCATTAAAAGCGAAAATTAATCACGGTCATCAATTTTTATTTTCCTTTAAAACTGAATACATTTTACTGATTTCGTGGAAGTTTACACCCTTTTGAGACGGTAACAAAACCTTTAATGCGTAAAGTGTCAAAGCCGCTGTCGAATTTTTCTCGCCCATCCAAATTGCACATTTTATGACTCAATTCAACTAAAATCAAAATTTTTAAATATCTATCCAGATAACAGCGGAGAGTTTTAGAAGAAATTACGGAAGGAGAGATTTAACAGCGAATTCCGTGACGATAAATTTTTCGAACAATTTCAGAAAGAATATTAGATAGAACAGTGAACGATAAAACTCAATAAACTCTAAAGATTCCCAATTTGGGATAACAAGTTTTAGAAGTTGGCAATAAAAGTGACAATGCAACTACTTTTGTAATTCTACTAGAACTGATTGGGGTCGTTTTTGGAAAAGAAAACTTTTCCAGCAAAATGGTTACGATGTGCGTTTGCTGGTACCTCTGTAAGTATCTTGTGACTTTTTAGTTGGTACTTATTTTTGATGTTTTGCAAGTGTCCGGGAAACTTTTTATTGTTAAGCTATAGAAGGATCTATTTTGAGTAGGGGTTTGGGTAAAGTTTTATAAACATTGAACAACTTAGTTGTTTCTATGATATTCAGTCAAATTTAAAAATAAAATATCGGATTTGAACTTGCTTAGACATGAACGCTAGTGTGTCTCAAAAAAATGAAAGTCAATATTTCAAGTCGCACACCCTCTTATATTTTTCCTTCTATGTCAAAACAAATGTAAAAAAAGTTTTATTTTATTTGAGCAACGGCAACTCGTGCCGACAAGTATTTACATGTGTGAAACTTTAAAATGCATCTACGAGTAGATTGTTGACTATTCATAAGATATTTTTCAAAAAATTATTAGAAACCACTACTCCAAAATATTTCAAGTTTTTTGAATATTTGTAGATTGTAACAACTTACCCCACCGCGGGGCATATTGTTACACACTATATGGGGTTAGTTGTTACATGAGATATATTTTAGAAATGAAATGAATTTCACACATTTTGTGGTTTTTTTCTATTACAATTTTAAAAATTCTTAACCACGTTAAAATGACGCACTGTTTGGACACACCTTTTTTCACTTTTTTTTTTTTTTTGTCTATGTGTCTATTGATTTCTTCTCTGTCAGAGACAATTTCCTTTTCACAGATTTTTGTGTCCTAGCTTCGGCTTGCAAAACATTTTTTACTGGTGTATATGTTAAAGTAACGCTGGTCTATGGTTTCCGCTTGCGGACCGTCTTCACGTCTGCACTGTCTGCAGCGTTGAAGAAAAACCTACATTCGAATGATACTTTATTTATTATTATTATCACTGTTATTATTATTTATTCAACCATACATGTTAACAATAAATTAAGTCATAGAATGAAAAAGGTCAGAATTATTATTATTATTATTATCATCGTCGTCCAACTACATTATTTTATATGAATTAAATCATGCAATAAAACAGAACAGAAATACTACTTATCGCCGCTAGCATTTTTCATCTTACTGATGAATCTCTCTATTGTCATGAAATTCATCGGCTGCCTTTTGTAATGAACTATCTGCAATTACTTCTTTAACCACTTCCAGGTATGTTTCTTTAGGTGCACTGTCCTTAGACTCCTGTCCGTCTTGTTTTTATAGTCCCCCGCCATATCATCCTTAAAAAGAAAACATAATATTAAATTAAAGCTTGCATGGGCAAGTAGTTACTTGTAACAACTAACGCCAGCAAAACTGTAGCAACTTGCCCCATACGACGCCATTTCAAATCTTAGCACATATTTTACTGGCATTATATCTTTGTACAAACTTTTAAATACGTTAGTACTTCCTGAAAATGTAGGCTTTCACGTGTCATAGAAATCAATCCGTTATTTGAACGACTTCGTCATAAATAGAAAAATAACAGCGGAAAGAAAAATTACTTCCAGACTCAAAAAAACGTTTTCCTTGATCACTCTCCCTGCTACTGACTACAAGCACTCCAGTGACCGTCAGGGAATGCAGATTGGTGAGTGCTATCATCTAGTGTAAGGAAATTCAGTTTCTACTGGCGGTTAATTTTAAATTTGAATGTAACAACTTACCCCGTGTAACAACTAACCCCTGTCTTCCCTATGTATAGTTTTTTTTTTTTTTTTTCATTTTAAATACAGTCGAATCCCGACTTACGCGAGGGATGCGTTCCAAGATCTCTCGCGTAAGTCGAAATTTCGTATTGTGGAAAAGAGTATGTTATTTTTTTAAAAAGCATACCTCATAATTTCAGACACTTGTTAACCCACCTCAAATTGTTTTGAACCATTCCTTTATTATACTTTACCGTTTCTTACATAAATAACTGAATATTTTATTTGTATTTCTGAAAAAATCGTTTTAATCAACATAAAATAATGTTATGATGCGCAAAATCAGTGATCAACGAGAAAGAGAGCCATAAAATAAACCAGTACGGTACGTACAGTATTGTGTAATAATAAAATGATGTACTATAATAATATTGTATAGTATATCCAGTAATAATATTTGTAACTCTAAAGAATGAAGATGTTTCATTCTTTAGAGTTACAAACATTATTACTGGATCTATTATACTGTACTACTGGATCGACTACTGTAATATACTTTTAAATACAGTTACTTTGCTAGTTCTTTTATAACATGTCACCCTAAGGCAACACCCCTCTTCCTGGTTTCTTTATTTCTCAATACCAGTGCAGCTTTCATTTTCATAATTTTTGAATTTTGATTAGACATTACTTGGCAAACTTTTACGGATCTCTTCTTCTTGACTTTTAACGGTACATGTTGAAGATTCACTCACACTTAATTGTCATGCTACCTTCGACGCATTTTTTAGTTGTTCAAGCACATCGAGGACTTTTAGCTAGGCTTGCCAGATTTCTGGAAGGCTAAACCGGGACCACCGTAATGATCCCCCCCCCCCCCCCGCCACAGTGTCGAGGGTATTCATTGTTGGCTGGTTTTTAATGTAGTTTTTTTCTCAATGCTATTAAAAAAATAGTCCTAATTATGAACTTAAATTAGGGGTAATCATACATGACACAATTATTTTCATTTAAATAAATTTTTTGTAAGACAAAATTTACAAATTACTTAAACAAGAAGAAGCAATTAAAATGATTGGGGGAAAATGTCAATATTTACATGTATTTTTCATTGGATAGGACTTTTTTCAAAAAATGTTTTTTGATTTAATCTTCTTGTAAAAATTGCTATAATCCAATCCGATAGTATATACACGTCATTATGCCTTTAACCGTACATTCCTTCATGAAACCCCATTATCAGACCATGCGCTGTTCATAAAAGAAAAAACCCTTTCAACTGGTGCAGACTTATTTTTCTCTATCCTAAACGGCTGACGCCGAGACCTGCGTTTTCACTTTTCATACATTGCAGGAAAAAAAAAGAAAGTAATTATTCTAAATAATCCTTCTTAGTTATTATTTTAAAACATTTTTGGTCGTGTATAATCAGATAATTTTTTTCCGGGACACTAAGTAAAACCGACCGGGACGGCGGGATTTTGTCTGAAATTCGTGAATGTCCGGTCAAATTGGGATGTCTGACAAGCCAATCTTTAGCTTTTCTTTAATTGGCAAAAACTTCTTTTCCTTTCTATCTTCACAAACTTTAGTTGAAACAGCGCTCTTAGGTGTGTTTCATTTCATCAACTTTCGCATTTGGAATAAAACAAATACGGTAAATGTGGAGTATTTATTTGTATACACAAACAAAGCTACGTTCAGACTAGTACGGTGTGGTGACTTCCGTTGCCAGTGATGCTCAGGTAAAGGCAATCCGTATAAGTTCAGAACTTAGTTTTAATATAAAACTCGCAGAGTAGTGTATAAGCAAAATGCATACAGTGTGAAATTGGAAGCTGCCCTTGTATTGCAAATTATAGATACCCTGAAAGAGGGGTGTTACCACAGATGGAAACGTTGTAAAAGTAAATACAAAGCTGCTGTATTTAAAAATATAGTCGAATAACGATATGATTGCGCAGCATATCATCATCTTCAATTATTAAGTTATAAATGTAAATATGATTATACCTACTATACAGTAATATTATGGTGCAGCACTTTTTTATGAATACAGCGTACTGTACGTACTGCTTTATTTTATGTCTATCTCCACTACTGATCATTGATTTTTTGCATCGTAACAGTATTTTATGTTGAATAATGCAGCTTTTTAAAAACTACAGTAAAAAATCAGCTCTCTAAGTAAGAAACGATAATGTATATTTAAAAAAAATTCTCTGAAACAATTTGAAAGGCGTTTAAAAATGTCTAAAATAATTAGGTATGTTGATAAAAAAAAAACAATATACATACAATTTTCCACAACGCGAAATTTCGACTTACGCGAGAAGTCTTGGAACGCGTCCCTCGCGTAGATCGGGATCCGACTGTAGAGCGATTTCGCTTAAGTCGAATCGTGTTGTAGCGGGAATCGACTGTATATTATTTCTGTATTATTCGTTTGCAAATATTGATTTAAAAGAGCGTTCGCTTATAATTTTTAAGTTTTATATTTTTTATTTAAATTTTTGGGAAATGTTTAAAAGTTTAATAGAAAAAATTAATTTTTTAAGAAAGTTTTTAAAAATTCAACCTTTTGATGGACATCTAAATGTTTTTTTTTAATTATTCTTATTATTTTAATTTTTTTTAAATTTGGATAAATATTTTTGTCGTCCATGTGCAGTTATGAGGAAAACGTTCCATTAAAATAAAATTTCAAATTTCCCAAAAAAAATTTTTTTTTTTTTTCGATTCGGTCTATTGCTAGTTTACACATTCGGACGCAAGTCGGCACAGGTTGTTGTTAATCAAATTATATGAAACTTTTTTTAACAATTATTTTAACATAAAAGGAAAATATAAGAGGGTCTGCGACTTGAAACATCGACTTTCATTTTTTTTTTAGAACACCCTAAACGACACGCCAAAAACAACAAATTAATCCATTGCAATTTTCATTTGGTACGGTAATGATATTCATCATTTTAAATTAAATAAATAATTTTTCGCAACATGACCAAAAATAGTATAACACTTGAAAAGGTTCGAACACTTTTACACTTTTACATGGGAGCATGGCGATTCTTTTTTTTTTTTTTTTAATACTTCAAAAAGCTATATTTTTACGCTGGCTCCTTTCTAAAAAGCAATGCTTTTACGATGGCTCTCCCCCAAATGCACCAAGAGCGTATGGTACAGAAACAAAAAAGTATCTATTCACCTATAGTTGTGGCAAACCTAACATAGTAGCATTGTGAAGGCTACGTAGATCCTAATCACGGCATTAAGACATTGCCAGGTTAGGTTAGCCCTAACTATAGTAAAACATTTTTCACAGCATGACCAAACACTATATAACAAGGGAAAAGTTTTGAACGCTTTGACTTGGACACATGGCGATTTTTTTTTCCTTGCAAAAAAGCAATGTTTTCAATGATGTCTCTCACCCCAAAAGCTCCAAGAGCTGTGTGCTAAGCCAAGAGCGTATGCTACAAAAGCAGCAAAAGTATTCACCTAGTATGTTCTTGTCTTCTTTCCAACAACTGGCTTTCGTTTCATTCCTGCTGCTTTTCAAGCATCGATATCTGGCTCCAACCCAAAAAGAATCTGATTTTAGATTAGAATTTACGCTTATTACAATAAAGGGGAGCAGCATAATATGACTAAAAGTATTTAACAATACACCCAAACCTGTTTTTTTATGCGGTCTTTTTTTAAACTTTTTTTTGTGCGGTATTTTAAAATTTCAATCGGATTGGAGTTCAATTGACGAAATTATTTTTAAAACGAGTGCGAGGTAGTACCTTCAAATGACGACATAGGCATCACAATGGGAAGTCATTGTGACCTACCGAAAGTTTCCTTATTGGGGAAATTTTGTCCGACTACACAGCAAAAATGATCATGACTTGGTTTTTGATTTCGTTTAAATAATATAATTTTTTTAAGTTTTTGGGTTAGTTTTTATGGGAGACTTTTTTTATGCGGTCCCTATCCACCGCATAAAAAAAAAATATTTTTTAACTGTGTTGCGAAAACAATTTTTTAAAGCTACTAGTGAAGTTTCGAACATTTTTTTAAATGCGACTTTTTTATGCGGTCCCTATCCACCACATAAAAAGCAGGTTTGAGTGTAATTTCTAACACAAATTTCTCAAAAATATCTCTCCATGGAAATGGCTTAGAATTTTAACAGCAATGAGTTGTAGCTTTATTAGTTTTTCTAAATACGCTTTACATTACTGTTTTTTCCATGCATCGATTCTTAATCTGAATCATAAATTTTTTACAGTATAAATTTTCACGTCAAATAAGGATATTTTAGAATCTGTTTTTTGCAATGGGCGGTCGGGTGCAAATGAATTATACTTCAGAAATCAACTTTTGCTCTGCTCAATTAATTAATAATTACTTCAATTATTTATTTTTCATCTTCCTACAAAAGTGTGGTTTTCTTGCTAGGAGCCTTCACATAAAAAAGCGTTCGAAAGTTATTTTCAACTCATTAACAAATGAAAGTCAAATATGTCTCTTTTCTCCTCTTATTTTTGAGTGTCTGCCTGATTTTTCTTAGAATTGAATGCAAAATAGGTTATAGTGAGGGGGTTTTTTTCTCTTTTGTTGTTGAAACAACTAAAAATAGTGACAGTTTGCCTTTCTCTCTTTTGAACTTTTGTTGAACTTCGATGGTAGATTATGGTTTATGGTACCATGCCAGAGATTTCAATTACAAAAAAGGAATTTTGTATTCAAACATTTTACGGAAATTTATTTGTTACTAGGGGAAAAGAGAGGTTTGATCCATAGGAAGCCTTGACCCATGAGAATTTTTTTCATGAAAAGGAAATGGAGAGAAAATTTTAGTCATATAGTTTTGATTGACCAGTTGCACAACAGTATTTTGCAGAGACAAGCCATTTCAGAATTATCAGTAGTTTTCAAGAAATTCCGTGCAAAGTAATACTGCACCTTAAAAGTAAAGTTTGAAGATTTAAAAATTTTTTAGATTTTAACCTCTAGTTTTAAGAGAAATAAATTTTAAAAGTATACTTGTTTTAGTCATTTTTCTAGCTATCTATGGATACATAGTAGTGTTACATAACTTTAATCTAAGTTGTTAAAAAATTAAGAAAGCTGGCTAGGGAGATTTGACCCAAAGATGAATTTGATGTTTCTTCAATAAATTTTTATTTTTGAATAGATAAATTTCTGTCATTTATGCTTAATGATTTGATTTTATTCACGCAATAACACTAATATTGTGAATATGAAAGCCTGAGTTTTTTTTAATGAATAACTATAATATATAATATTTTGGTCGAAGTAATTGTTTTAATTTGACAAATAGCTAAAACTCTAATAATCTTTGAGCCCAATGAGTTGTTATTTAGTAAAATAACTGAAATATTGCTTAGGTCTGATTTGATAAAGTTTTGAATTCGACTTCTGCTTTCCTGCTGATATGGAAGTAGATTAATTTTAAAAAAATATGTAACACCTCACCTAAAGAGTGAACATTTAGTGTATTCATTAGTATCACTTATTGAAACAAAAAATTACCATCAAACCTGCATTTTTGATTTCAATATCTATGAATCTTCTTACACTCGTGAGGGCGGTTAGGTCTCCCTTGGCAGTGGCGGCAGAGATGGGCAGATTCGTATTCGTAAATCCGAATCCGAATTTGATTCCCAGTACCTTAACGTGTCAATCCGAATACGAATACATTCGTATTCACAAGTGTGGATTCGAATAGATTCATATTTGCAAGTGTGAATCGAAATACGAAATTCGGATTCATACCTATGAATCCGAATCCGAATCTATTCAGATTCAGATCTATGAATCCAAATCATTTCTGATTCACTTCTGTGAATACGAATCCATTTGGATTCACACTTGGATTCACTGAAAAAATCAATTCAAAAGCTCAATATAGATAAAGAAATGTCTGTCTGTACCTCGCTACAGGTCGAGTTTTGGGTGCTAGTGAGTTTCTGAAGAAAAATGACGATATTGTTATAGGTCCAAAAATTTGAAAAGTGGAATTCTACCAAAGTAATGTAAATTGAAACTTTGATTTGTTTATATAATTTTACCACAGATATATATGTAAAAGCTAAAAACGAACAGTAACACAATCATAGGTTTAAAAAACATTTAATGACCGTACTAAAAAAATAGTGAAAAGAACCGCGGATAGTTCGAATTGCGGATAAAACGACCGCCGATAATCGGGAGTTTACTGTATTTGTCATTAAATTGCCAATTAAATGGAATTCATTATAAATCAGCCTCATTATTGATAACAGTTAATTATTATTTGTTATTGTAAAATACCAATACACTCCTATTTGTGATTCTGAGTATTTTTTTAAAAAATAAATGACCTCAGAATTTATGCATGAGTTACACGATTCATTTATTTTCTTATTAGGAAAAGAATAAGTAATGTGTTTTACCAACAATTGTGTTAATAATTCACATACATTTACACCGAAAAAGTTTTGAATTTTTTAGTTAATTATAAATCAGACTTTGTTTTCACTGTGTGTTGACATTAGAATCACACAGAGCTAGAACATTTAGACGCTCTTGACTAGTACTGCCGTGCTAAGCACAAAAGTCGTATCTGCAGCCAAGCTCAAAATAAGAAACTGCTTTTCAAAGTTTTACGAACATTTGATTAAAGTTCCACTTTTCCAGGACTTTTTAAAAAATATTTCTCATCCACAAATAATCCCAAAGCATTGTACGTAGGTAAAATAAGTTGCGAACCACGTTGTGACAATAACTCAGTTTTGATAAAAATTACAGATATGACTTTTGTGCTTATCACGACAGAGTACTGCTTCTTAAACTGATCCTTACTCGTTAAATATTGAAATTGTCCTTTAAACTGCCGTCATAAATACTGAGAGAGTATAGCTAGCATGAAAAGCAGAAAATTTGACGTAAAAATCGTAATTTTAGGCAATATTTTGTAATGTTGTAGGGAAGGGAGTTTAGGATGCTTTCCCGAAACTTTTTTAACATTGAAGTCACTATTAAACTGTCGTGATATTCGGGAGTCAACAGCTTCATCCGGTATTTTTCTCAAAACTTAAGTTTTTAAAACGCCCTTTTAGGTTACTTTTGAAGCCATGAGGTGAGAAGTGCTGAGTAATAATGCTCAGATTAGTATACGAAAGGAAAAAGGAATTTATTTTTAAGTTTGAAAAGGCATTATTTTTATCTATTTTTTAAGTTAAAAACTTGAAATGTGTGAAAAGATAACATTCAAGTCCCATGGAACCCCTGAGACAGCTCCGTGGAACCCTAGTGTTCCACGCAATGTTCCCGCATGTTCCAATTTAAGAAACGCTGTGTTACAGAATAAATTAATAGTTTTCTTGTGAGGCTATATGAGTTGAACTTTGATGTATCAGTTTTATGGGTTATTTTTATAAGTTTGAAAATTTAAAAAAAAATATGTAATTTTTAAGTATGGACATAACTTTGGTTACCTACCCTAACTGAGCAGCATTAGTTTGAATTCGTTTCACAATTCATCTCGACTATGTAGCTGTGTCTCTTTTGGACAAATTCGTTTGCACCCAACAAATTCAGTTGAACTTATTTATTCATTAATTTGAGAAATTGCAAATATGTTCCACACTTGGGACACTGTTCCAAGCTAAGGCATTAAACCATAGTGTCTATAAAGAATATTGAGGGAAAAACTGTATAATTGTATTAATAAAAGCGTATGGATACAAAATTTTATAAATTCAGTGATATTTTGATGACAATAAATATGTCATACCCTGACAAGACAGAACAGTTGTCATTGGTAAAAAAAATTTAAACTATTCATGAACAAAAGACGTTTCGTCAAAACAATACATTTGTAACTTCTACAAATGAAAAAGAGTCTCTAAGTATAGATCAGGCTAATTCATTTGAAGTGAATTTAACGTTACTATGAAGGAATGAGAAGGAATGTGAAATGATGTGAAATAAGGAACATTAAAAGCTAAAAATAAGCTGTGCTAATAATTATTTGGGTTTATCAATTGCTTTTATGTTTCCAAGAGGGGAAACCAGAAATATTAAATTCAAAAGAATTAAGAAGGCAGGTTTGACCTTCAATGTTTTCAGAGGCAGGTGTATATTCTGATCATCGTTAAAAGTTTACAAGATCATATTATTTCTATCTAATGATATTTTTTTCTTTATTTGGTTGTAAAATAAACTTCTTTAAAATGACAGTCGGTGTCCCAAAATATTATCTTTTGCTGAATACATGAAAGAAAGATCAAAATAAAAAGTGTCCTAAGTTAGGGAAGGAAGTCCCTAACTTGGGACAATGAACTTTTTTTTTTTAAAGGGACAAATCTACACACTTATGCCTTGTCTTGAAGGGACGTCGTAAGGCACATCCTGAAAATAGAATACTTCGTTCGAATGGAAAACGTATGATTAATATGCTACTAAAGGTAAAAGTTCAAAACTCCTAAGTTTGGGCACTTGACTGTACAAAAAATTAGCTGAAATTTTTAGCGTTTATGACCATAAAATCATGATTTTTAACTTTTTATGGACTTCTAAAACCTGGGTCTAGTCGTATTCGACTTGGGGCTCCAAATAGTAGGAAGTTTATTTTCGGGTCAATTACTTAGTTTGATGCCAATAAATATACATCCAAAATCTCGCTAACACCGAAAACTCGAACTGTAGCGAAGCACAAACAAACATTTATTTATTTATACAGTAAAACCTGTAAAGTTGACCACCCTTGTAAGTTGACCACCTGTCTATGTTGACCGCTTTTGTCAGGAACGGAATTAGCCCTATCTTATATAATGAAGGAAAACCTCTGTAACTTGAGCACCTCTCTATCTTGACCACCTGTCTATCTTGACCACTTATGTACGCCAAATTTGGTCTGGAGTGTTGTAAAAACCCCTTTGTAAGTTGACCACTTGGTTTATTTTTTAAACTTTCTTCAGCATATTATTTTATTTTATTATTTATTTATTTATAATAATAATTATAATAATATTTTTTTAATAGCTTTCAAAGGATGTTTTTAATGCTTTGATGACATACTAGCATTTTACTAACTAAACAGCAGCATAAAGCTTATGCTGCTCTTTATTCTCCAAACTTGTTTTTCATTTGATGTTCTATTTGAGATAGCTTTTTGTACTCTGTTCAATGAAAATAGGTGTCAGTAGAAAAGTTCAAAGTATTTTCTTTCAGTTGCAATATGTTGTGGCAACACAGGAGTTCTGCTAAAAAGAGCAGGCCCGGATCTATACATTTTGGGCCCCCCTGCAACAAAATATGTAGGGCCCCTCCCTAATGGCCAGCAGTGTCTATTTGTAAAGCGAATAAGCCTTAGTTCTAGTTTTTTTTTCTATTTTTTCTTCAATTTCCAAAGCCATTAGCCCCTTTAAGGAACGCGGGTCCCTCGCACTGCGGGTACGCAGATCTGGGCCTGCTAATGAGTAATGAGTAAAGTTACATGTTTCTGGCGCAAGGGATTAAGAGATAGAACATTTTAATTTTGCCTTTATGAACTGGGAGAGTCGAGCTTGTTGCTTTTTGTGCTATAAGTTTTACATAAAAAGGCTTAAAAAAGAAAGTTAGTGGAAAATTGAGATTAATAAATAATGAGAAAATAATGTAATTTCTAAAACTACAGTGTCTAATACAGTTAAAAACAAGGGGAAAATAAAAAAAGTATTTGAATAGCATTTTTAATCATTTGTTTCACTTTCAATAATGTTAAACAGTGAAAGTGGAGTTGAACAAAAAGATTAAGGGTGAATTCCTCAAAAAAATTAATACATGGTGTAAGAAATGACAAAAAATAAAATTTAAAAAAATTACCGCCCTTCATAAGTTGACCACCTGTCTAAGTTGACCGCCAAAGTACTGCACCGCGAGTGGTCAACTTACACAGGTTTCACTATATTGGCCTTTTAAATTGAATTTTTCAGTGAATCCAAGTGTGAATCCAAATGGATTCGTATTCATAGATGTGAATCAGAAATGATTTGGATTCATAAATCTGACTCCGAATAGATTCGGATTCGGATTCATAGGTATGAATCCGAATTTAGTATTCGGATTTACACTTGCTAATGTGAACCTATTTGAATTCACATTTGTGAATACGAATGTATTCGTTTTCGGATTGACACGTTAAGGTGCTGTGAATCAAATTCGGATTCGGATTTACGAATACGAATCTGCTCATCTCTGAGTGCGGATACAGCCGGCGAGCAACCGGGCATTTGCCCGGTGGGCCGGTCATGCTTCGGGCCGATCAACTAACTACAAAGTCTTTCGGGCCTGTCTACTAACAGCAAAATGTAAATTTTGTGCTCATGTGTTTAGAATAACGCAAATTCGCAAAACACAGCCTGAGCTCGCTAAAGCTTGCGGGTGGAGGGAGGCAGGGCCGTTACCAAGAGGGGGGGGGGATTTCTGAAATGGGCTGCTCAGGGTCTGATTACCACACAAGCTGACTAGGCCTAGGCCTAGGGCCCCATGTTCCTAAGGGGCTCCACATTTTTGCATAGCATTGCAACAATATGAAAAATGCATGTATTTTTTTTTAAATAAAAAATTATGACTTATTAATTGGAAAAAAAACTTCTTTAAAGGGGAATCTTTAATCATTCTGCCAGTAACGAATTTACTTGGTCACGATTATGAGGGGGCCCAAAGGGGATTCATAAATGTACATAAGTGATTTATACATAGTTGTGTGATTAGAGAAAGGGCCTCCAAAAGTGCATTCGTGCTTTTAGTCTTCAGGGGGCCTCCACATTAATATGGGCCTAGGACCTCACTTTTAATTATCGGGCCCTGGGGTTGCCAATATATTTTTAGTAGTATAATAAAAAATAAATGAATAAATTTAGAAGAAAAACAGGGAAATCTTTCGCGGCCGTAAAAAGTTAAAATACTTTTGATCTCTTTGACACTTTTATTTATAAATGACAATTCACAATTGCTATAAAATGCAACTTAAAACAAGGGCCGACGTGAGGTCATGTCAGCTTAATTGGAGAATAAGGGCCCGGCTCGGAATTGAACTCGCGCAGAGGGTAAAATATCCTAAAGGTAAAAGGTGTAGAAGGGGGGCTGTGGAAAAATTGACCTATGTGATTTTTTTCCCGGATCCGCTTTCGCTCTCTGCGACCCTGTTTATAACAATGAGAATTAAAGTGACAAAATATTTTTTCTGTAAAATTATTTAAAAGAATGCAATCTTAAAATACCATTGAGGAGCATGAAAGACTCTACATGATTAAACGTATCAAATCAAAGGCCAAAGACCGCCGAAATACGAGTTTCAAACATTTTTTGACGAAACAAAGTATTCTGTACGCTGTACAAACTCACGGCTTCGGGACCCTCAGTTTAAAAAGAAAATAAGTTGATAAAAACCAATGTCGAAAGAATTCCGTGGTGTTCCCCAAAATCTCTCCCCCTCCCTCCTAATATCATCGAAGATCGTGTAAAATTTAAATTTTTGGGCTTCAATTTTGAATAACTTTATAAAAGAACACCCGAATCCACTCCCGACATAACATGGAATTCCAGTTTCGAAAAATTGCTGGAGGAAAGTACTATAACAACTCCCATTTTTTTAACATTCCCAAAGATGGTCTAAAACTGTGTTTTTAAATTAACATCAAAAATTTTCTGGGAAACTGCCCCCCCCCTCCTTTTTTTCGGCATCATCAATGAAGAACGTTTTAAATCTCGTTTTTAGTGCTTCAATTTCAAAAAATTTCTGGGGTGAGCCTCTTGAAAACTTCAGCAAAAACTTTGTTTTTGGAACTTAACTTTCAAGTAACCACCGCTGCCCTAGTCTTTAACAAAAAAGGCTTTCCAGACTTCAATTTGAAAATTTTCTGGTAGATAGCCTCGGAATCTATCTCGACTTAAAATCACCAAAGATCTTCTTAAACGGCGTTTTCAGAGCTTATATATATATATATATATATATATATATATATATATATATATATATATATATATATATATATATATATATATTTAATTTCAGAGGAGAGCCCACGGAACCGTTCTTCATACCATATACTCAAATATAATTTAAAACTCTGTTTTTGGATTTCCACTTCCAAAAAATTGCAGCAGGAGAAACCCTGAACCTACGCTCCCCTAACAATATTGTCTTAAATTGAGTTTTAAAGACTACAATTTCGAAAATTTCCCGGGGGAGATGCCTCCCAGACTCCCTATTTCAAACTCAATGTTAATCTTTCCATTAAGTTTATATTGCCAATATTTTAATGACTCTCATAAGCCATAAAGCTAAGTCCACTCTCTCTCTCCTTCTATTCATACATGCGTTTGAAAAAAATTAAGGGGCTGCCAAACTCAAACCCGGCCCCTCTCACCAGGTTTTTGACCTCGCATCGAGTCTGGGGGCCGTCAGGGTATGGCAGTATAAAAAGGGAATGTTTATGACGGGACCCAGTATTGTATGTTTGTGTCGAGGGACCCATCACGTTCTAAGACGGCCCTAGTCTTTCACGCATGAACATCGCTATATCAGTTTCATAAAACAGGGCAATTAAGTTACTTGTTATGACTACAGAAAAGAACATACTAGCCAAACAGTGTTATCATTACGGAAATATTCAATCAAGTTCCAGGCATTATAAAAATACTTAAATGGACAATTACAATCACAGTTTTCCCCTACACCGTTGTAACCAGGGGTTCCAGACGAGTGAATATATTCCCTCTAAGGTGAAAGCATGGTGCCTGAAAGTGCAATGCAGGCCAGGAAATAGAGCAGAGGAGCCGAAACAGAATGCAATCGCAGAAAGACTAGCTGCGCATGCGCTTTTGCCTCAGACATACATTCAACTACTTCAACATGGCGGACAAATGATGATTGCGTTTGTCTTTCACATTGAATGAAGTACACTATTGGATTAAAACACAACTTTTCTAGAATTAATTATCCGAAATTACAAGTAAGTACAGCTTTTGATCACTTTGTAGCTTTTAGCGCTTTCAAACATAGTTAAAAGTGTTTAAAAGTGCATTTATTGCTTTTCAGTTACAGTTGTTTAGTTTCAGTTTACCGTTACTATCGTGAAATTTCCATCATTCAAAACGCTACTAAAAATATCTCTCATTATTTTCTTGAGTACTCGATATGCAGCTTTTATTAATCACCAAAAAAAAAAAAAAAACACCGGCAATAAGATTATCAGTAATCAACTAGTGAGAACCTTAATAGAAACGATTCTTGTGCTTCGTAGATTATAACAGAAAGCTAGTAAAAAAAAATCACTCCCAGTCTAGCTCTTTTTTTTTCATTCAAGTGTTAGAATCATTTCCTGTTAGCAGTTAATGTCTCGATAGCGTTAGAAATTTCTTTTAGTTTTTTAATTGTCGAAAAACTTCATGAGCATTTTATTATTACTCTTGATTTATGTTTATGAAACGATTTTGTTTTTCCGTAACTGTAATATCTCAGAATATTTTTGACTCTTCATGTAAATAATTCATAAGTACAGCTATGCTTCATTTTTGGAATGGGTCATGTTTTAGTAAATATATAATTTCTCACATTATTTAAATATTTACTCTTCTTTAAACTATAACGTATTTGTGACAGATCTTTGATACCAAGTAAAGGGGTAGAGTTAGAGCACGATCAGCTGAATTAAAGCAATGAGCACTTCTTAACTATGTTGAAAACTTTGAAACATGATCAAATGCTGTAATTACATGTTTTAATCATTTCCAGTACCGAGTTCAAGATGAAAAATTTCCAAAACGTAGAATATCATAAATCAAAACAAAACTTAAAAAAAAAAAAAAAATGTATGTAACTGTATTCAAAAACGCATACAATACGGGGGAGGGGAGAGGAGGATCTATAGTAAGGGTGCCATTTCTCTCTCCGAAGGTTCCTTTTTTTCACTCCGGCTGTCTGTTTTTCATCCTATTTAGAGGTGCCATTTTGGCTCCGTATTCGGTGCCGCTGGTGAATAAGCGTTTCTCCCTTAAAAGGTGCCGAATACATCCTGTAGTTTTAACAGTGTAGCTAGCCCCCTTTAGCTTATACTGTATCAATTTGTTCAGCATTAAAGCGCAGAAGTGTTCCTATCTGTTAAATTTTGTTTAAATAAAACGTATCTAGTTGTTAATCATCATTTCCTCATATTTAAGTGATATCCCAATCGTTAGGTAAAATTTAATATCTATAAGAGCTATGGGGCCGCTACACCTTCTAATGCCAGGGCCAATTTTTTCAACCAATACGCCACTGTCCCTAGGTGTTGGATCGTGTCTCCCTAGCTGAAGGGACTTGACCCATTTGCAAACTTGATGAATATATATATTTTTTTTTTTTGTTCAATTTCTACTTAGAATTATGCTATTATTTTTTCCATAGTAATGCGCAAAGTTTATGTATACTTTTTTTTCGTTCTAACTATTCTACAAATGAAATGGAGAATAAAAAAACAAAGATTGCCGAGACCCACGTGATAACAGGCCAGACAACTCCCCTCCCCCCCCGCTTCGTTACGCCACCAGTAGTCGATCTTTGAACTTGGCGCGAAACTTTGAAAGCAGTGCAGTCTACCAGTTAAACAATAGTGCTTCTTGGTCTGGTTGAAATAGATGAAATAGGAAATATTAACTTCGGCTGCACATTTTTGAATACAATACTGTTGGATTTATCTCATCCTTTCCACGTACCGGAATTTAGAGGCAATTAAAAAATATATATATAATATAAGTGTCTGCTGAGTGAATTTGAGTCAGCGATTTCCGCTTCCGAATAACCTGCATGTGAAGAAAAAAGCTGGGCGTCTCATGGAATAAATTTTAAAGTTCGGTGGTAAGTACTTTTCTCAGATAAACAAATTTACATTTTATGCAGTTAAGATTACTTAAGTTTTCCTCCATTACACGAACAATTGTCAGTTTCCTTTCTGATATCTTTGTCTGTAATTTGTAATTTTAGTATATTGCTTTAATATTTGAAACGGTTAACTTGCAACTTTTTATTTCTTTATTTTTTCAACTTTGTACACGCATTTATTCGAAATGGATTTTCCAAGCTGACAATATACATATGTCAAAATTTTCTGCAGATATACTTGTTGCTATCAGAAGCAACGTAACTTGGTGTTGATATTCAGTTAATATGTAAGCAAGTTTATTGAAACAGGGTTTTAACTGAACTAATCTTATATTTTCCGTTTCGATTAAATTGTTTCATACGCTAGCATGTGTTATTTTGATCAAAAAACATTCCTTGATGGGCTTCCGTAGTTCTGAGATAGAAGATTAGATTTGAACGCCGGAGGTCGTGGGTCCGATACTCAAACATTTCCCCCCAACTACGCCCCTGCAATGTTATTCAAACAAGCTGGTTCTGTGCGTAAATTAAAAAAATATATACGGGGTTTTTTTCACTGTTGTCTTTAAGTTTTATAATATTTATGCACACATTGTGGTTAAGTTAACGGTATTCATAATTTCTGGGCTTGCGAAAGATTAGTTTTGAGCAGTGGATACACAACGTGTTTTTGCCAAATGCTCTGTGCTTGTTTGTTTATGCTTAAAAAGGGCAAAATATCTTGAACTACATATTTTTTGAACCCCTTGGGTTTTCTATTAATAAGCTTTCGGGAACTCTGAAACTGTAACATAAATTGAATTAAGGGGCTGTCTATAAAGTATTATGCAAACTTTTGAACAAATTCCCCCCCCCCCTGCTCCTTGTTACATGTAACGCTGTTCAACATGAGCATATTGTTATAAACAACGCGTGATGTCACACTTCTTGTTATCCCCTCCCTTCCCCCTGTCACAAAACTGTCACATTGATTTCCTAAAAGAGCATACTCGGCAAAATGTTGATCTAAATTTAACATATATGAGGTTTTAAGTATTAAAGAAAGTTGCTAAAATGGTCATTCTATGAGAAGTTTTTTGAAAAAGGTTACTTTGTCATCAATTAATGCTTTTTAAAATAATTTTTCAAAAGCCTAAAATGATGAACTATTAAAGCCCCCCCCCACACACACACACACTAGAATCATTAGCAGCAGAAAAAGCTGAAAATGGAAAAGTAGCCGAATTCCAAAAAAAAAGGCTGTTTAGATATTGAATACATTTTTTGGATGTACAACATACAGTATTCATGATGTTGTATTATACATTTTTTAATTAACGTTTTTCAAGTTGAATTCCTGTGTAATTTTTCGAGAGTGCCCAACGAAGGGGGGGGGGGGGTCGGAATCATAGTCTCATAGTAATGATAGCTTTTCAACGGCTATAGTTATAAATAACTGTGCCCTTGAAATTTTAAGGGAGATGGAGATGTTTTGGGTTTTTTTTTTTTTTTTTTTTTAAGTTTTCATAATTGAAGGGGGTAGGGCACCGTCTACTTTGGGGGATGGCACCCAAGCATTCACGTCTTTTGAAAAGCATAAATTTGCTCAGCTAAGTTAACATTAATAATATGGTATTATGTACTTTAATTTGATGTTATGTCTTTGAAACATATTGCAGTCATGTTTCCCGTTTTCTTAAGTAAAAATGTTTACCTATTTTTTAAAATTTCATTTAATTCTTATTCAAATACAATAGTAATATTATTTTTTGTTTTGATGTAATTGTAAAATGAAAGTTCATTTATTTATTTGAATACTTCTTAAGACTTAATGTTTCAATACAATATACGAGTAGTTAAAATGCGATTAGTTAAAAAACAATTTCCAATGAAAAATAAAACTGTGTTTATTTATCACTTTGTTTTAACATGATTGTAAAATAAAATCGTGTTTAGTTATTTGAATACTTTGTAATACTTACAAATGTTTTTATGTCAAATACTATGAATTAAGCTCAGTGTATTTTTTAATGTATGATTATCGGTTCCTTTTTATGTTTTCGAATGAAAAAGTAGAACTTGTAATGCTACTAAAATAACAGAAGTCAATAATAAATAAACCAAATAGGTTTATTTAACCGAAATATTAATCGAAGTGCTCACTTCCCAATATCATTGTGGATCGACAAACGATGACGTCATTTGCTAGTTGGATGGCCTTCCTATCTCGAAGGCCTCGAGTAGGCTAAGCTTTTGCCCGTCCAGGTGCCCGCTCAATTCAAGGTTCGCGCGTTCAATGGCGGCCAGTGGCTGCTACGGAGTTGTGTATGTAGTTATATTTAGATAATTACTATGTATGTATCATATATGTGTTCAGAGATACCTTTACGAAAATTAATATTTCAGAATATTTTTGTCAAAACTCTGACTACCTGAAAGTTACCCCCCCCCCCCCCCCGTCGAAAAAAAATCAAAAAATGACTGACCTCAGCAAAAAACCAAAAATTAACAGATAAAGAAACTTTTTTTTCTAATTTTCACCTGCAACTGGTTTTCAACAAATTAATAAAGTTCATACCAAATAAATCCGCAAATCTGCCTGAAAAAAATATCGCAGAAAATAGTTTTCTTCTGGTTAATAGTCCCATAAACATAGCATAAAAGAACTATATGAAAATAGAAAAGATTAAAGGAGGAATTTTTCCTGCAAAGTTGAATAAACGTACGTTCCGTTATCTACATGATTTGCTTTATGCATAATCCGCATAACTGATGAGCGCTTTCCTTTGAGAGTAGAAAGAATAATGCGTTTTCTCTGTAATAGATTTATTTTTCTTATAATGCAATATCTTCCTTTGATCCCTGGAATAAATAAAAGAATGGAGGGAAAAGAAGCTTTGGTTAAATATTTTTAGAACTTCGACAGTTTGGTTTTTCCCTTCATTTTTTGAAGCATCATGAGATGGAAATTATTAATACCAGAATCTGTAGCTAATAAACGTAGTAAAAGGTAGGTAATTTATTAGAAAGTAATTTATTTTTCAAATTGAAGCTTACAGTATAGACGATATTGTCGGTTAATTTGTTTCAGTGTATTTGTTTTTGATTTAAAAGTTACTTTTAAGAACAAAAGTTTTTTAGGTGGAAAATATGACAGTGCGTAATGCAGAAAGCATCAGATGACATTTTCGACCAAAGGCTGCATCAATCTGTGTCTTTGGAAAAAAAATCCTTCGTCCTCCGACAGAAGAAAAAAAAGAATGCCTGAAAATGAAATTTAAAAATCAAAAACATGCTTCGGCGTCTGAAAATATTTTTTAATTCTAGAAACGAAATAGGACAGATAAAAGTAACAGCGGTCAGAAATATAAAAACATCGCCATATATCTGAAAATATAATATTAAGTTCAAGAACTATCTGAAGCAGGGGCAAACTCGTTTATTTTCCCTGCCTGTCTTAGTCCCGGAAGGCTGATGAGAAATATATAAATTATGCATCGTATCCAATTTTGAGAGATAGGGAAATTCATTTTTACAGAAAAGCTGAAACGGAACGACGTTCCGGCATCGCCCTGAATGTACAGTATATGCCTTTGTATATAACACGTAACTCAAAACCTGCACGCCGTAGAAGTTGAAATTTCGTACGTCGGGCCTCAAAGGATCCAGCTAAGCAACATTCCTTCTAACTGCATTTCGAAGTTCCAAAAAAGGTATTCACACGCTTTTGGTTGCTAATCGACGTTCGTTTTAATGGAAACTTAAATAATGACGTAAGTTAGTGACCACTTGACGATTATATTTTCCAAACTTTTGGTCACTAGTTTTTCCTTACCAACCTGGTGATACATAGCAAAGTTGGACAAGAATGTGACGATGATAATGAAATACCGTATCCATCGACTGTTTGGCAATACTATCGATATTTAGCGAGATTCTCGTAAAACCAACCTTAAAATTGTTAGAATCTGTTATATGAATCTCTGTAAAACGGTATTTTCAGCATCGGTTATCAACTAATTAGAGACATAAGTATTTTTAATGTTTACGGCTCACTCTGACGCACTATAAAATGTATTTTTGCTGCTCTTGAACATTTTATTTAGTTTCTGTTAATGCAATTTCTGATCTCAGACGCTAACAAAAACAATATTTCTTTATATTTGAAAGTGCCATTCTCTATATTTGCCATGTTTCAATAAGTGTGGAAAACCTTTTTTAAGAAATAACGCTTTTAAGCAGCATTACTTACAATGTTCGCACATGAATAAGCGAACTCCTTCTTTTAAGTTTTTAAGACACATCGGTTGATTAATTAGGGTTATATACAGAAAGTAGTGTTGCATCCACATCAGATACATATTTTATCTTAAACATAGAGTACTTTTCAAATATTTGTTTTTATTTTTCAAAAGCCATTCAGGTAGGAAATATATGGACCTTATGTAATATTTCGTCTGTTCCAAACCCTTTTCATCAAAAATGAAGGACTGTCTTTAATGATGTCTTATATTTGAAATCAGTGCTTCATACAATTATTTGTTACACTTAAAACGCTGACATAACTTTGTAAAGGATTCAGGAAATGCTGCCTATTTCAAATGCCTTGAAAATTCTCATTTATTTCCGGAAATCGAGAAAAGGGAAATATTTCGAGATTTCCCCATAGAGACAATTACTGACCACCTACAGTTAAATTAACAAGATTGAAGTAATGTTCATTTGCTAAGCATTAAGAATTTCCATTTCCTTCAACAATACTTCCCTCACAGTAATACCGCAAAGTCAATTCTTCTCTATTCCATTGGAGGGAGGAACTTTTTCTAAAGAAAAATAAAATAATTTGATACGAGACGATAAAATGAAGAGAAACTTTCTTAAAGCATGTAAACGTAAAACAAAGCAGGAAAACTTCATGAATTATTTATTCGCCTCCTTTCTTTGGACGTAAAATACCAATCTCAAACCACCCGACAAAAAACGGAAAATCTCTTACAAAAGTAAATTTAATTTCTTAATCTATTTCTTCTTGTTCGTCTCTTCTGTTGTCAGAGCAAGTTTTATATAATATAATGAGAGTTTTTGTTATTTTCTGAAGTAAGCTAATTACCAATGAAAGGGAAATTTAAAAGTAGTTGCTTGGAGTCTTGTTCAAATCCTTGATGTTTTTAAGACTATTTTAAACGTTTGAGTTGGAAAAATTGCTTTAACGTTACGGAGATGGAAATAACTCTTAATCTGAAAAATATAAGTGCAATTCCACGAAAATGTCAACCCGAGCACCAAAATTTCATTATAAGCAAAACTATGTTTTTATATCATTTAAAAGCTTGAAATATATATTTTTAAAGTACGTCAAGTAAAATTTTATTCTATAATTTTTAATTTTGAAAATAAGCCGTCATAGATGTCTATGTCCTTTCCGGAATTTTTGGGGAAAATTTGGTTTGAAGTAATCAACCTTTTTCCTAAACAAATTCTAACTAAAAGGAAAAAGTGTTAGTGTATTTTTTATACTCATAATATAGTTTTATACTGGATGTTTATACCAAAAAATATCTTAGTAGTGTTTCATGCAGAAACAATCTTAAAATCAGTTTATGAATGTCAGTCAGTTGCCATAAAAAAAAAACTTTTTCCCCTCAGCATGAAAATTATTGATTGAAATATTCCAAAATTCATATTCTCTGCCTATATCAGGAGTATTTAAATGCTGAATAAGTAGAACTGAACGTTTACAACCGGAACACCGAAAATTCCTCGGAAACTGACTGACACACTTGAAACGGTAACTGACTGACATTCTGTTTACCTTTAAAATGGCTGCAATGTATTGATTTTAATATTCCTGAAAACAGTATTATTTTATTTTTAGCCTTTTTAGTGATATCAAACAACCCAACTTTTTTAATTTTTAAGAATGGTAACATATTTAATTGATTTTGATCATTATTCATTCTTGCATACTTTTTTTTAATTCTTAGTAAGTAATGATTAGTAATGCTTGGGCCTAAATTTTGAAAATAATTGCCTAATATTCGAAAAATACATCAATTCAAAACAGAAGAAGAAAGCATTTTACAGTCAGTACAGCCAAAAAACAAATTTACAATATCACAACTTTTACGAGGGGGGGGGGGGAGAAATTCAGAAATACGGGAAGTGACGACTGCTAGTAAAGAACATTTCTATGGAGTTTCTTGTGATGTACAATATTTTGCAGTAAGAGTGATAGATGATAATAGGGGAAAGGCGAATTTAGCCTAGGGGCAAGGTGAAATCCTTGAACAAAAGACTTGTTCAATCATATGAGCGGCTAAAATGATGCAGAGGAAATAGAAATAGTTTACTTTTTAGAGCTCAATAATTTTACAAGGATGTGATCCATTTTAAAATACCGAAGGAAAAAAGAGATTTTCAAATCCTCTAACAATTTAAAAAAAAACTATGAGGGAAAAGAGGTTATCGGTACAAAAATATAAAATCTTCCTTTAACTGCTTTTCTTTTGCGTAGAGGTTTATTTATAAATTTTAAGGCTGTTCGACATTCGGTCAAACACATTTATAGATGCTACCAAAAACAAAATTTCGAAGGAAGTGCTGCAGAGTTGCAAGCATCTCTACAGTTTCTGTTATTTTATATATTTCAGCTAGGGTACACTGAGGGTGTAGAATACTTAAAAAGAATAATAGGCAGCACAAAATTGTTATTTTGATGCTAAGAATTAATCTTTATATACGTTTTGTATTGCCCTTGCTTTTAAGCATCATAATTAGCATATGGAAAATACATTTAGTAGTAATTTTCTATATGGCTTAATTATTTTGGGGGTCCTCATATGCTGAGGAACCACTGGTCTAGCCCTAATGGTAAAGAAAGCTCTACTTTTTTGTGCACTTACTTGTTTTACTGCATAGTTCTGATTTTTTTATAATTAGAATAGATAGGAAATTTAGAAATGAACTAAAATGTTTTAAAAATTCAACTACACCATTAATTTCAACTTGAAAAAAATCAATAAACTGGGAGAAAATATTTTAAATAGATATTTTGTGTTACATGTTTGTAATATCAGTCAGTTACCAACTTGTCGTAAATAATGCAAATATTTATTTTAGCAATACAGTGGCCGCCGCTTACATGAATCACGTTTGTTCTAAACAGTTTTTATTCCATAAAGCGGCTGGTTCAATAAAGCGGCTAATTCAATAAAGCGGCTAATTCAATAAAGCAGCTAATTCAATAAAGCTGGACTTTGTTCTGCTTTTGACAATTTGATTGCTTTAAGCGGTTGGTTCAATTAACTACTAATTCAATTAACCGGCGTTCACTGTATTAAATTTAACAAATGTATTTTCATTGCTTAGCTTTTACGTAAACTTGTTTATGAGTTTTGCTGCTTAATATTGAACATTTGCATTAGTATATTTAGAAAATTTCAGAAATGTCAGTTATTTACCGGGATGTCAGTCAGTTACCAAGCCGTTCTAATTACTGTAATTCTTTATTGTAGCAATATTTTCCAACTCAAATACCACAGGCCGAAAGTTTATTCATTGTTCTTTGATCCTGATCTGAATTCAATAAAAATTCCTTTTACTTTTAGAAAAATCTCACATTGAATCAGTATTACTTTTCACACAGGTTGCATTCAAGTCAGTCAGTTACCATGTTTTTAACAATTTTTCTAAAATCACCCAAAATGTATTTTGGAAATTCAATCATACCATGTAATTCAGCTTAAAAAGTACAAAGAGAGGGGAAAATATATTTTTAAAATTAATATTTTATGGTTTATGTCTCAAAACACTAATTGTTTTCCGCTGTGAACATCAGTCAGTTACCCGTGGCATTGCCCATATACATTTAGTTAAAATAATTTTTTATGCATATGTGTGTAATATAGGATGTCTCAAAATATAACTAGACTCTAACAATAAGTAAATATTACCCAAAGAATAATACAAGGTATAACGAGTTTGAATCTTTTACGTGTCTTTTGATGAAACTATGTTGCCCTGTATAAACAAAACGTGCTTAATGCCTACATTAAAACTAAAATGGTCCATTACGCACAGTTTTTACTTAATTCCTATATCAAACTAAAGTGGTCCATCACGTACAGTTTGCTTGATTCCTATTTCAAAACTAAAATTATTCATCACGCAGTTTTCCTTAAATTATATAGAAAAACTAAAATGGTCCATCTCGTATAGTTTTTTTGTGGGAGTTTTCTGCTATATGAGAAACGCACACGGATTTAAATATCTCAATTTAAATTCTCAACGAAAGGGAGAAAACTGTTGCCTCATCTTCAAGTATCTGTTTGACTGCTGAGATCGGAAATGTAGATGCTAAATAGTACTACAGTTACTTTTTTCAGTACGAAACAATTGTTCGCTTAATTGGATGGATTTTGAAGTTCGGAATAAATGCCAAAATACTAGAAAGTCATTATTAGTAGCGAGACTGTAATTTGTTAAGTTGTGAAGTCTCTAAACTCAAGGTGGGAGGATGTAGAAACTGAGTTGTAAATATTGTATTAGTAATCATGCAAAGAATTAAAATTTGTGTTTGAACTTTGTTTTGGTATTTGGCAACAGTTGAGTGTATGTTTTCAATTTTATAAAGTGCACCGACAGTTTTGCAAGCTCACTTTGTTATTTGTTGTTTTAATAGCCTTTTACCTGAAATATTTCAGTTATTTGTAATAAGTGGTTGTGTTTAAATTGTGGTAAAATTATTTGTTTTAGATTGAGTACTTGGAACATCGATCCCAAGTTGATTTTTAATCGGTTCCTAACAATAGGATCACATGATATAACTCACTTGTCTTTCAATTAAATTCAGTGTACGTGTAAAACGCATATCACAGGTTGAGAAGACTGGATCTACTCTCTGCTACCGGTTGCTACAAAATTTGCAAACGGCCAGTCTATCTGAAAGAGGTGGAAAAGGAAAATTTTGATACTCGTGACTCGTTTGTTTGAATGTGACTCTGCTTAATTTAGAGGCTAACATACATCTGCAAAGGCTGGCATCCCTGCAAACGAATAGATGCGTCCATTTTCGCCTGTCAACCGGATGTTTGCCTTTCCATCTCATCAGTAGTTAGACCAGTAGTTAGACTAATGATGAGCAAATCCAAATTCTATGTGCACATTGTTCTGTAATTGAAAATATATCCCGAGATTAACTGTTCAGGGTTCATTCACAAAACATTCCTTGGGAATTTCACTCCTTTGATTAAAAAAAAATTAGATTGTGTAACTTTCCCAATAAATTTTCTAAAATTCTGTATTAAATATTTTCCTCCGTTCCCCCAAGCAATTCCAGATTTTTAAGGCTATTATTCGTTTTTTGATGTAGACGGAATTTGGCATGAACAAAGACAGAATAATTAGTGTCATCCGCTTCTGGAGGTCTAACGCTAAATCACTGGAGGAGTCAAATATTTGCTTCAAGCTTTAGAACATTTTAATTTTTTACGTACCAATCAAGTTTGGTTCGGAGGTCACTGCCATCTATCGAAGGTATTAGAACTTAATAGTTCAGAATTTAACAATTGATTAATTTCTAAACTTAAACTCAGAAATTAACTAATTCACACAATTTGATTTGAATTGTTTGGATCCATCACCATAGCAGCACCTTTGTTGGATGGTCGCTTGGTAGTGTTGTTTTAAGATTTGTAACCCATGTTGTAACCACATATGGATGTCCAGGAGACGAATTCTTGAATCCATCGCCATAACAACATCATCGTTGGATTACCGCAAGATAGCGCTGTCCTCCGTACCGGAAGTCAACACGGAGGTTGACCGGAAGTTCACTTTTTGAGGCAAATGGGATAGGCATTTAGCATTACTAGGGTGTTGATGCAAGTTAACATTTTTTATGCGTGACACTTTCAACTAAATAATACACTGCTGTAAAAAAATGGTACGATTTAAGTAGCCGTCACTTACCTGCTGTTGTTATTGTTGACATCTTAATGGTTAATAAACTTTACGGCAATATTGGGTGCTATTACCTCGAGAGGTTGGGCTTCGGAGGAAGTAGTACTCATTGCTCCTGTAGGAATCGAACCCACGGCCTCCAGTATACGAGGCAGGCTTCTACCACATAGCAACGAAAGCCCCCCCCCCCATAAATCTATTTAAAAAAGCTTGGGGAAAATGTTTCGAAATACATTTTATATTAGATGGCAGAAAATTGTAATCAATTACCAAAAGATTTTTTTATTTTTGTCATTAGCAACTAGGGTAACGGCACCAGTCACAGACATGCTTAAAAAATCGCTCTCAGGGTAACTAATTTTTCTGAGCCTCTTAATAAATTTAGAGGTTTTAAACTATTTTTCTTTCATGCAACAATGAAACAACATATCGTCTAACCTTCCGCTGCTTCTGGATCCCCGAAATTAGTTAATTCTATTGTTATTTGCTTAATTTTGAAAAAAAGGTCCGACCCCCCAGTAGCAGACACCAAAAAATCTGATGATACCCAGCATCAGACAGGATCGGGAAAGTATTAGTAATAGGCAAAATTTGCAAAAGTTCTTTACTTTTAGGTGTGAAACCTTATTAAATTCAAATGAACATGAAAGACCAGCTGACCTCGTGGTGACTGCTCATAACCTATCACCACTGCCTTGTAAATACCATTTGACTTATGACATTAACTCTGATTACACTAGATGACTGCACTGTACACTCATGGGCCACAGCAATGTTAGTTTTGCCCACTTAAAAGGCTTATTGTTTAAATCTAAACTTATGACTATGTTACAGGACCCCTGTCTGTTATTGATGACCTTATCCTATATTGATCTGAACCAATTGACATTTTTTTAAGTTAAATAACGAAACTGAAAAGATTCATTTCAATATATATTCAAGTTCTAACAAGCATGACTGCAATATCAATGAATAAAATCACCTCCATTTAATTAACCGTTGTTCCATCATGTTATCTTCTAGCAAAAACTTTCACAGAAAAAATATGTGACTATAACTTTTCCAATGAATTCTGACACTTGTGGAAAACTTCATTTAGCTCCAATAACTAAATGAAAACATTAATTTTATCTTTTCTATGCCCTTCAACCGCGATTCGAAATTTAATTCCAGAGCGAGTTCAAAGCTGTCGGGATATCTTCATAACTTGGCAGGCGCGTTGTTAATATGGGAATATTACTTTAAGAGCGAACGAAGGAAAAATAACATTTAATTAACTATAACCAAAGGCTTATTTAGTGCATTTTGACATTGTCACGTAGAATTCTAAAACTTTATCTAAGCTACTTTAACCTTTACGTAAAATACTTTCACTCGAGGTGCTTTTATTAGTTGTGCGTCCACGCCGGAGGAGCTTTGTGATTATAATAATTTAGCTGTCTATACACCAGAACAAAGAAGTTGACTAATGTGTAGATGTCAAGCGTTGTGTAGAATAGAGTTTTTTTGAAGTGTTGTGTTTCGTAAAAATATACTTCGTCTGAATAATATTTTGTGATTTTACTTATGTAACTCGGTTCTGGATTTAAATGCTAATTATTTCGTGTTTCAAGGTGTAAGATAAATTTTGCAGTTGAAAAATGCTTGAGTGTACCGCAGGGGCTTAATCTTTAACTCTTTAAAAATATATTAATTAATCTTTAACTCGAACTACAATAAAACATTTAAATTTTGAACTAAATTATGTTGATCTGTTTGCATCCAAATGTAGTTTTCCAGTAATTTTCCAAAAAAGGTTAAAAGAATGACTATCATAGTTTTTTCCATTTCTACTAGAGTAGTAGTGTGTATGGGATAGACGGAAACACCTAAATTTCTCATAAAAAATAGACAGGTAGTGGAACTCAGTACTAAATGTTATTACTAACCATTCACGTGACAAACAAAACTAGTTTAAATCAGTTGTTTTGGGTTTAAGATATGCTACGGAGGAAATCTTAATATCAGTAGAATTAGGTAAGAAAACCTCTTTTCACCCGACTACGGCAAAGCCTAAAGGAAGGGTTATGATTTTAACACTTTATATGTATGTTTGTATTTCCGTATGTTCCACCGTAGCGCCTAAACTATTCATCTGATTTCGATGAATGAAGTGTCATCGTTTCGTTATTTTGGCCCCAGTAGCATAGGATACATTTTAACAGACTTCAGCAATAGGATGAGACGATTTTTTTTATTTTAGCAGTCTTTATTTACGTATGTTTCACCGTAGCACCTAAACTATTTATCCGATTTTTTTGAATAAGGTGTCAATCGATTCGTTATTATATCCCGAGTAATATAGGTTGCATTTTATCCGACTTCAACAACAGGAGGAGCCAATTTTATCTTGTAAATCTCGATCTTAAGAAACAGGTTTCAAATATAGTTTGTTTGTTTTTTATCAATGGCGTGGCTACTGCATTTGATTTGAATCATAATGTTATTAGTGTGAAAGAAACAGATTATTTCAATCGAACTAAATACATAGAAATATCCGACATATCAAATGACTGTTTTACTCAATAAGTGTTTTACTCAATAAGACGATGATATCAAACAGCCTTTACTTTGTTTCTTACCTTTTAGTGCTTTTTACCGTAGTCGGGTTTTAGTTTTTTTTACTTTTTTTTTTATATTGTCATCTTCAAACCATGCTGAACCCTGTGCAATTTGAAAATGCGCGAAGTTCTCATAATGCTTTCTATATTGCCTAGACTGCACTTACCAGCAGTTTAGTTGCAAAACTTGCGGTAAATCGTAATATATTCGGATTCCATTCAACTCATATTTTCTATTTTCCTCAACTGGTTTACCCCTTAAGATACTTTCTTTGCAATAACTGTCTGTGGTTCACATTGGCTGTTGTTCTCTTTACCTTTTTTATATTGAAAATTGTTTTTGATAAAGCTTTGATCCAATTGAATGAGATAAAAAGAATACCGTAATACAAACTCTGCATGCCCTTTATCTAGCCGAAGTTAATTAATTCTGAAGATAAAACCATACAAGTTCCATGCAGCAACAGCAATTTTTTTTTCTTTTTTTTTTTACGAAATCTTCACTAGAGGCCCTGATAAACAAAATAGCTCCTTCCAGCAGTAAGCCAAGAGTGGTCTGCGGAAGAGGTGCTTTGAGCCGAGGAAGGCCCCACACTGGGCGTCAGCCCAGCTTAAAGTTTACCCCTTAATATGTGAACCTGGCCGTGACGTATGTGTACCATACCTTGCTGGAGTGTTGTTGCTCCCTAGAAGAGAGCGTAGTGTGTACTGTCTTGGAATATGCAAAAACATCTGTTAATAGTCGTTGAAAGGCATTTTTACACGAAATTTTGTAAAGAACCACCGCATAGAACCGGAAGATGAAGCTGTTTCAGGTAGATAGTCTATCAACCTGAAACTGGTAGATTCCATGGCTAGATTGGCATTACTGAGTCAAACAATATTCTCTGTACTGTGTTAGCCACCGAGATCCCACAAAATACTGTTTGATTTTGGTAAAGACAAAGTGTTCGTTGCTCTATTTCAAATTTACATACTATTGTAACTTCAAAGGAAGTAAAGAAAACATCATGGAACAGAAGCTAGCTAAAATGTTCGAGTCATTTCCAGTGTACTCTATTACGAGTGTGGTAGGAACTAGAATACCGAATAGAAAATTGCCGCGTAACCCGGAGGGGCACGCATAGAACACCATAGAAAGGTGGATGAAAATAGTTTCACTCTAAATTTGAAGTAATAAAATAAAGTAATTATAACGTTCACACGACTGTTTTTTTTTTTTTCTCTCATTTAATATCTACTATGTGTATACAAATTTGTACACCCTGCACCATTAAAAGCAGAACAATAGCAAGCAGAATTAAAAAAACTGCACGTTTTCCTCCCTCACAATTTCAAAATTGATGAGTGACTTTTAATTAAATATTATTAGAAAATGTTTTTCTTGAGGTAATTAAAACAGCGAATCTAAATATAATGGCATATATTGGCGTAGTTAGAAGTAAATGATCAGTTCACTAAAAAAAGCAATAAAAAAAATCAACTTTGATAAAAATCGTCCAGCAATGAACTTATAAGATGAAAGGTTTTTTTTTTTTTATAATTGCGCATGTTTATCTCAAGCTATTGAAAGATTTCTAAAAGCACTAGAAAATTTTAAAAATAAAGCAAATCGCAAAAGATTATAACTGAAAATATGAACATTACTGTTTGGAATAATATTTATTTATTTTCATGGGCTGGAAACGAACATGGAGAAAAAAGATTTGACATAAACAAAGAATTTGGTCTGAAAACATTCGAAGAATAAATTCCACAATTTAAATAAGAAATATATTCAAAAAGAGAAAAGATATTTTTATATTTCCATCCTTATGTTCTTATCTCGTACGATAAAAGAACAATTGAGGCAGAAATACAAAACAATTTGAATTTCAACAACGCAAATTAAGCCCTCCGCCAAGTCGCGAAAAGAAATCGTGAATTATTCAATCTGTTCTCCCCTAAGATTAA
Organism: Uloborus diversus; assembly: GCF_026930045.1. Classification (NCBI taxonomy): domain Eukaryota; kingdom Metazoa; phylum Arthropoda; class Arachnida; order Araneae; family Uloboridae; genus Uloborus; species Uloborus diversus. The sequence continues at coordinate 90,347,719 of NC_072731.1, read as the reverse complement.
AGTACAGTCAAAAGTTCAACAAATATTTTAGGTTTTCATGACTATATATATTTATTTTTCACTCTGAGATTTGACTGTCTTCGTTTGGAAAAGAAATTCGAACCATGATTGTAAATTTATACTTACTTGGGTCAAAAAATGTTGGAAAATTTTTGAATCAAAATATTTTAGTTAAATTTGTGAAATAAAAGCAATATTTCCACCTATTAAACTGCATTTCATCAAAAACGGATGCTGAATATTTTGTTTACGTAACGCAGTAGTTTCAAAAAATGCTAAATATTGTTACAACTATTTGAAGAAAGCAAGTTTTCATTGTTATAAATTTTTGTTCATTCGTTTCAGATATAACTTTTCTTTTATTTAATATTTTTAATATAACTAATGACAAATGAACATAAATCAATTTCAATATCGTTTTACAAACTCTAAAAGGAATGCTTTTAAAGAAATAGATCATTAAGGTATTCCTGCAACTTGCAACAATATGGCACAATTAATATTACCGAGAAAAGGCATTGTAGTTTTTGTCATTTATTCTGAGAAACAATAAAATTTACATGGAATTTTGCATATCCCTTGGAAAACTACTTTAGGTGGTAATTTTTTTTTAAATAAAACAAAATATCACGGAGCCCTGTAATGTACATAATCTAACAATAATCATTTCTTGCGACTAATTAATTCTTGAAATAAACGATTAGAATGCATTTCTGAACATTTTATGCGCATGCTTATTTAATATTTAAGAGAAACTTAAACTAAAACGGAGTTATATCTTAGATCTCAATTCATGCTTTCCAGTTTTATGCAAACTATATGCATGCTTTTATATTTATACTAGTGGCACCCGCACAGCTTTGCCCGTAGTAAAAAATTAAAAGGTCTTTTGGTTCGCCTGTATATTTCATTGGCTTGCTCATGTTACGGTTCCACGCTATGATAACTTGGTAATTTACTCGTTCATCTTATGCTAATTTTGCTCGGGAAAATGTTTTTAAAATTGGAATAGAAAAAGAACAAAATCGAATTTTCGAAAAATCGCTTCGAGGTGCACACTCTCATGCTACAAACTAATTCTTCGGTAAATTTCATGAAAATGGGCCGAACGGTCTAGGCGCTATGCGCGTCACAGAGATCCTGACAGACAGAAATCCGGGCAGATATCCAGACAGAGAGACTTTCAGCTTTATTATTAGTAAAGAAGAGTAAAATATTCTTCAATAAAGTATTAATTGAAACAAATACATGGTGTCCCATAGTTTTGCTACAGATTTTTAAAATGCATCAAAAAGTTTCCAACCGATGTGCAAGTCTGCATTTGTAAAGTGTTGGATACTTTTAGACGCAAGTAAGGAAAGAAATTTTAAAAAATGATTTTTAAAAAAAATTTGAATTTTGACGTCTTGAATTCAAATTATGTTTTTCGCAATTACGGATTGCGATAGAACCCTATTCGTTAATTTTCCTGTTTCTACAAATGGACTGGAATGGAAATGGAGAAGAAGTTCGCTCCCATCATATTGTGACTGGTGGTTTCCTAAATTAGGATTCTTACACATCCATAAAAAAAAAAGATATATTCATTAGGATGCGGTAATCAAGACCTAGTCTTTATGGCAAATTTGCACCCATAATATGTACTAATCATAAAGATTAAATTTACAGTTAGTAGCTTTGTGGTATTTTTATTCCTTATCAATCTTAAATTTAAGGGATTAGCTATCGGAAAATTTTGTATTTAGATAAATTTTTGCTTTTAAGTTCATCTATGTCAATGTTTTCCTCTAAAAACGTAATTTCACAAATACACACACCCTTTGTTAAAGTCAAATCTGCAAAAGTTAAGCCTTGAATGAACTCAAATGTTTTGCAACCATGGCAACGGAAATTTATCATCTTAATAAATATTAAAGCGACGAGCTAAACTCATTCTCGTTGTCATGGTAATCCAAAAAATCAGAATAGCATCAACTGTGGTCAAGTGAGCTGAATAAGCAATTCGTGATTGCTCAAAAATCTTACTATCAGATTTTTACATCCTAAAATTATACAGATTTATTCATTTGTTAAATACATGATGAGAGTTGGCATTTACCTTTTGAACATGTTCTTCCTTAGTGACAGCTTAGCATGTTATGAATCAGGCAAAACACAAACGAGAATATTTTTCAATTCTCCTTTTTTGTTATACAAAATCTTCTTCTTCCAACATCTTCCATTGTTTAAACTGTTAGTTAATTTCACAGAAAAGCAGAATATTTCTGCCTAAGTTAATATTCATTCATTGCAACTACTTTTATTGTAATACGAAGCTGTGGGGTAAAGTGAAATGGTGAATTAATTATTCTGCCTTTAGCGTATCCTATCTAGTTATATTTTAACTATATAGTAACACATGTAGTCTATTCTAGTCAAGAAAAATTTACATCTGAAAATCAAAACATAGGATAATACAAACAATTTTCAAAAATCGATACTCAAAGTGTAATATTTTGTTGTAAGTCAAAAATTAATTTGATATTATCAAATCATAAAGTTGCTGTTGTTAACATTTAAATACTGATTGAGCCCTTATAATATTCGGTGCAGTATTTATTTAGTTAATATTTAGCTTTTTCGTATTTTTAATATTTCTGGCAATCAGCCAAGTGCATTTCGTTTACTCATTCAATCATTTACTAAATTACTTGCGTATTCAATTATTAACTGATTTATTCACATTCCTTTATTTACTAATTCACTTATTAATTCATTCTTTTACTTACTTCCTAATTTATTCACTCATTTATTTTTCTTCCTGAATTAATTAATTAATTAATTAATTAATTAATTAGTAATTCATGAAATACACTGCCAGCTGGCGGTGTATTTCATGTATTTCTGCTTTAGCCCTGGCTAATGGGCGGTAATTTACTGAATATACCATGCCTTGCCTTCAATCTTCGAGTTGAACCGAACCATTGCTTTGGTCACTCGTCTGGTCTGTGCTAATTCTATATTAGCTACCAGTTTGTTTGGCACTCTTGGCTTCCTTAAAAGGTTTTCCATCTCCAGCTCAGTCACTTTCCTATGCCGGGCTGATGAGTGCTAATAAGCACGAAACTGCAGTCCTCGGCTGGAAATGACTGAGCTGGCGGTGTATTTCATGTATTTCTGCTTTAGCCCTGGCTAATGGGCGGTAATTTACTGAATATAATTAGTTATTGTTTCATTACCTTTTCATTTATTAAATTATTATTTTATTTGCACGCTTTTTTTTCTGAGGGCACAATTTCGCGGCCAAAAATTTAAAAAAAATAATGTTTCAATACAAGTTAAATTATAAAATAGAATGGTTTTTTCTTTATGTACTGAAATTTTCAAAACAAATTTCTAATTCGTTCATTTTGAAAAAGCTCAGTCACCTTTACCATTTCACTTTGCCCCACATTCCCCTACTTATTCAACTGTAAAAGAATGAACATGTTTCAAACTATCTTTAAACAACTCCCGAGAAATAAACTATTTTTTGCATTTAAGTACAATAAATGCTTCGAAAAGCATTAAAAGAAACTTTATTTAGATAAATAATAAGAAAACAGCCAATAATTTGAAATTCTAAGCTTTTTTTTTTTCTTTTCGCCAAAGAAGAGAAAGTAAAGAGCTGAAAAAAACCTACATCACAAAAGCGGTAGTAATCTAAATGATATAAAACGTATAATGGCAGCCCTTCTTAAAAGAACCGATCACCATTACGTTTCGAAATACAATCCTTCGGGCATTTTAAAACGATTTTGCATCTAAATGCTCAAAATGCAAAAAAAAAAAAAAAAGCTATTAAGTTAGAATTAATCTTTAGCTCAATAGCTGTCCTGAGAAATATAAGCATAAATATTAAAAGTTAATAACTTTTTCCTTCGTATTTGAATAAATGAAAAAAATTTGAAAATCGAATGTGCACCTTTTTATTCTTAAACACAAAAGAGACCGCAAAAATAGCTTTTACAATCGACTGCTTAAGAATTTTTTCATTACAGTTTGCTTTTCATTTCATAGGAAAAGATTTTTTTTTTTACTCTCATGACATTTTGTTTCGCTGATCAAAATGTCAGGCTGGTTCAAACAAGCTTCCAGTGGCTTTTTTATGTACCTTTTTTTCTAAAATAACTTGCTATTTGTAGGTGGGGGGGAGCATTGCTATGGGGAAAAAAAGTTTTTTTTATTTAAAATTGAAATCATGTTATGTCATATAATGATGATATTAAATGCAATTTTTTTGAACATTACAAAAATTGTCCAAACTCTAGATAGTTGTCTTTTAAATTTTTAACTCTAAATATCTCATTTTTGCTTATCCTTATTCACCATCATTTTTCATTTGCTTTATAATTTCCTCAATCTCTTCATAATTAGTTGGAATAATACCCCATATTTAATTCTTTTTTTATTTATTTATTTTTGTGCTACGCGATTTTTTGTATGTATTATCTGCACCGTGTCATTGTCTGTGTTATAGACACTATTTGAAAGAATCTATTTTTGAGATAAGTTCGAAATTAATTTAAGTTCCTCTATTTCTCTTTTTATTTTTTTAAATTTTTTATTTCTCCAATTCTATTTTCTTTGATTAATCAAGAAACACAAAGTCATACGAATATGCAATTATTAGTTTCTCTGAAACCCCAACTAACCCACATATTCCAGAATCACTGAAAATCTGTTTTTTCTTTTCTCTTTTTCCAGGTTCTTAATGCATTCAGCATTTACTTAGGATAACATTCTTGTTTTTTGCCCAATATAAAATTTTTCATCAAATACCGTTTGTATTCTATATTGAGGGAGTGCTACTATATTAAAAAGTTCTTCGCCAAGAGTCCGCCATTTGTTTTTATTCTTCTGCTCAATCATTTGTTCATATGTTTATACAATTTGTCATATTTCTTTTTAATTGTAAGGTATGAAGATGGGAAGGAATCACTGGCATTCCAAACATCAATTAATTCTAGTGCTTAGTTGCATTTTATATTATCAGTTTTTTCAATTTTCGTTCTTGATGTATCTCACTGCAAAATTTCTGCATTAGTTGGTGACTGATGTATTAAAGTTAAATCCCTCAACTTTAGTATGCATTATTTGAGACTTCAATCCAGGGATGATAGTGGACTCAGGTAAAATTTTCTGAAGACAGTGTGAAATGTTTGAATACTATGAGGAAGTTCTACCCCCCCCCCCCGCCCTTTCCCGGAACAACTCTTCAAATATGCATTTTTTTTTAAATAAATTTTTAGTCTTAGAGTGTGTTTTCAGCAGATCAAAATTTTCAGAAACGGCAACCCAAAATTTTCGGATCACAAACACTCCTGCTTCAATCATATAATATTAGGCTTATTTATTGGAAATTCTATCTATAAAATAGATAAAACTATAAGAATTGGCATTCTACTCTTTGTTGATAAAAATATTCCAAATAATTCAGATGGGGTGAAATGGACAGAAAATACATTGCTACTGCTACCCTAAGGAGCTGTAAGCATACATTTTCTAATACATCATATCCTATATAAAAGTGTAGAAAAATCTTATTTTCCATTTTTCTTTACTAATAATAAAGCTGAAAGTTAGGATCTCTGTCTGTCTAGATGTCTAGATCTCTGTGACGCGCATAGCGCCTAGACCGTTCAACCGATTTTCATGAAATTTGGCACAAAGTTAGTTTGTAGCATGGGGGTGCGCACCTTGAAAAGATTTTTTGAAAATTCGATTTTGTTCTTTTTCTATTCCAATTTCAAGAACATTTCCCCGAGCAAAATTATCATAAGATGGACGAGTAAATTACCAAGTTGTCATAAAGTGTAACCGTAGCATGGGCAAGCCAATTGGCGAGAAATTCACCATACATTATTTGTAAATATACAGGCCAACCAAAAGGCTTTTTAGTTTTCTACTATGGGCAAAGCCGTGCGGGTACCACTAGTATTAAATAAACATAACAATTTTGTACCCCAACTGAATTTATTAAACATTATTTTAACTAATTTCTACTGTAACTTGTATTGAAAGTATGTTTACACCAATAAAAGAGCTTAAATTTATCAAAATAAATGCTTTGAATGAAAACAATCTACCTACTTTAATCAATCTTAATTCTTTTTAATCAATTCTTTACTATTAAAACTACCACTTGGTAAATCTTGATCAGGAACGCCTTCATTTCGTTTGAGTTAAAAACACTAGTTACTGTTAATGCTACAAGAGGTTTTTTTTTTTCTTTTTTTTTTTTTAAACTGATTTGAGCAAATTGACAGCTCTTTAGAACAGAACAAAAGGATTAAAACAGAAAGTATTGTTCTTCCACCTATGGCTGAAGCAGGTAAAATTAATTTGTACGGCCTTAATTAAATCCATCAGTAAAGGGTATTTTTGATGAGAAAATATTTATAAAATAAAAAATAATGAATATTGATTTCATTCGCCCGTCACTCAATGTAATGGCATACCGTACAAAACAAGTAAAAGGCTAGAGTTTACTCAATTTTAATGATACAGGAAAAAGAATACTGTTTTTGTGATCAGTAACACATTTCTAATGAGAAAGGGGGGTTCAATTTGAAATTTTAAAAACTTTGACGATGCTCCTCCTACTATTTGTAATGACGTTTCATTCGCCCATTGAAATATTTTTTTTTTTAATTCAATAAGTAAATTTCCGAATATGATTTGTCAAGAAGACTTTTATTGCAGTTTTTTTCAACGGATAACCTTTTTTTTTTTTTTTTTTGAAAGAGAACTGTTTACCTGCACATCAGTTAATTTTTCGTACTAAAGTGCCAAAATAACCGAATCAGAGTTTATTTATTAATAAAAAGTTTTCAAAAAGTTATCGGTAAGAGAAGAATTAGTTCGTGAAACTACTTTTAAGAATGTATTTTGCTTTGAAAAGAGAAGGAATTATACAAAGGCAGAATTTTCTTTTTAGTTGGGGAAAAAATTAACTTTACTAAAATAAAAATTACAAATTATCAAGGAAAAAAAACTTTTAAATTTTTAGCAAAGGGATGAAAAAAATAGCACCGCTTATAGGATATTCCAATATTAGTTAGTTTCAGTATTAAAAATAAAATCGATCTAAGCCAACATCCTTCTGAGTTCATCAAACTGTTGCTTTCGAATTGATCAAACTATTTCTTCATCTGCTTCCATTGCAAAATAGAAGCAGATGAAGGAATAGTTTGATTTTTTCCTTGCGTTTCAATCAAACTCTTCTTCTTCGAGTTTCAATCAAACTCTTCTCCTTCGAGTTTCAATCAAACTCTTCTCCTTTGTGTTTCAATCAAACTCTTTCATCTTTCGTGTTTCAATCAAACTATTTCTTTTCCTTTTTCAATCAAACTATTTATTTTCCTTTTTCAATCAAACTATTTATTTTCCTGTTTCAATCAAACTATTTAGTTTCCTGTTTCAATCAAACTAGTTCTTTTCCTATTTCAATAAAACTGTTCCTCCTCCTGCTACAACTAAACTTTTCTTCTTACTTTTTCAATCAAAATATTTCTTTCTCTCTTTTAACCGAAGTGTACCATCACCTGCACTTGTCGAGAACTCAATTTTAACATTCAGAAACTACAATTTCATGCTTATTAACGATCGTCAGTCTGGAATATCCATAACAGGACTGGATAGTAGATGATTTCTAGCTTCAAGTTGAGAGTAACTTTTGTGTGCTAAAGTAATGCAAAATTCTTCACTGGATAAAAAATTTGCTAAATAAATTTTAACTACCTGTGTGGTGGTAGTTTCAGCTTAAATAAAAGAACATCTCCTTCCAGCCACCACCTCCTACATGTAAGACTTATCACTGGTTTCGTCACGTGACCGAACGAGGCGGACTCAGAGGAAATTTTTCGACGAAAATCGCTTTAAAACTTATGTCTCTAACTATATGTCTCTCTCATACTAAAGCTATTATTTTGAGAACAGTAGTTCACCAAACATATTAATATAGATCAAAGGAGAAATCAAAAGTTTATTTTCTAAGTTAACGATCTTTTAACTTTTAATTATCATAGACTCATGTTTAAACAAGAACGACACACTTTAAATTCTCCCATCCACTATCGTAGAAGCGTTCACGTACTTAGTAACCGCAATGGCTATCACAATAAAGTATTCTAAAACAATGTATAATTGAATCTGAAATGTGTGTGTGTGCTTTCTGCGTAAATATGAAAATATACTTGGGAATTATGAAAATCATGCGTCACTATCTACAAAACAGCGTAATCAAATGAATATCATGCAAAACAGAAAGCAATATTTAAAAAAATGTCTGTTGTCAGTCAAATATTTTCTTCTTATTTACTCTTCCCTGCCGACAGAAGTTTCATATTTCCCAATCAATTAAAACAAGTTTTTAGCTTTATTCTTATAAATTTTCGTGAATTTAGTAGCTGCATTCTATTAAACTTATTGAAATGAGGACAAAAACTTTAATGATAAGAATTTCTTCTATTGAAAATGTTAAAAAGTATCTAAAATGTTTAAATATGTATTTCATTGCCAAAATGCAATTCGCGAGAAAGAATGAGCCATTGATGGCTTGAAAAAGAAAAGAAAATTCTTACCTGTTCTTATGTTGTAAATTATATCCATTATAGATTATTAAAGTTCAAAGATTTTTATCTCTTTTTTATTCTTCATTACAGTGTAAGATTACCAAAATACATTTATATTTGTATAATTAATTTAACTATAAAAAATAGTTTTACTAAATCCAGAGTGAACTCTGCTGTACAGTAGCATTAGTGAAAAAACATGGCAAAGAATTTGAAACTTAATTCGAGATTGGCGCACGCGTTGGCGAGTGTTCAGAGCGCTAAACAGTCAAATAAGGATTTTGACTCGGCCGTTTTCTAGTACGTCATCGCTCATTTAAGGTAACCAATCCGGTGACTTTCAGTAATATAGGAGGTGATGCTCCAGCTCGGTTATGGCTATTTCAGATTGACGATCGCTTATAAGATTGAAACTGCAGTGTCTGGATATTGTAATCGAGCTTTTGGTATATGCTTGTGGTTCTGCCTTAGACCCTGCTTGGAGCGGTAACTTATATATTATTCCTCCTCCTGCTTCAATAAAACTGATCCCCCTCTTGCTTCAAATAAATTGTTCCCACTTTCCCTTTCAAATATTACTCCTTCTGTCTCAATCAAAATGCTCATCTCTTATCGCAACCAACTGCTAATGTTCCTGCCTAAAACTCCAGCTATCTCTCCCTCTATCGCTATCATACTAGTATATTCCTCCACCTAAATCAATCAAAATATCCCACTGTTTGTTCCTCTTTATGTTGCAAAGTATTTCTGCTCTTTTTTCTTGATAAAAATATCCCTTTAACCATCAACCGGTTTCTCCTCCTCTCATTATCATACTGTTCTTTCTCATACCTTGGTGAAATTTTCCCTTCGTCTGCCTCAATCAATTATTTCCTGTGTAAAGTTAAATAAATACCTTTGTACTTAAAAAGTAAAATAAGAAATAACAGTGCATAATAGCACAAATTTCAGATTACTGCAGACAAGTGTTTCGGGGTTACAAGGAACTCCTTTTTCAATGCAAAGTAAGCGAGCTTATAGATGAAAAGACATCTGACGAAAATTGTTTATTTTCCATTTGTCGGGTATTTTTTTCATCCATTAGCTCACTTGTTTTGCATTTGAAAAAGGGGTTCCTTGTAAACCAGAGCCCTATTATTGGTTGTTGTTCATTATTTTAATTTCCTGCGTGTATAATTTTACTAAATAACTAGCTGACCCGGCAGACCTTGTTCTGCCACATAAATGTTTTCCAGGATTCAAAATTCTGCATAATTTACAGCTTCGTCAGAATCGCAAACTGTATCGATCGATTTGTATGATACCAAGTCGCCAGTTAATATCTCGAAGTTTATAAATCGTCAACCTCCACATTTTTTGCTGCCAAATATGACTCTTTCTGCCAGCCACGCATGATGCATGTACTGTGTGCGTACATACAGTCATTGAGAACATTTTCTCGAATCAACGATGGTGCTGAAATTAGTGAGCAATTTTATGCATTCAAAATTTTCATAGACAGCAAAATTTTCATTCGTCGATATCTGACACTGGGTCCGAGAATTTGACATCAAATGGATCTTGTAGAATTTGGACGTATATGTTTTAGCTGGGCCTTCTCAACATTACGATAAAGTGGCTAGGATTTCAAGTAAACTTTAATCTCATCAGCGACTTTTGAGTGTAGAATGACGGAAATGTTCGTCTGAAATCACTGAAAGAGAGTAACAGAGTGCGTCGTTACTTTTTGATGTACACTGCGTCTGGGTTATTTTGAATATTCAGTGGCAGCTTAAATGCTGAATGAGCTGATGAGCTGTTCTGCATCCATCCAGTAAAGATATTGCAATGCCAAATAATGCAACGGTTAATGCGATGTCATCATTAGATCATATTTCGTCAAGAATTGGCAAAATGAGAAATGTTTTGCTAGTTTCACATGTTGCATCCCCCCTCCCCCCAAAAAAATGCACCTTGACCCGCCGAAACTGCCAGAGGTATAATCAAAATGCCACTATCCAGATTTTTCTTTTTTTTTTTTTTTTTTTCAAAATTGGGAATCAAAAAATATCTATAACCGCAAAGTTTCACCCTTTCATTCTTTAATCGCGAATTTACCAATTATCAAAATACCCCTGCAAAAGAATCAGAGCGAAATTGAAAATCATTGCAAAAGCCTTGCTTAAATTATTCAAACATTTTATTTGTTAACAAATAGCAGATGGTAATAAATAAAATTTCTAAATCTTTCAGAGTTTTTCGATGTTTTGCAAAGCGTCGCGTTATTTTGACACTTGGTAGCCAAAACAATTTTAGATAGAGACACATTAATTACCCACTGGTATGATAGATATACATTACGACCAGGGGCGAATTCAGGGGAGGGTCAAAGGGTCAGCTGACCCCCCTGTGACAAGATTTTTTTAATGATTATTATTCAAAACTTCACATTTTGAGATCTGAAAAAATAGTATCTGTAATTAATGTTTTCCCTTTTTTGCTTCGTTCTGTAAGGTTTTTCTTCCCAGTACGTTATAATACAAAGGATATGACTGAGTTCGTTTACTGGGCTACTGCTATTATGATTTTTTTGTTCATTTTCAAAAGAACAATCACCTCTAATGAGCTTAAAACTTTTTTCAGAGCACTCTTCCACTACAAACTACAACGTTTTGTGTGCTATAAAATATTTATGCAAATGTATCCAACTATTTAATAGCTAATACGGTATTATATAATAACTAGCAAAAATACCCGGCGTTGCCTGGGTCAGTAATAATTATGAGAAAAAATCGTTACTTGCTTTTGTTTTCTGTTTTAAGTGAAAGAATTTAAAACACATCTTTTTGACGTGATTAAAAACCGAGTTTCTTCCTTACCCATAAAACTAAAATAGCAATAAGTATAAAGAACAAAATAGTATTGATTTAGGAACAAAAGCACTATATTTAAGCATATACAAATTTCCAAAACATGAAATTAATCTTCTCATGTTTAAAAAGATTAATCTGCTGATACTTTTCTTTTAACATGGAGTATAAAACCTTCTCTGTATGGCTAATGAAGTACGAAGTGATTAAAAAAAAGTAGCTGCACTCGTAATCCCCTTATACTTGCTTTAGTAATTTTGGGAAATTTCAATCATTGTGGGCTCTTGGTGCGATTTTACCGAATTGGATTATTTAACACAGTAAAAAAAGTCTTTTGAAAATTCTTTGATTGGCGATATTTTGTTTACATGGTGAAAGCTGAGAAACATTATGACGTAGTCTTCGACTTTAAAAACAGCGATGTTGAAAAAACTGCCAAATGCTTCAGCTACGGAAATCTTTCTGCAAAAATTTTGGCGATCTGCTGGTTGATTGGATAATGAGTAAGCGTTCAATCAGCATAAATAATAATAAAAACCATTAATTACATTAAAGTTCCGTTTAAGTGGAAAATGATCAGCCAAATCATGTATTATTTGCCAATCTTGTGCAAAAATCTTACTTCAAGATTTGACTTGAGAAAAGCCTTGAACAGTCACGAAAAGCAAAGATAGTCAACAATACAACAATTGTCGCTATCGACAGGAAGTTGAGATGATACACTAAATACTATATTGAGTTGAGGAAAGCCTTCGAACATGGAACTAAAAAGCTCATAACTCGTTTTTTATTCTACTTAGAAATTTCGAACAGGTGCCATCTTCAGCAGAAAAATCAGCGCTTTCGATGGACATATAATGTAAATATGTGCAAGTATTTTTTCATCCCAATATCAGAGAATTTATACAAAAATTGTGTTTTATTGCCCCCCCTAAGGGGGTTTTGCCCCCCATAACGTGACGAAAACTACCCTATGTGTTATTCTGATGCATAAGCTATATTATTGTAAAGTTTTATCAAAATCCGTTCAGTAGTTTTTGCGTGAAAGAGTAACAAACATCCATACATCCATACATCCATACAGACAAACTTTCGCATATATAATAGTAGTAAGATTAATACGGTATTAATACGGCTCTTAATACGGTAACGTGACCTGCCTTCTGCCAAAGAAATATGATTTTTCGTGAAAATTTGGGGGAATATGATCCATGGCACAGGTTACGCCTTTGAAATATTTAGGGGCAAGGGGTAATTTGAAAGGGTTTTGATCTAAATTTTTTGTGAGGGGGTCGTAACCTATGAGGGAATAGGCCCTTGGGGGGATTGGCACCCCTGTTTAACTGATTTTTTATACGGTATAACATTCTGACCATTGAAACTTGACTACCCTTTCAAAAAATTCTGGATCCGCCCCGGATTACGATCTATTCTCATGCCTGCCAAATACACATAAAAAATTTCATAAAAAACGGTCGAGCCGTTTTGAGGGGTTCAAACACAAACACCATGACATGACAGTTTTATGTATTTTGTATTTATTTTATTTTGTGTCTAAAATACCTATATTCCCAAAATTTACCCGACCTAAACACTCCCTTTCCATTTTTTAATCGCAATCTCCCAATTATCAAAATATTTCCGCAAAAGAATCAAAGAGCGAAACTGAAAACCATTGCAAAAAAAAAAAAAAAAAGCCTTGCTTAAATTAGTTTCAAACATTTTATTTGTTACAAATAGAAAATGGCAATAGATAAAATTTTAAATCATTAGTTTCCGAAGCGCCATCTTCCGATATTTTGCAGGAGCGTCGCGAAAAAAAATCTGAAAATGGACTTTCTAATTACCTAGCGATATGAAATATACTTTATATCCTATTTTCATACCTAAGAAATACACATAAAAAATTTCATGGAAATCGGCCGTTTCGGAGGAGTTCAATAACTAACACCGTGACAGGATATTTTTATATATTAGATATACCCTCCACTTATTCATAGTTGCTTTCTGGAAAACATTTTCAAGTTTCAAAGTGAATGAATACTCACGTATTTGGAAATGTTATACTCCAGTATTCAAATTCATTTACAAAGATAGTATTTAAAATATTGGTATCATAAACATTCAATAACTCTTAGGTGTTGCAGCGAAAGACAATATAGTATAATATTATAATCTCTGTAACAATTCTTGAAGTAATTTCAGGAAAGAACTAAAATTTAGAACGATAGGCGTTTGATTAAAATAGCCGACGTAAAAAATTTGCAAAGAGCAACATTATAAAGAACTGATGGCAACACAAGAGAGGAAGAGTTTCACTATTTTTGCATAGTGCATTGGTTTAAACAGTAGTGGAAGCACCAATCATAGAGCATATTGAAAAAAGCAGTTATGAAAAAATTTTCATAAGCAGTGTGGAAATCGTGTTTCCGTTCGTCTGGTGTTTGAATTAGCGAATTTAGAGTTTTTCAATATGCTGATCAATTTGCGCTAGGGAAAAATTTGCCTTACGAAATTTCGAATTTCTTTCACGGTAACCGTAATTATGAATTCTGTGTTTGTTTAAAATCATCACAATCTCGAGCGCATACCTTCAAAAAACCGTATCTAAAACTTTAGTTCGTTCGGTTTAGCGAATAGGCAGTTAGGGCATCGTAAATAGGGAAGGGAGCTATCCATAAATGATGTCACGCTTTAAAGAGGAGTGGAGGTGTCATGAAATTGGACCGCTTGTGATAAAGAAGAGGGAGGGGGCAACAAGAAGTGTGACATCACCCATTTTAATAAGAATATGACTATGAAAAATTGTGTCACATGTGACAAAGGTAAAGGAGGCAGGGAGTAAGATGAAGAGTGATACTTTGTGGCAAAGGAGGGTAGGGAGGGGGGAGAGACACAATGTTGAGGAAAAGTGTGACGCCGCTTAAGGACATCCCCAAAGTTACTTTTAGACCAACTTGTATTTTACAAATACTTCTTCTTCTTTTTCGGCACTACTCCATCCACTGAGGCCAACAGTTTTTAAGTCTTTTTCGGCACAGTCGAGCCATCTGGTTGGTGGGCGGCAACTCTTACGCGCACCATCTGGATTTGTGAAGGTGACTTTATGGGTTGGATCCCTACTACCTAGTCTAAAGAATACCAATAGTAAATTCCAAATACTAGGTTAAGATATTTTTCTTTTCCAACGAGTTAAAAGTGCGCATGTTGTCCCAAAATTCTGTTGTGCACAAAACTAAAAGCATATCATTCCTTTTTAGACCTTTTATATTATCTACAAGGTAGCTTCTGTGCCACCTTATAACCGATTGAAATAAAGTTTTACTAATAAACTATTCATGTTATTTGTTTGTTCCTTTTTTTTTTCTTTTTTTTAACGTTTTTAAAATAATAATTTTTTATTCCTTTATCCATATCGACCAACAAATCAGGTGCTGTTTATGCACAAAGTAATGGATTCTGCTCCAAAATATTACAAAATGTTTGGGTGGAAAAAGCAGCTCTTTAATGTAACTAGGCAATATTTGTAAGGACTGTGACATGCTGAAATGAATAAACGAACTCTCTGGATAAAAAACGACGTTTAATTTTAAGCCAAAAGTCACGTTTAGATACGTATTGAAGTAAAATATATATTTGTCTGAAATGAATGCTCTGTTTGCCAAGAATATTTCAATGTCGTGGAAATTCGATTTGTGTTCCTGATTAGGTAGCTTAATTCTCCCCAATGACAATTAGGAAATGAACTAAATTGCATACAAATTGGAAACTTCTATTTACAACGCAGCAAATAAGCTGAAGGACAGCGCAATTGATTTGCCTATTACTGTTGTACACGACCTCTATTTGAAAACTTTCTGAAAGGAAATAATTAAGCAGAGACCAATCTAACATAAATTAGCTGAAACAGGAGAAATTAATCTCATTCAGTTGTAATGGTTTTAGTGAATAAAAGTTAACTATATTGATCTGACGTAATGTATTTGATTAACATTTTGAAAAATTAATTTTGATGAGTTTTAAAGCACAACAATGTCTATCAGGTCTTTTTTAGAAAAAAATGTACTACGCCTCGTTTTATGCGGGGGTTAAGTTCCATAGAAAAAAAAATACTTCATTCAAGTGATAACTAATTTTATAATAATTTTAATGTGTACTTATGTCGATATATATGCACAACATGCATAAAGAAAACATAAATTAATTTAGTGTTTATAAAAAGACTGGTTATGATAGTCTTTTGGCAGTCATTAAGAATTTTTCTCTGTAGTTCTTTGCAAAGCATCAACGCATCCATGATTACTTGCTTCATTTCCATGATAGAATCTTCCTTCATTAACGAATCAGAAAGTTCATTTGCTATCTTCAAGGAATGGCTCAAATTTTTCAATGAGAACGATCTTAGTTGTGTGTTATCGATGTCGGTATCCTCGTTGGTTTTGTTCTCCTTTGTCACTCCTAAAAGCTCTTCTTCAAGTGAGTTCTGAACTGAGTGAGTTTAATAACTTTACTTCTGGAAAGAGGTCTGGAACCAATCGCATAAAATGTCTCCAGTGGTCCAATCACGATTATTAGCCATCCAAAATATTACGTGTAATCTGCAATCTTTTTCTTGTTGAGTTTGAGTTGCAATTTTTTTCTTGAGTTTGGATTTTGAAAGAGGTAAACATTTTATTTGTTTGAATTGCCGCATCCGCGTAAAATAAAAACTTATTCGCGTAAAATAAAATAAAGGTGTCAAATCGTAAACCGCGTAAAACGAGGATCTACTGTAATTTTATTTAAATATTTAAATCATGTGAATTAAATGAAAAAAAAATAGTTAATTCCTTTTAAAATATTCAAAATGCTATAAAAACCAATACGAACTGTAAGGATTACATACGCACCGTGAACCTCCAAGTGATGAAACCATATCATGTGGTCACGAAATAAAACCAGGACTAAGGATTCGGAGTTGAAGAGTGGTATTCGGGTTGATTGTGAGGCAAAGGAGTCGGGAGTCAGGAGTCTAAGGCTTAAAATTCCAAGAGTCGTAGTCTGTTAGTTTTCCTCTGGGGAGTTCGCAACTCTGCCAGTGCTAGCGGAGTCGGAGTCGGATTATTTTGGGGACAAAAGAGTCGGAGTCGAAGGCTCTAAAATTCTCAAAGTCGGCTCTGACTCCGCAGACCTGTATGTAACACGTTGATTTAATTTCGTGACAAATTGACGTAACGGTAAAAGAGTTGAGTAAAATAAGTCAATGTGTATAATTTTTTAAGCACTGATGAAAAAGGTTTGATTTTTATAGCCTAGAAACAGCTGTTTGCTGAGATTTTAACTCATTTTAATGCTTTTATTTGAACTGTTATACACGTATAATTATTTTACTCATTTCTTAGTGGTAAGCTTTTCGACTGCTTTTGTACATAGTAAATGATTTACTTTTTATGCAAATATATGTATTTTTGACGTTGAAGGATAAAAAATTGACCCGAATTTGTTATGTAGACCCTACGTTGAGATGAATTAATAACAAATGGGCTATCACCACTGTGTTCGACATCTGAAAGAAAAAAGTAATGATTTAAAATGTAGGCGTCCCCTATTTTTCTCCGACACAAAACTACCCTCCTCCTCCTTATTTTTCAGTTTCAATCTTACGTTTTGATACATTAAAATGGGGGGGATTTTAAGGTCGGCGAAAAGAAGGGTATATCAAATAAACAAGCTGTTGTTTGAAATTTGAAACTTTTTTTTTAATAACCGCGAAAAGCTTTTCATAACTTATCGTATTAAATTTTAAGAAATAAATGATACTCTCGTTTGCTACAGCATAGAAAACTGTGTTTATTGTTTCAAATAAAAAATAAATCTGCACGAAAAACTGTAAACAATCCACAGAATTCCCTGCATCAAAAGTGGAAATAAACCAATTTATTGTCTCTTGTATCGAGATAGCGAGATAAACACATTTGTCTGGAGTGTCAACCACTTATATATCTAAACCCTTGAAAAACTCGATTCCAGACAAAGGAGATAGAATAAGATGTAATACAATTCTCTATGAAGGGGAAGAAAAGGATTTTTCTTATCGGTGTCCTAAAACCTGGAGAAAACCTCTTAGATTTAAATAGATCCTACCCGTTTCACAAGTTGTTTGGTTGAATGCCAACTAGAATTCATGCATTATTCAACTCACATCACTCTTGTTAGTGAAAGGTAATTTAACACCTTACATGTTTCAACAGGATAGAAATCAATAAAAAGACGCAGTTTTGGTATGAATCCATAAATATTCAATTTACAAATTGAAAAGACGTAGTAGGTGTTAAATTGGAAAAGCAACGGATATTGGCGCAAAAAAAAAAAGAAAAAAAATCACTGATGATTTTTATTTGTGACAATTTACGTTGCTTTCTCTATTTGTTTCTCTTTCAGCAAAAACAGTTTTTCTTGTTCTGTTTTGGTTTGAAAATTAGCAACTGCTCCCTTCTATAAACGGCACGTCCTTTGTGTTTTCGAATGATTAAAAATGAAATCATCAGTAAGTTCCTATTTGATGCAAAAAAATCACAACTAAGGACACTACCTTCTTACGCATTTTTTCTCTTTTGAATCGTTATGCATATCCTTATTGTTTTGTTGTTGATAATTTACTGTTTTATACATTTTAAAATGTGTTATCTTAGTTTCTTTAATTCAACTTTTAGCTCCAATCTCATGTATCTACGATACATAAAGGCCCATGATGTAAAATCAAGTGCTTTTGCAATAAAAAAACCCTTCTTTCATTTCATTTTTTAATGATCCCTCCCCTAAGTAATATTACTAGTATCCGTTTTTCCACTTAGTTGTAGGAAATAGCATATTTCTAGTGGTTATCATTCTGAATATATTAATGAGCAATAGTTAATAGATATCATGCTGCCACTTTTAAAATAATAAATTAAATTATTCACGTGAGCTTTTACTTCTAATTACATTCAATAGCAAAATGAGAAACAGAGTCCCCTACTTTTCGCCGACAGGAAATTTCCTTTCCCCCATGTTTTTTAGTCTTCAACCATACCTTCTGATATGTTAAAGGAGGTGAAAATTTTAAAAGTTGGCGAAAAGTAGAGTAAGCCCGAAACACTTTTTGCAATGTGAGGAGGACTATCACTGGAGAAGGTGAAACTAAAAATATGCAGCCCATTCCAATGAAGTTTTGCTGAAATATTCCTTGATTAGATTATTAAAAAAGTTAATGAGACAAGTGAACATTTATAGGCGATTTTTGGGGTTTATTGAAAGTTATTTTATTTATGATCAATTTAACAGACATTTGTGTAACTCAAAGCTCATCTGTTTCAAAAAAAAATAATTTTTCTTACGTTGTTTTGGAATAAAAATGACTGTTTGAAGATGATTGGGTAGAAGAGAGTGGCTACTGGTACTTTGACCAATTGCTTATAATATATCTGCGACCTTAGATTTTGACCAAATTCAATTTTAGCTCAAAAAAGAAATACAGATTGTTGAAAAGCAAAGATAATAACATTTATTTCATTGTGGTTACTATGACTTAAAACTAGGTCACAAGATCTGCGCAGACTCCCTTGGCCAGATTAAGTAAGGGCCATATCTAATGTATGAAATTTGCAGCAAAGTAGAGACATTTTCATCTAATAATTGTTCCCGTCCTGCTTCACCTGATCACATTACCGATTGCATTGGCTCCCTGCGGTGTTGCTGTTTAGAGAGGGGGAACATGGACATGGACATGCGGAACTACTTCTGCTGTTTGATATTATGAACCTGATCTAGGGGCCCAGAGAGGGGGGACAAGAAACAACAACAACAGATCTTAAAACTACGGCACTGCATCATATTTGTAGTTCTTGAATATCGAAAAGTGAACAACTTCGCGGACAGATTTCCACCAACCAAATTCACAAAATGCTCATTGAAAACTAAATTCACAAAAAATCAATGGTAAACTGCAATATTGATCGCATAAACTGCCTTAACTGTTTATCCACAGATATCGCGAACGAAAAATCTGAAGAAGAAGATGCCCTTTCCTTGCACAGAAGATGCTTGTGTTCCATGTCATTTTTATATTCGTTTACTAGCGCTTTTGTTCTACATCTCTTCACATTCATCATTTTACTTGCATCATTCTTCTTTTTTGCATGTTTGGGTTTTTTTTATCTTTAATTTTGTCATTTTTCCTTTCCGCACAAGGGCACACGTAATACTTTTAACATGTTTTAAGGTCTTCCTGGGCCTCAGTTGATTTAAATAACGTAACGAAGTCCGAACTTAAAAAAAACAAAAAAGAATGATTAATATGCCTTTTGCAGCGTCCAAAAGAACAAAAATCAAATTGACAGTTTTTCAAAAACTCACGAACTTAGAAATAAAATATCTCTTCATCTATTTCAGTTACAATAAAATTAAAAACTTCTTTTTAAATGCAAGTTTACGTTTTTTAACTTAAAAATGGATTTTTTTTTGCTTGTACGAAAATAGTTTTTGAAATGAAAGACAAAAACTGAAAAACGCATCTAAAATCCAAGAGGACGGCGCGAGAATCCCTCCCTACCACCGGAAACTTTTAGTATGTTCATCAGGAGTCATTTTGTACGCATATATCAACTTTTAAAGCTACGAATTTTTATTTTATTTTTCTTAAACCATTTATTGAACAGATTATTACTTTGTTCTAAGATTTATTTTTAAAAAACAAACAAAAATTTGAGACATGAGAACTATTTTTCTTGAACTTGCATTAAATACCCAAAGAAATAATAAAAAGAAAACGCAGCATTTGTACTGCCATGTACAATGCAATATCTCTGCCGAATTCTTTCATTTCATTCAATGCTGCTAAAGTTAATTGTGAACCATGACAGTAGCTATGATTTGTCACAATGTTAAAACTTTCTCCTGAATTACAATTTAAATAAATCCAAAATTCCTCCCTATCTTCTTCATTTTTCCGGGGTTATAAATTATGAATGGCTGCATATACTACTCTTCGGATGCAAGCATAAATTTTCTTTTATGGACCATTTCCTTTTTCAATCCTGTTTTCATCGATATGGGAAAATGTTTGCACTTCTTATGAAGTTGAAGGAATTTATAACCGACTGCATTTTTGAGTAAACCTCAACTAGGAGTCTCATTGGAAAGGAATAACCATATTTTATGCCGCAATTGTGTTGTTTTAGATTTTTCCCTCCTCAAACCTAATGCCAATAATGCTGTGCCTCACTCTTCCGCAAATTAAGGTTTTTTATTTGATATACATTTCATGCGTAGTGTTACTGAATTACCTCGTGCTGTGTAATTTACATGTTTACAAAATCAGTCTATAGTTTTGAATGAGTATTTCTTAGATAAGCAGTTTCTGTTATTACCGGTTCATTTATAATCCGTGCTTTCTCCCACTTTCGCTTGGTTTCCGCTTTGTTTTCTAGCATGTGCTTGGTTTGCCCTATTCTCCGATGCCAATGCTTTGTTTTCTACCTCCGCATTATCTTTTTCTTTTGCCTTGTAAGATTTTTTTTTTTTTTTTTGGTATGCACTTCGTACTGGTGTCTCGCGTATTACGCGGCACTTGTACAGCACGATTTCAATATTACATCTTACAAGATTTGCGATAATTGTAACACGAATTCGCTAGTATACGATTTGGATGTAAGGCGAGTTCAAAAAATTTAGATTAAAAAATACAAGAGGTAACTCCAAAAGTCGGAGGAGAACTGTCAATTTTTCCTGACGAATGTTCTACAAAGTAGTTTGTTGTCATATAACCCAAAAACGAACTTTAATAAAAGTAATATACTCCGCAAAAGAATGTTTTTTTCCTTTTTTTGCTTCACCGAGTAGTCATTGAGGACAAAAGCATGATGGAAGTTTTAAAAACAATACAATGATTCATCAAAGTCCGAACAAGGGAAGTAAATTTACAATTAATGTAGAATTTGAGGAATAATAAGTGCAATGTATTGTTGAATGAAATGCCATGCCGAATGCCAGCTAAGCGGTTTCCAGTGTTTCTTAAAACTAATGAGTTACTCAAAAAAATGCGTAGAAAAAGTACTTCTCCCTTTTACATAGTAGAGGAAGTATTGTATTCGCGAAAAAAAATTCCCTCAAATTTCCGCCTAATTTTCCATTTTACTCATTCCTGAATGAATGCTGAGTGGTTTTTTTTTATTTTTTTTTTTTTGACCCCCACCGCACGTGCATATATGCCTAAGAACCTGGGGAAGCCCGAAATATCCATTTGACCAATCATCGAGTGAATTACCACGAATTTTCTCGTGTCGTATGAATGTGCGCAGGTATGTATGTATGTACGTGTGCATGTATGTATGTAAGTACGTATGTACGTATCTCGCATAACTCAAAAACGATTTGTCGCGGAAAATTGAAATTTGGTATGTAGACTCCTAGTGAGGTCTAATTCTGCACCTCCCCTTTTGGTTGTATTCAGATTTGTCAAAAGGGGTCTTTTACACCTTTTCGGGGGAAAATCAGTGTTAATATCAATGCAAACTCAAGTAATGTTATAATTTGACGATATATCTCCAAGCTTTTGGTCGCCAAGTGTTGTTGCCAAATTGGCGGTATTTAACAAATTTGGGGAAGAAATCATTTTTGCATTTGGTTTCAATTTGGCGCTATTCACGATATTTAGGGAAGTATTCATTGAATTACGTTAAAATTATCAATATTGGGAAAATTAATCTCTGTAAATCGCTTTTTTGCATCGGTTCGTAACGAACTAAGGGTGAAAATATTTAAAGAAGTTCCTTGCTTACTCCAAGGCACTGTTACCATCAAATTGGTGCAAAAGGAAGTGATGTAATGCACATCTGTACACAGTAAGTAAAATTTTAGATCGTAACATAACTCGGAAAGGAACAAAAGAGTCAGCTTTCTAATAACATTTAAGATACAAAAAGTATCTCAAAAACAAATTAATGCTCTTAGAAAATAAACTATCCTCACACTCACATCTATGTACATATATGTGTGTGTGTGTGTGTGTGTGTGTGTGTGTTATGTTACGTGTATTGTTATAGTATATATTCAGTGCAGTTTACCGCCTATGAAAATATTTATTCCAAACTAAGTCTTCTTTTCTACGGTATCCAAAATGAAGACTTTGGGCTTCGGGGTATCTCAAAGCCTGTATCTTCTCAAAATTAATGCTGAAAACATCAAAAACTCTGAGCTTACTGTAAATGCTCAAAACACGGCAAATAAAGTGACGAAACACTCATGAGCGCCTGGAAACACGCATCAGTTCGCCTAAAGTCGCGAAAAGGAACGCCTTTCAACAACCTCCCGCCAGTGAGAATACCAACAATTACGAACACAAAGTAGTAATTAATTTTGCTTCCTAATTTTAATTAAGAATATGGTCCGTCTCAATCTAGAGAAAGGGAACTGGTATTTGATCGCAAGCATTTATTCCAAAAGTGGCAGGAGTGACGGAAGCGCGGCGGTGGATTATGTCCTTAATTAGAATATGTGTTATCGATGAATTGGGATTTGCAGGAAGTTTCGTCTCGGAAACGCAATTACGCGCAGAGTAAAAGGATTATTTTTCGGAACAGAGGGCTGTTGTATCATTTGGTGCAATTGCATTAGCTTAATAACACTTCAAATTAGATGCCAATTGTTAAATTTGTTGAGATACTATAAGCTGGAAAATTTCTTAGTTGTGCTATTTTAGTGATATGTGGGTTTGTATAAGAAATACTTTTTTTTTTCGAAAGTATTTTAATGTCCGTATCATTATAATTAGGAATAATTTTCTTAGTGTTTTTAGCATAAACTGGTTGGAGTTACCTATCATAATTAAATCTAACTATTTTCTTCAATTACCAAAATATAGTTCCGCTGTTAAGAGATGGCACTTGACCACGTTTTTTTTTTTTTTTTAATTAGCGTCATCATGAATGTGCGTATTGTAGAGAGAGAGAGAATGAAATACGAAATTCCAAAAATTATGTTAAAGAAAAAAAATGCAAAACTCGTAATTTTTTCTTTTTCGTCTTGTTATTGACGCAACAAAAACCTTTCAATTATTTATAATCAAATAACGAAAATATATTAGATGTACATTTTTTTAAATTAAACTTATTCTAAAAATCTTAAGTATTTAATCATCAAAATTATGTGTGTTGTTCTTTTCAATAACAATAAATGAAAAATCCGCAAGTCTTGACGTAGTTCCAAGCTTGGCTGTCTTGTCACATTAGCAAACAGCTAACGAATTATACAAGTTTTTCACACTTTTAGTTTAATCTGATCTATTTAATGAACTCTTCCATTTTTCTTCGACATTTGTGACTTTCCCTAAGTAACAATTAAGCTCAAGTAAAAATTTTTATCTTGTGAAAATTAGAGCCCCGAGCTTTCAAAAACAAAAATATATAATTGATTGTTTTATTTTTTGCTAGAGTTTCAGCAAATCGTATGCATTATACTGAAATTACCCTTTTTTAATGAGCTTCTGCGAAAGTGCAATCAAAAATAAGATGCCGTACTCTTTTATAGCAGCTTGCTGCTGTTACCGAAAAGCTGGATGATTTTACAAAATGCATGCATCATTTCAATTCATTGAACATGCAAGTTTAATCATTGAGCTCTTTTGTTACAGAAAATATCGGCTGGATATGATGCAGTTTAATTTTGTAGCTTATTAAATATTCTATTTACATGTTCCAAAGTGAATGTGTTCTACGTAGAATGAAGTTGCGTGATGGAACCATATGAATTTATCTTGGTAAAGTCCTCCGGTGACAGCAGCTTTTCCTGTGGCTATACTACTTTCGCTTTTGTTACTCGTGATGAATATATAACTGCTATTACGATGTCTGTAGAAGGATTAAATTTGACTGCAATTTTGTCGTCAATTTCGTGAGTGCAATGCTGTTCTTTGATTAATGCAAATATATGAAAGATTGCTGTAATTATTTTGTATATTTATTAATGATAAAAGTAAAAACACTTACGTTTTATGTTTCAGAAAAGTATACATAATTCAATAAAATATAAGTTCAGGCAAATAAATAAGATAATTCAGGCTATGTGGCAACAATATAATGCGTAGTAGCATTTCCTGAAATGGTTGTGGCTTAAAAGAACTTTCCAAGTTGATAAAAAGTATAAAATAAAAAAAAATGCAAAAACTAATTTAAAATAAATATTTAAAAAACTTCCGTTAAACCGGTCGCACTATGCAACTTTAGCCATCAGGAAGGATTCCGTTTAAGAGAACACATAAATTTGGTATTTTAAGCTTTTTTACATTATAAATATTGACTTTAATTAACAAAAAAATAGTTCAAAAGACTTATGATTTCTAAGTTTTGTCTTTTCACAAACCGATGATTCCTATTAACAATGTTTTGAATATTCAAGTTCTCCCGTTAGGTGATGAATACTTTACGATACACCAAGATGGCAACTACCGTAATCATGTGGGAAAAACAAAAACATCCTTTGCGATTAAAATATTTGAAAGGAAAATAAAATAAAATACAAAAAACAAACTAATTTGAATTCTGAAATTTTTAATTCAAATTATGTTTTTCGCAATCGCGAGCTTCGGCAGGACCCTACTCATTGGACATATTGTTTCTAGAAAAGGCTTCTGTCCCCTCAAACCTGTCCCTCCTCCTGGACGGTTATGTGTGTGTGTGTATGTGTGTATGTGTGTGTGTGTAGACGTGCGTGCGTGCATGTGTAGGCTAGGTTTGAGTGTGGACGTAGACCTGCGTGTATGCACGTTGGCGTGAGTCAGGGGCGGCAAATAGGGGGGTCAAGAGGGGGCGGTCGCACCCCCAAATTTTTTGAGCAGAATGATAGAAAATGGGTGAATTCTATTTATCTAAGTCGGAAATCAATGTTCATTAAAGGAAATCTCGCTGATTCTCAGCAACTATTTGATGAAACTCGACACATACTCAGACTACAAAAAATGTTTTTTGTTATTTGGATGATGACATAGAAATTCATGAAGTATTTTCGACTTTTTCAGAACATAGAAAACTGATAAAGAACCATGGTTAATTTTAACTAAAGAAGACATTGCCTCATAAAGGCTTAATATTTTACACTTGTGTGCCCAGTGTAACAATGGTAGGTCCACCAATATGAGAGGCTCGTGAAAAGTTGTGTAGCAGCATGGTTTACACAAGAAAATTCCTGGATATTTTACATTCACTTTTACGCTCATTTTTTAAGTGTATATTTATGTAGTGAGTGTTCATCGCTTTTTTCTGATAGAAACACGTTTCAGCTGCTCAATAAATTATAATGCTTTCATAGAAACTTCTTAAAAATGCATGTTATTATTGAATAAAAAAAGTCATATCAACCAAATACATTTTATGGGGCTCTATAATTATGCAATCGCGGAGTGACACAAGATAATCTTCAAGAGTTAAAAGGATAAAAACATTTCTCTGTAATTTCAAAGCAGTGATTTGACGATTGGAAGAATTATTGAAAAACACTTCTTTCAATGGTGAAAAAGCTCATGCCCTTTAGCATGCATGACTTCGTTTGAATTTTTATATAATTTGTTTGTATCGGGAAAAGGTTTTTGAAAAATGCTTTAAAATAATAAAATCTTATATCTTGAATCCGCTACTCGACTATTCAAACCACAGTTCAATCTACAATTGATTTGTGCACCATACTACCACAGTTCAATCTACAATTGAAACTGAAAATAGATTTTTTATAGATGTATATTTCAATCAATCGTGAAAATTTTCAAAAAAAAAATTCTTCCTCTGAGCCAATTTTAAAGAGGCACAAAAAATGATTTTTGAATATTTTGTATGAAGTACAGTTTCAAATGAAATTAACACAGGATTTGATGATAATTATTTTTCTGTATGGTTGGCTAGGATTATGGTTATTTGGATTAGATTTTGAAAACGAAAAATAAAATGTTTCAACTGTGAGTAAAATTTTTAGCATGAGGCAAGAAAAATTGCAAGCAGTATACCGATAGAATGGTTTTCACATCCAGAGACTGCAGTTTCGTCCTTGTTATGGACTCATAAGTCTGGAAACTTGAATAACAGAGCTAGAGGCAGATGATATCTCATTGAAGCTGAGAGCGCCGACATGACTAGATTATTCAATGATGAAAATTTTAAGCCCCTCACGGTTTTTGAAGTAGCTTTGTGTTACTTCAATTATTTTTTAACTATTACAATCAGTTCAGCTAGTAGAGAACTATTTTTTTTATGTCTCAGGAAGTTAGAGAAATATTTTCGAAGCACAAAGGGAAAAAAATACCTTTTCCATTTAGCTAAACTGGCAAAACAGCACGACATTGGGCATTGATAGATTAGTAACATGATTCCCTGCTCTTCCGAATTCCACAAGACATGCATTATAACTTTTCCAAAAGGTATAAAACCTTTAGTAGCGAGATGTTTTGTATGATAACTTTTTAGTCAATGAACCAAAATGTTAATTGACTCTAAACACTAATTTTATTCATACTAAACCGATTTCATGACAAATTCTTGTTAGCTAATGTGTGTTTGGTTTCGCTTTGGAGTTATACACATTTAAGGAACTCGACCCCCCAAATGAAATGGTGAAATGCCGCCCCTGGCGTGAGTGTATGTGTGTAAAGGTGTGTGTGTGTCAGCGTCTATGTGTGTCAGCGTGCATGTGTGTCAGTGTGTATGTGTGTAAAGGCGGGTGTGTGTGAGTGTGTATGGAGCGCGCGTGTGTGTAGGACATGCACGCCACTGGATTCCGGGGGACATTGGTCAGGACCAGAGGAGGCGCGCCTGCAGAGACCGATGGACGGTTGTGCTGCAGAGGCCCTTGGTCCAAGCTGAAAAAGGAACCACAACATCAAGGACGGTCAAATGAAAACAATTAGCAATCGTGATTGCTCACTAAACCATTTACTTCAATAAAGTCGTGTCGCAAGACGATTTAATAGAAATTTTGTTCATTAAAAGCATTATTTCCATAGTTTAGTAACACGTACTAAAATTAATAAAAAGCTGGATGCATTCCAAAATTGTGTTTTTTTTTTTTTTTTTTTAATTTTTTTATTTGTGTTGAGTGTTTCGAAAGATAACTTCGTTTGAATTGTAGACTTTTTTAGTATTCATCACATAATTCTTATTCGGTCTTGTGACACGAAAAAAAATAATAATTTAGAAAAAGCGCCAAATGTTACCTTTTTTTCATGCGTTTATGGAAACTCTTGTAAAATGTCAGACAAAGAGCAAAAATGTAAGAGTGAAGATAGATATTATTAAAGAGCAAATATTTTGTTCTCTCTACAACAGCTGAAAAAACGACTTGAACGGATTGTGTAACGAAGGTAGTTGAAGACGTAAGGAAAAAGAAAGCATTAAAAAAACTTTAAGATTTGTGACGCAATCTTTCATTCTGTGTATTGAACCTAAAGAATTGAAATAAAAACGATTTGAGTACTCTAAACTAAAACTACTAGAAGGCAGCCTTAACTCAAATATGAAATGTTCTGCAATGTATTTTTCCCCCATCCCGTAATTCTTGTCACCATTGTTTGTTTCTTTCTTTGACTTTAACTCCGGTTCAGATGGTTCCAATTTTCTTATGCAAACAAAATTACCTAGGATTACAGAAATTATATCAATGATTCAGAACTCTTTACCTCTAACAAAATGTCTATCCAGCAATAAAACAAATTGATACACCTCAGATTATTTTTTTCCTTTCAAAGTAGAGCAATCTGTTATTTTACTGTAATTCACGAAAAAAAACATTCAAAAACATTTCTTTATTTTAAAACATGCATTTATGTGTTTGTGTGTATGAACAAGAAAAATGCATCTTTTTGAAAGGAAAAATCATAAGAAGCAGCTGTTTGCTATCGATGTACCTTGTGACGTTCTCAGAAATAAGTAGAGGAATAAATTAATCTATTAACAAAACATTCTTACATGTTTGTATGTTTTATTAAGTGATTTGTTGATTTGTTGATACATACATGTGTGAATGTATATATGTTTATTATATGTACATACACATTACATTGGAAATGGTTTGCTGTATATCATAGACACACTACAGGCAGTGTAGACTATTTTTTAAACTGTTTCATGAATACAATTAAGACGCTTGAAACGCAATTTAAAATAATTCATGAAAAAAAATAAAAAAAAAATAAATTATTTTAAATATAATTTTCCTGCTTAAAAATGCAATTTTTGCAATGCAGTTGATTTACTGATGAAACCAATAGATTAAATTACATAATTATTCTTCGCCATCTTCATCACTGATAAGTACAGATATTCATTCGATTTAGAAAGCACTATATCGAATAGACTGAGTCCCATTTCTTAAATGCATTGCAGTTCCTTTCTCGCGCAGGAAAATTCCAAAACCGAAAGCAGGCTTGAATAGGAAGCGAATATATCTCATTTTGTTTACTCAATTTCAAAATCTTACTTTCTCTTTCACACTGAATAAACAAATGATATGCAATTCCGATATAACTCTGAAGAGTAGAATTCACGTGTAGGGAAAATATTTGTTTTTCTACTGTTCCTCTTTATTTTCAGCCGAACAGTGAGATTTTTATCAGTTGCAAAATATCTATCTTTTCAAAACTTATTTCTTCCTTTTGAACTGATAAATGGATAATCTTTACCAATTAGTTGTCTTTTTCATGTTTTCTTCATACGTAGCTATCGTGCACACACACAGATAGATAAACAGATAAGTAAAAGTAGTTGAATAATCCACTAAGTCAAAGTAAAAGAGGGTTAAGTTCAAAATACAAACTTTCCCAGTCTTCAGCTCAATGTTGATTGTTTTTCACAAACATTTATAACGAAAACGAAAAAGGCAATTGACGTAATAATAAACTAACATGAGTCTTGGTGGTTCATCTGAAAATTAAAACATTTTCAATTTGTCAGAATGTTTGGTTTTTGAAAGTGTTTCGATCCAAAATGCTTACAATAATAGAGGCTTTGGTGTGGAGGGGGGGGATGAGTGCCAGTTTACGTTTAGGTGCATCTAAAATTGCCACAGAATAATGCTGATTGCTTACCAAAATAAAAAAGTAACTCAGAAAAAAATCAAGGGAAAAAACTAGACACTTCTTTCGTAAAGTAATTCATTTTAATAGTCTAATTTACTCCACTACTATGTGAACGGATAAAAGAAACTATGCACGATTTTCCTGTAGAACAAGATAGTAGTCAAAACCTACTTGAAGCTCTCAGCAACTGGAAAAACAACTTTTTAAAAAAAGCATTAAAAAACTTTCAGTTCTGTTTACACGACCGTCAACCGATGCTAAATTCTATTTTTCCCAAACAAACTAGTGAAATATAAGAACTTCATGTACAGTCCCTTTTCAAAAGCAATTTCAGAAATTTCTTATGATAACACAAAAATATTAAATCTCAATCTCTAGTACTCTGGAATGAATTATTTTTATGTCCTATAACACTCACGCAAAAATACCATTCCGTTATCTCATTAAAACTTCCAAAATTAATTAAGACACAAAAAAAAATACATTAAGCAATTCTTTCCACACTATATTTTCGTGTTCCAAATTCTTTCGTGGATTTGATTTACTATATCCTAAGTAAATGAGGTATTTTTTTCGCACTTAACAAGTACGAAACTTAAAAGTGCTCCTTTTAATTTGTCATACATTTACATCTCTACACCATTCTAATTCTGTACCGTGGGACGCAATCGAATATCATGAAAGCAATTATATGTTTTTTAATAATAATCGTCTTCATTGCTTCATTATCTCTCTGACTTTTTTTTCTTTCAGTGGAAGTTCACATCAAAACCGTTTTAATGGGAATGTTATGAATTTTGCATTACCCAATTAGAAAGACAAAAACAGAAATGAAAGATTAATTCGTAGCACGGTTTTGTATCACGAATTGGAATATGAAAAGCATTAATTGGGTGTATGGTACTGTGTTCAAATGAAATAATTCTCGCTCTATAACAAAAACCACACAGAACTTTCTTCCTGGGTAGTTTTAATAGATTCATGCTGCGTCGCAGTTGAGAATCATTTAAGTTTCTAGCTCCTCGATTGAAAATTTGAGCCATGATGCATTCTGAATTTTCAGAAATTGCAATGAATCCACTTTATTCTCTGATCCACTCAAGGGAGGGGCGATGGGGGCGATCGCCCCCTTCTTGAGCTGAGATACAGGAACTCTTCCTCTGTATATTTTCTATACTGAAATTTCAATAACGTAGATGATCTGCAATTACATTACGGAAAAGAAGTCCCCCTACACGGAATTTTTTCAGAGTTGTAGTCTTGAAAACGTAATGGTAGCACATTTCTTAACACTTTAGATTCGCGTTTGCCAAAGTGTAATCCGCGGAACCCTTGGGTTCCGCCGAAGTAGAAGAAGGGTTCCGCCGCGAGTTAGCCGTTGCATAATTTTATTTTCCACTAGTTTCAAGAAAAATGAAATAGTCAATATCAAGGATCTAAAATAACGCAGTGTTTTGCATCGCCATGCCTAGTAAATACCATCTGACTTGAGAAAGGTTCTTGATAAAGCTTCAGAAATAGTTTATTTTGTAAAATATCCTTTTCTTCAGTCAAAACAATTTAGCAAGATTTATGAAGACATGGGTAGACAGTAGGGGAAGGGTGGGCAAAGTGGCCACTGCGGGCATAGTGGCCACGGCCGATTTCTCTGCCACCCAGTGGCGCTACGCAGCGGCCAACGCCTCAACTACTGCGTGAGACCTTCATTAGTGTTCCATAGCGTTGTGAAGGTGATCAGTTTACGTGTTCCGATTTTAATGTCAAATTTGTTGTTTTTCAAGTTGTTGATGTAAGGTAAGTGGTCTACTTTACTTTGTATATCTATAACTACGACCCTAGTAAGTAATGCTGACAATAACCATTGAAAAGAGTGTAATTTAGGCTATCAATTCATGTGTAGGAGTAAGAGCTGGGTGTAACAGGTGTCCGTGTAAAGTCGCATTTTCGTAATGGCGTCAGAAAGGGCAAAGTGGCCACAGCAGTGGCCACTTTACCCTCTACCGTGGCTACTTTGCCCGACACCAACAATTTTAGTTTTTAATATAAAATATATTTATTTTACCTGTTCCCGAACCCAGGTTAGGTATCCTATAGCAAGTATTTAGTTTTATTTTAAATATATTTATTAATATATAGAAAAAAGTAAAATTAAATGTCTTGTATGCAACTACAACTTATTTCCATTTTTTTTTTCAGTTGGAGTCATGGTCTCTAAATATAAACGGAAAAGCGAGCAACAGTCTTGGGATCCTCAGGCGATGCAGCGGCTATCGACGCCGTGAAAGATGGTATGCCAATGCAGACAGCTGCCAAAAGCTTCAATGTTCCAAGGAACACGTTGAAACGCCGGGTTTTAAATAGGAACCAGCATGCTAAGGCAACAAACAAAGTTCTTGGCCACTACCGTCCTGTTTTCACTGCAGAACAAGAAGAGCAGCTTGTAAAACATCTTCTAGAAATGGAGATACGCTTTTTCGGAATCACTGTACCTGATTTGCGAAGTCTTGCGTACAAACTTGCAGAGCAAAATAAAATCCCACATAACTTCAACAATGAAAAAAAATGGCTGGGAAAGATTGGGTTAGGGGCTTTAGACAGCGCCACCCTGAAATGGTGTTGAGAGTACCATAGGCAACTTCGGCGGCAAGAGCTCAAGCGTTTAACAAAGTAAATGTTTCGAAGTTCTTCGACATTTTAGAGGATGTCCAGAAAAACCATTTATATCCTCCTCACAGGGTTTACAATGTCGACGAAACAGGACTTATGACTGTCCAGACTAAATCGTCAAAGGTTTTTGCGCTTAAAGGCAGACGACAAGTTGGCTCTCTCACATCTGCTGAAAGAGGTGTTCTTTCGACATTTGTAGTTTCTATGTCAGCAGGGGGGACTTTTATACCTCCTATGGTCATATTTCCAAGGCAGCGGATGAAAGTTGAGCTCCAGGATGGTTCTCCGCCAGGGACAGTTTTCGCCTGCCATCCATCAGGATGGATGCAAACGGACATTTTCACTCAATGGTTTGAGCACTTTTTACGCTTTGCTAAGCCTTCAGAAGACGACCCTGTTTTATTGGTACTTGATGGACATGCAACGCACACCAGGAACCTTGAATTTCTAGAAAAGGCCAGGAAAAACCATACAACTGTGGTTTGCATCCCCCCTCATTGCAGTCACAAGCTCCAGCCGTTAGACGTTGCGTTTATGGGGCCATTTAACACCTATTATGTACAAGCAATTGAGAGATTCTTGCGAAATAACCCTGGTAGGCAAGTAACCCAATATCAAGTGTCTCGTCTTCTCGGGGAGTCATTTTTGAGCGCAGCTACTCCTACTGTTGCGGTTAAAGGATTTAGAAGGTGTGGCATAGTGCCAATCAACAGAGATGTGTTCACTGAAGCAGATTTTATTGCTTCTACAACAACGGAAATTCCCAATCCATCTCAGTCACACCGCACAGCTGACATCAATCCAGTTTCACCGGACTCTGATAAAGAAGGATCTGCTGATGCCGATCCCAACGCAAGTGCAACATCAGGGCCTGTTGATCCCGATCCCGAAGAAAGCACAAGCTCAGGGCCTATATTAGTGCCGGAGACCCCACAGCATTATTTGTTCTCGTCTCTTCAACCCTAAATGCCTCAAATGATGGTCGTCCATTAAAACCCGATGCCTCATCTGCCTTAAGCTCCATGCCTAGTACCTCATCTGCTGTAAGTCCAACCGCCATACCCAGTACATCATTTGCTGTTAGCCCTCAAGATATTGTCCCGATTCCAAAAATAAATATCATCAAAAGAAAAAATAAAAGAAAAAAGGGTTCGGCTGCAGTTTTAACCTCAAGCCCTTACAAGGCTGAACTTGAAGCAGTGAAGGCAGAAAAGGAAGACAAAGAAAAACTGAAGAGGATCAAACTAGAGAAAAAAGAAGAAAAAAAGAAGTTGGCTACCAAGAAAAAGAAACCAGCTGTCAAACAGAAAAGGAAACAAAAGTGGGAAATCGTGCTTTGTTTTTGAACGAATCTGACAGTGATGAAAGTGACGTGGATTGTTTGTTCTGCCAGGACTCGTTCTCAAAATCAAAAGAAAATGAAGGGTGGATAAGGTGTTCGGCTTGCCACAAATGGGCACATGAAGCGTGTGCTGGATGTGAAGAAGAGGACAATGAATTTATTTGTGACCTGTGTAAATAGACTGCAAACATGAGACAAAAAATCATGAAAGTTGTGATTACATTTATTATATTTATTACATTTATCTTAGTTTTGTAAATTATCTTGAATTTGTGACAATATATACATAGTTTGGTATTTATAATGCATTTGTAGTATTATTTTTGACATCGGGCAAAGTGGCCACCCTGTGGCCGTTTTGCCCTACCCCATCGGGCAAAGTGGCCATTTGGTAGGGCGTGACAAAACAATTATTTTTATAAAAAGTAACTAAGATAGAGGTTAATACTATTTTTTTTAATGAGTATAACAATATATGCTATCTTATAAATAATTTTCATTTCTTTTGAACAATTATAACTACTTAAAAAAAATAAGTTTTCCTTAGAGTGGCCACTATGCCCACCCTTTCCCTACAAGTCACTACCTTTACATGTGAAATATGATGGTTATCGTTTATCGAAAATAATTGAAGTCCAAAAAAGGCAATTATAGGACACCTTTGGTGACCTTAGCGAAGGAGATGGGGCTCTGACCAGTCCTCGGGAAAATATTGGAAAGTTTCCAAAAAAAAACTGAATTGTAGACGATCTACCATGATGTTAAGGAGCGGAGGTTTGGAAAAGTATAAAAGGGTAACTATCTGAAATTAAACGCCCCCTACTTAAATATTTTCTGGGTCTTCCCTTGAATCCACTTTATGTAACTTTGTTGTAGTTTCAAAAGTTCTGGATTGAGTTTGAAGTTTGGATTTCCTTATCCAAATAGGATACGTTCCATGTAAGATTGCAATAATAATAAACGTTACTTCGTTTACATAAACAAGTGATGAAACTTTCAATTAGCACCTGGTTTAAATTTAACACTTGCCATTTTAGGTGTTAGAATTGGCTGAAATGTGTGAATTAGGTCAAAAGCTCCTTGCTCACTGTGCAACGTAAATGAGTAAGAGATGCTAAAAAGCTACCTCTTGAAATGCAGCAGCAATCTTTTAAAATCCTATCCGGAAATAACTAAGAAAATAATCAGAATCATTTTACCAAGCTAGTGAATTGCTATTTGACACTTCATCTTGCAAATGCAAAGATATTAACGACTACATTTGTCCGAAAAAAAAGAGACAGTTTTAGAATCATTACTTCATCGCATCTCTTTTATCGGATACGGACAGTAAGGATCAATTCAAGGAACCTTTACAAGCTTCTAACTGCAAACACTTATATCGATAATATATCGACTTTAATTTGCTTTCACGGACATGTGATAGAAACGAAGTATCCCACAGTGCTGGAGTAGCTATTGCTTCAGCAGTACTTTACCCCTGAAATTATTGTGAAAAACATGCTTCGTCGGAAGCGCAAAATAGCACACAAATCTGACCTGTCAAGAGCCAAAGTCTAGCAAAATGTCTCATGTTCTATAGCTAACTTTCGCTAATCGAATTCTACGTTTGTGTGTTCCAGTGAAATCGCCTTCTGAAAATTTAATCAGTCTCGCAATGTAAGTCGTCAACGTTTATCTCCAATCTGGTTTGCTATCAAAAGTTACCCTTTATGTGCAGATTGGCTCGGCAGTTGTTCAAAATCACTGCAACTAAATATTTATCCACTGAATTGAAGTGTAAAATAGATCCCGCAATCCAAAGAAAGTGTTTTGTACGCCCTAAAAATTAATTCATTACAATGCTAACAGACTTGAAACAGCACATCCGTGAATGGGGTTGTTTCCTTCAGTCAAAAGTAGTACTTTTTGTCACTGAAATTGATAGAATAAGCAAAAAAACATGGACCCAGAAAATACTTTTATTTTCCCAACAGCTATTTTTCAATTAATTTTTTTAACTGTCCAATTTTTCAAACAAGGCGTGGTCTTGATGACGTCACAAATGATGCTCTTTGGCGCATCTTTCTACCACGTTTCCACGTTATGATAATCAAGAAGCGAATTAAAATTGCGCTCTACGCTTACTATCTAACATATTGTTGCCAATACACGTGAGTAAAGATGAGAATTAAATATTTTGTTCTGAATAGCAACACTGAATGATAAAATTTCATCATTTGTGACGTCATCGGACAGAAGCGTAAACAATGAAAGCGCACAGATTTAAGTATTTTTTTAAAAATATTAAACTTAAACAAATTATTTAAAAAATAGTCAGATCCTATGTTTTTAAGCATGCTCTTTCAGAAAAAAAAATTCTTTTAAAATTTTGGAAACGACCCCATTGGCAGCCTGTTGGATTTTTGAAGCTCGTAGTGTTCAGCAAAATAGACTCCAAAAAGACAAATTTTTCTCATTCTTATTGTTAAGTTTGATGGAGAATCTTACATTGATCTCAATGACTGGAAAAATGTGTCTGTTCCACCAATACTGAAATCAATCTCTGAAGAAGATATTCAACTGTTTGCTTTAGGCAAAAAGAACTATTTACTTATCCTGCTATGCCAAACACACAGGCTATTGAAAGGCACAGAGGTGCCCACCAGGGGGTTCATGGCGCAGACTGCAGATTTTGACCTTATTTTTAGGGGGGAGCTCTCGCTGTGGGGGTTATTTCTCAGTATGTGGGAGGTGCCATCACCCAATGGGAATGGACACCCCTGTGAAGGGCAGTTAAAATTGATGTAAGTTTCAACTACATTGTGCAAAAAGAGAAGCTTTAATAAAGAACCAACTGTAGTCCCGGAAACTTATGCCAAAACTAGATAGTAAGGACTTTCAAGCTATTTTAAGATGAGTATTTTTAATTTTGAAAATTAATAATTACCGCAGAAGTGGGTGACTATGGTACAGTTTTAGTACATTTCTGACTGTAATTATTCAACATTCATTCGGGGAAAAAAATCAAGTTCAGTTATCATTATAGTTTAGGATCTTGGCTTTCGATTCCGACCCTGAAATAATTTGAAACTTTACCCACACCTCCTCCAGAGCAGTTTTTCTTCGCACTATTCTCACCCTCTCAT
The DNA here is from genome assembly GCF_026930045.1 of Uloborus diversus. Lineage (NCBI taxonomy): Eukaryota > Metazoa > Arthropoda > Arachnida > Araneae > Uloboridae > Uloborus > Uloborus diversus. Next base: position 90,311,069 of record NC_072731.1, on the reverse strand, counting down.
TGCCAGTGAGAATGATACAGCACATGCTTCATCGTTTTCATATAGGTTTTGGTAGTTTCTACCACACTCTACATCTCTCATATTTTAGCGAGAGTTTTGTAGCTGTAAGTTATTCTGAAAATTGAACTTTAGAGTCAGGTACATCATGAAATCGAGATAAAACAAAGGCTTTATTTTCTTCATAATTTTTGAAGATGGATACCAAATTTTATCATATTTTCCAGGTCACTGCCAAAACTTACCTCGCTTCAACATTGTTGAAACTTCAAACTCACTTGCTTATGCACCCGTGATTTTTCCTGGGTACTTTTTCCACTGATAACCCAACGCACCCTCCAAAATTTCGACTGATTACTGTACCACACTCACCCTCCAAATTGTACCTTTTACACATTTGTAACTGTAACAACCTAAAAATATTTATTCCAGTTGCTCAAGACAAATAAATTCACAATCACCAGGTTATTCGTCTGGCGGGCCATTTTGACAGTGATAACAACTCTCTCATCACCAGGGAAAGTTGCACAATGATTTCTATTGAATCTGAGCTAGCTCAGATTGCACTACGAACGCTCATTACGTCAAAACTGAGGTTTTTATCATTCTCACCCTCCAAACCATACTCACCCGCTTTTACGGTATCATAAACGTTTTTGTAAATAAATGATTAATACTTGGACAACCTTAAGTAGTTATATATATTTGTAATTCTCTTTTTCAGTTTTTTGTTTAATAAAAAAATACTTCTTTCCCTAAATACGGGTTTTTCAAACTCAATCCGGAGGCAAAAAAAATTAACTCCTAATTGAATAAAATTTTATATATAACCTTAAAACGTCATGTGGCACCTTTTTCTTGCCCTGCCCGATGGAAATCGGAAACTTTTTTTTTACCATAGGACGATGACCCACCCTAGCGTGCACCTCAAGACGATTTTTCAAAAATTTGATTTTGTTCCTAGTTTATTCCTATTTTAAGCTCATTTTTCACATGAATTTGATAGTATGGGGGGAGAAATATTTCATGCACATTTTTAAGTTTTAGGTCATTTAGAAGCTCGTATTTTTTTTTCATAAGAGGAAGTTAGTTCGAAATTTCCACGAGATTACAAAAGCTGTAATAATTGTTTGAAGAAAATCGGAATCCAAATCTTACCTTAAGCAATGCAAACGATTTTAATTGATTAAGCTGGAGAAAAAAATAAATAAATAAAGATAAATTTAGAGAAGCATTTTTTTCGTGACGGAAATTAATATTTGTACGTTATTATGGTTGCGTCTTTTAATCTCTTTAATTGTCTCATTATTTTATTTTATTTTTAAACATTTTTAAAAACGTAGGGTCTGGTGGGATAAAGTGGTCATAAAACACAGGTTTTTCAACTTTAGTATTCTTTACTAATAATAAAGTTGAAAGTCTCTCTGTCTGAAGGATGTTTGGATCTCTGTTACGGCACATAGCGACTAGACTGTTCAGGCGATTTTCATGAAATTCGGCACAAAGTTAGTTTTTAGCATGGGGTGTGCACCTCGAAGCGATTTTTCGAAAATTCAATTTATTTTTTTTTTCTATTCTAATTTTAAGAACATTTTCCCGAGCAAAATTATCATAAGATGGAAGAGTAAATTACCAAGTTATCATAACGTAGAACCGTAACATGGGCAAGCCAATTGGCGAGAAATTAACCATACATTATTTTTAAATATACAGGCGAACCAAAAGACCTTTTAATTTTTCTACTACGGGCAAAGCCGTGCGGGTACCACTAGTAAATAATAAATACAGTGATTTCTTTTATAACTTCAATTTTTTGGTTTTTATTTTACATTACATTAATGAAGAATTCTCTGTATTAGATTTCCGGATGAAAAAAATTGATTTAAATAGTTTAATGGCTTTTTCTTTTTCAAGTGTGTTAAGGATCTGAGGTAGGGTAAAGTAATCAGTTAAAAAAAATTGATCTAAAAGCATCATAAATAACCGTAATTTTTATTGCTCAACACACATAGTTCGTTTGAAGAATTTAACTTTATCTAGATAGATTTTTGATGGTCAACTATGGTCAAAAGTTGGTCTGTTTATTTGTGCTAAACAACGTTGGATATTTCCTGTTAATTTTAATCATATTTCACTCCTCGGTTTCATCAATATCATCCGGAAAGGTATGATATTTTGCAATGTTTTATTTCTTTGGGGATATATTAATCTGAATAATGTCTAAACTTATTAAACTACATAATAAGAAAACATTACATTCAAATAGACTTCCAAAAAATATTACAAATTAAAAAATGAACGAGAAAAAATTATAAAGTTATATCAATTTATTGAATGTATGCGAAACACTTCTAGTTCTAAGTTTCTACTTTTTACTGATATTTAACAGCTGATTTTTTTTTTTTTTTTTTTTGGACGGTGGAAGGGAGGGGTGGCATAAATTTTTTGTACTAGAATATATTTCTAGCTGTGGTTGCAGAAAAAATTCTTTTTTTTTTGTTCCAAATGTTATAGGATTACAATCTTGCTTTAAAACAATCGATATGCTATATCAAATTTAAACTCAGCTGTATTTCATTCAGTTTACTTTAAAAACAGTAAATGTTTAGCAAACTTAATATTTAACTGATATACGTATTTCTTATATCAGTTTAAATGATTTTAAATGAAAGATATATGTTAAGCTTAACCTATGACCACTTTACCCCATCTTACTTAAGTTGTTCTCAAATATTAAATAAAATGAATACAGCCAAGCTGTTTATACAGGCGTATTCTAGAGACATCCAAAAAGCTGCCTGCTCAGCCAATCTGCTAAAAATTTTAGCAAACAAAATTTTACAAAGAAGTTAAAAGTGTTCCGATTTTAAAATGTTTCATGTGCACAGAACACGAATTTTTCCACAAAATAAAATACTGCCAGTAACAAAATTTTGAATTTAAAATATAGTTCTTAGTTGTTAAAACCTAAAATGAAAAAAATTACCCTCATTCTTCATTTTTTGAATATATAGCGCCTTATTTGATTTATGACCACTTTACCCCATTGACCACTTTCCACCACCAGACCCTTCTTATTTTTGCGATCCAAACCCTTTTTTTTTTTTTTTTTTTTTGTTTGTTAAAAGGGATTTATACTGAAATATTTTAACTGTTAAGAAAAAGTCGTATGATTTTATTTTCTTAGTTTTTATGGAACTATGTTGAATAAATTATAACAACTTTCTTTCTATAGTGCTTAATTTTGGGAGAATTTGTTATTTTGCGTTTATGCAAAAATGAGAAACTTCCTTCCTCTTTTAAAATGTTTCTAGGGCTTCTGCTGGTGCATTAAAAAAAAAAGAAAACTATATAGGTTCGAGTTTATTCAGGCAGGGGATTACATATATTTCGATAGTCTTTCTTTGAATTAGTCAAAATAATATTTTTATTAATGTTTAACATTATGCAATAGATGCGAAAATCAGTCTATGCACAACCCCACTTCTTTAATGTGTTGCATATTTTTATTTTTTAAAAATGGAGTCGCAAACTGAAAGTAAACATGGATATAAAAGAGAAATATATCTCTCTTGGAGTACAAAAAGCCCAAACCTAACTTATCTTTCCGGTAGAATAAAATAAATACAGAATTTAAATTTGATTTTTAAAAGGAAATTTCAAGCATGGAGAACGTGTTTTCGGAAAATGTTTTATTTGAAAGTCAGTAAATATTTTTCTTAGCTGTAAAATGTATGCAGCTTTATATTTTTAGATTAAAAGCTTATTCCCTATCAAGCAGCATGTAAATATTACGATAATTGTGTTTTTCATAAATAGTTTTGTTTATTTAAGTAAATATGTTTATCAAAATAAAATAACGCAGCCAGTTCATTGAATCAAGAGTATCAGAGGAGTTAAATGGATCCTAACGGGGGGAGGGTAGGAGGGCTTTGTGCTATCTGGCAGGGAACTGATTCGTAGAGAATTAATAATTCTGAATAAGTGCCGAGTTTCAAACCCGATTTCAGAGAAACTTAAGCACCACATTAGATAACTAATGCATTTTTCATTAATTTTTATAATATAAGAGTTCAAATTCGGCTCATATTTTCCTTCTATTGTATTTCGTGGACATTGGACAATAAAAATTTCGTTCGCTTCGTGTCTGCATCAATTGCATAGTAGGAGTAAACAAATTTGTTTCGTTAATTCATCCACAAACATCATGAATAGAATGTAATTGAAACAAATTAAAGATGTTGGGTAAATCAGGGTAAATTGCCTCACCCTTTTTATCTCTTGTAATTATTGGTAGAAAGCAGTCACATGTACAGTGTATGTATAAAACGAGATTTCTTTATCCAGTATATATTATGAGTCCCAATTCGACGATTACTTTTAGTTGTAAAATCGTTAAGTGCATAATTTCCCGACCGAAACTTTTAAACACCTAATGTTAAAACAGTTTTGGTCCGCTAAATATCGAAACCATACATACCCCATCGAAGTCAAAAGTTAGTGTAACGTTTCCATTTAAGTTTTAAGTTTTTTGTTAGTGTAACCATACATACCCCATCGAAGTCAAAAGTTAGTGTAACGTTTGTATAGAGCAATGTGTGTATGAATGCACCATTCTTCTTCACAAAGTTCTCAGGAATGAAAACTTAAATAATAGGAGAGAAAAAGTTTATTTCGTTTGTCAGAGCAATAGTGGAAAAAATTTCATGAACTAAATTTAATTCTTAATGCTATTCGAAATTCCAGAGCTTGGAAACGCCACCTTATGGTGATTTAAGATGTAAGCCAAAATATTTTAAAATCAAAATATTTCAATTTCGCTCGGACTAGCTACTGTCCGATATCTTAACGCGAAACCTTACTTGAATTTGCACATGCGTCAGGTCTCCTCTGATTTTACTAAAACAGGTGATAACCAGAAGGAAGTAACGAGCAAGGAAAAACTGAATGCATCGGGAAGTGAGCTTCCTTTAAACCATCACCTTTTTTTTTTCAATTGGAATCATTCGTAGCTGCTAGTCGCGGAGTTCAAGAACAGACTAATTGTTCCATTGGACAGATATAAGTGAGTGAGTCTTTGTTTCACCTATTTTAGTAACCATTAGCCAGATATTTTAGAACTCCATAGTATATTTGAATTGCGAATGGTCGTAGCACTAAAGTTATTAACACGTCAGACGGCTATAAAATATTCTATAAATTCCTGCATGTGTGTTTAAGAATATTAAAGATATAATTACATTAATAACTAGAAATATGCCAGGTGAAGTAAGTATTTAGATATGGTGATTCATTTCTCATGAAACTTTTACGTTTTCCTTGAACTAATATCTTTAGTATATTAGTTATATTAGTTACATAAAAAACGTTATCATAACTTTGCAACTGCTATATTTGCCCAAAATTTGAACTAGAAGGGTTAAATTTCTAAAAATAACAAAGAAAAATTGTCAACATTTCGATTTTGCGTCATTTTCATTAGCACGTCGTTTCACGTTAGTCCGTTGAAAGACGTCTAAACAATAGTTTATTGAATTATCATATAATCAGTGTTGTAGTTCGGGCCCGACCCGAAATAATTAATTTTCTATTAAATCATGCAAAAAAGCATTTTCATGCTGAAATCTTTGCGACATTTCTTCTATGCTGAAAATGTCGTTATCCGTTTTATTTATGTTTAATCGACAAAAATTCACGAAGGAAAATGTCCAAATTCTACGAAGTTTTTATAAGCACTCAATTCAAGCTATTTTTCTTTTCTTGATCAAAAACGACGAATCCTATTACATTCCAACTTGACCCGAGTTTCAAATTTCGTGCATTCAATTATTTGTTCGCTTTATATTCTACACGCAAAACCGCCACTGAAATGTTTTCATTAAAACTCTAGTAATTAATCACAAAATATAAGAAACCCTAGACCTATCTCTTTTAAGAGCATGTTCTTAAGTGTTTCAGCTTCTTTTGCAAGTTAGATTTAATTTCCTTGAGTTGAATATACAATAGTTTTCTTTTTTCACATAAGTTATGAAAAGAAATTGCAAATACCTCTTACAATTTGTCATGAAATTTTATCTTGACACTGTTACAATTCAATATCTTAAAACGTAATACAAATGAATAAGCAATTACACGAGAAGGATTTTTTCCTGAATAATTATTCAGATGATTGCTTTTTCATCCTGCCCACTTTTTTTCTACGAATTGTATGAATCTAATAACATTTAATGGAAGAAATATTAATTATCTGATACCTTATTCATGAAACAGAAATCGTAATGAATGATTCATTTTTAAACAAACGGGAGAAAAATAATTATTTTTCTTTTTCGGTCGAGTTTTTCATTTTCGTGAGTATTTCATCCAACAAATGAGAGCACGTATTATTCGGCTGAATAACCTTATATAATAACTAGCAAAAATACCCGGCGTTGCCTGGGTCAGTAATAATTGTGAGAAACAATCGTTACTTGCCCTTGTTTTCTGTTTTAAGCGAACGAATTTAAAACAAACCTTTTTGACGTGATTAAAAATCGAGCTTCTTCTTTACTCATTAAACTAAAATAGCAATAATTAGAAAGAAGAAATTAGTATTCAATTAGAAACGAAAGCACGACATTTAAGCATATACAAATTTGAAGAATTTCCGAAATATGAAATTAAACTTTACATGTTTAAAAAGATTTATCTGTTAGCACTTTTTTTTAAATCTAAAACCTTCTCTGTATGGCTATTGATGTACGAACTGTTTTTAAAAATGTAGCCGCCCGTGTTCCCCTTACACTTGCTTTAGTTATTTTGGGAAATTTCAATTTTTGTGGGAACTTGGTGCGGTTTAAAATCTTACCAAATTTGCGAGAATCATTTTGGGACACTTTCGATAATACTCCCCCTCCTTACTAATTTTTATTTTAGAAATATTGTTGCCAGATAGTGAGATACTTTTGGACAAAATAAAATGGCGCTAAACGGTTTCATCCGAAATGTTTCTAAAATAAGTAGTAAAATTTGGCGATTGTTTGAAATCGTGCAAAAAGAAAAATTAGTGGAAGTTTTTGTGCGGTTTATGGATTTGCCTAATTTAGTTGTTGAATTATTTTACACAGTATTTTTTTTTTTTTTTAAGTATCTTTGATTGGCGATATTTTGTTTATATGGTGAAAGCTGAGAAACATTATTACGTTGTCTTTGGGCTCAAAAACAGCGACAGTGGAAAAAAATTGCCAAATGCATCAGCTACTGAAATCTTTCTGAAAAAATTCTGGCGATATTTCTGCTGGTTGGTTGGATATAGTGAGCAAGTGTCCAATCAGCATAAATAATAATAATAAACCATTAATTACATAAGTTCCGTTTAAAAGTAAAATGATCAGCCAAATCCATTTATTTTTAGCCAATCTTGTGGAAAAACGTTACTTTAAGATTTGACTTGAGAAAAGCCTCAAAAAGTCAGACGAAACGCAAAAATATTCAACATTACAACAATTCTTGGGAGTTGAGATGACACACTAAATAATGACTTGGGTTAATAAAAGCCTCCGAACAGGGAACAGAAAAGGTCATAACTCGTTTTTTATGCAACTTAGAAACTTCAAACAGATGCTATCTTCAGCAGAAAAATTGGCGCTTTCGATGAACATATAATGTTAATATGTGCACGTTTTTTTCCACTCCCATATTGGGGCTTTTATGCAAAAATTGGGACTAAAATTGGAATAAAAAGGGAACTATCAATCGGGTTTTTTTCGAACTGGTCTATAAACCTTCCCAGTACCAAACTGAACAAACGGTGAAAGTTTCAGCCAAATCTGTCGGGTAGTTTCTGAGATCTTAGGGAACAAATTTACCAAACTCCATTTTTATATATATAGATTTAAGTAGCTGGGGATTTTTTTTTTAATTCTAGTCTTTGGGTTTAACTTGGGTGTTTTCTTAATTAAACGGAACTACTCGCAACACACAAAAAAAAAATCAACCATTTCAAGGAAAAAAAAGAGATTATTAACTTTTGTGTTGTACAAATTCTGTGTTTAATCCAATATCTTTCGAAAACTTTACAATCAATCAAACATCCGTGAGGGAAATACCCTTATGGGTTTCTGTTTCCAACAATGAAAATTTTGTCTTCACTCTACTCGTACAAACTTTCAATGCGTATCCTCATATTTCGATAGAATTCTATCTCCCGCCTCTTCGTTAAAAATATTTGATGCTGAAAATCACCCTGACGAAGGATTCTTAAATGAAAACGATGTTTGTTTTGGAAATGAATGGTTTGTCCGAAATACAAAACGGCATACATTCAGGGGCGTATTCAAGGGAAGGATCATATGGGTCATGATCAAACCGTCGACACCGACCACAATGTGTTCAAACATTTAATGCATAAAATGTAAACGATTACAGTATCTTTACAATTCATGAATTATTATTCTAGAAAGTAAATATTTGAACTACTACCTCGTTTCATTGCTTATGAAATTATTTTCCAAAGTTTATCTCAATTACATGCCTTATTCCTGACCGATTTGGTGCTTTCTATCGTTTCTATTATAGGTTATATTTAAAAGCTCATGTTTTTTATTGGCCCCCAGTGGTTTTTATTGGCCCCCAAGCAGTTTCAGAATTTTTCCGAACCCAAAACCGTATTTTCGTTCATGAAGAAGACGGGGGGGGGGGGGGCAGAGGTCCTTCTTCAGCATGATCCTCCATAAAAGGGTTTCCTGTTTCCGCCCCTGAATACATTCCGACTTTAAGCGGCTTCGATGCTTTTACTTTTTACAAACGAAAAACGTTTTTTGGGAAAAACAATCCTTGTAACGAAGCGTTTCCTATCAAAAATAACAATACCCAACACCAAAAATGTATCGGGCTCGAAAGTAGTTTGTTCCGAAGTATTACTATAACAAAAAAAAAATCGACGCACCAAGAAGCAATCATCCGATTGCTTTGAAATTATGTATGCATGCGTATTTTGACCAGATATGCAAATGATTAAAATTTGGTGTCCAATGAATGAATAGTTTGATCTCCAGCGCATGAAAACTGCGCATCCAATAGCAATTTCTTCATCTGATACAGACGCAATATGTACTATAATATTTTGATCATTGGACTTGAGGTACATAATTGCTTTGACTCATAACAACATAATTGAGTCATCATAATATACATAATTGCTTTGACATAAACATAATTGCTTTGACTCGGGGCTTTAAATTGTGGTAGTTAAAAATGATGACTTCGGTCATGATTTTTCCCAATTTTGTAAAGGAGTACCCCGACTCCCTCGGAATTTCTTTGACAAGAGAAATCACTTGTAAGCTATGTCATACGTATTCGGTGCAATGAAGCATACTCTTGAACTCTTTGCCTATTCACAAAATTGTTTCCCACCACTCGGGGGATCTACGCGACAATATTCTTACAGACAAAAGCACTTCCCATGAAGGTGACCGTCTTTTGAACTTCGAACCCTGGCTGTAATAGAAAATATCAGTAAATAAAACACAATTGGTTTTAAATTCATTCAAATCTCGAGGATAGAAATGCCCAAGTTAATTCCAGGAGATACGAAGAGCGTTCTGCTTCCACTTTTGCTCGCGTTCCGCTGGGGACAATTAAGATCTTCGAGAAAACTATGAACTGAACAAACATAGTTTTCCAATACCTCAGAGAAAATGAAATACCTCAAATTTGAATTAAACAAAGGTTACAGAGGAATTTTTTAACAGCTCTTCAAAAACGCTCAATCATGAAGGACTCTGTTTTTGATAAAATTTTCGAGGGAAGAACACTTGGGAAATCTTCAAATGTGTGTTACGAGGATTTCTAGGTAGGCTAGCCAGGCGTCCCGGTTCGATCGGGACAGTCCTGGAATTCAGACAAAATCCGGCTGGTTTACTTCACGTCCCGAAAAACGATAAATCTGGTTACAGGTTACCAAAAACGTCTAAAAATAATTAACTGCGGCGGATTATTTAGAGTAAATACTTTGTCATTTGTAACATTGATTTGTAAAATTAATATCGGATTAGCTTGTGAGGAGTTTTCCAACAAGATTAAAACCCAAAAATGGGGCCGTGGTGGCCTGATCGGTAAGGCATTGAACTTGGGGCCGGAGGGTCTCGGGTTCGATCCTCGCTGGTCGAAGATCCACCGTTGTCATTAATGGTGACTGGGCAACGTTAAATTTGCTCGTGGTCACAACGTCCTCCAAGTGAAACGATACCTCTGGGGGTGCCAGACCAGAAAGTTATTCGGCTTCTGGCCTGGTTCTAAATTCTCGAACTGTCCATAGATGGCATCACCATCTATTGTGTTGTCTTCTGAAGGCAAGGTGCCTGGCACGCAGTCCTTATAGTTTGAGGGCCAGAGGTCCCGTTGATAGTTGAAAACCAAACAAGATTTTCTAAAAAAATACTTAGCCACTGGAAAGTATTTGTAAATATTGGTCATTCTTACAAAAGTAACTTGTGAATACTAACGTGTAAGAAATAAAATGTTTGAATTTTTATGCTAGTGTCATATCTTACTAACTTTATTCATAGCATTGAGAATAAACTGCCCTACAACACACTCGAAAAAACAGCCAGGGGTGTGCATCATTTTGAATACCCGCTACGCTGGAAGGGGAGAGCATTCCGGTGTCCCGGTTGAATATTTCAGAAAGCTGGCAAACATATTTCTAGGCCACAGAAAAGACGAAAACTGCCAATAGTTGCTGAAAAGACCGCTTCAGAAGTTCCGTGATCATGGATGCAATATACGTCTCCGAAACTCCATTTCTTCCACTTCCATTGGAATTTTTTGCGTAAAAATTATTTAGTTGTTTGTGATGAACATGGGGAAGGGTTTCGCCAAGATCACTCTGCAATGGAATGCAGACATCAGGATCTCGGAGTTGAGTTAATGCTTGCCGAATACTACTGGACTATTACAATATATGCTTTTTCTTTGACGTACAAAAAGAAGCAGAAAAGGAAATGTTTACAGGAATCGATCAAAAGCAAACAGGGCTAATTTTATTCATATATTTTTTGCACATGTTTCTTTTTTCCTTTTCCAATTCCGTACCTCAGAGCCAGAAGAACATTTGTCACATTTTTGCTATTTTAGAAGACAGAAGAAAAAGTTTGCATGACGCATGAAAAAGATGGCACGCGCGCTCTTTTAACAGTGGTAAATAATTACGAAAGATTTGTTTTTTAGAATTATTTTCACACGGCTCGCTTCAGAAAAGGATTCTACATAAAAAATACTAATAAACTGAAAATCAGTTTTTGGACTTGCTCCATTCTAGCTCAGAGGTACAGAATTTACCTTTAAAACAATCGGAGTTTGTTTGGCAGCTTTCTCCAGTGGGAATTTGTGTATCTTAATATCTTGAGTGAATAAAGCATTTTATTTACATATTCGTTTTTTCCAACCCAAAATAAGTAAGAATTCACTATTTAGGAACAGGATTCGCAAAAAATTGTGTCTTTTGTTGTCTTAGTATAATCAAAAATTGAGATGCATATCTAATGTGGTGATGGTAAATTTCATTAGCAAGTTTAAAGCTAATGTGTGCGTTTTTTAAATGCTTTCACAACACATCTTAGAGTATTAGTCACTGCAATATTTACATGAACAAAATTCTGTGTTTTCACAAGTAATTGATCCCCTCGTATAATAATGCTCAAATGCCAATTTTAAAGAAGAATAAATAACTTAAATACTTTCCTCGGATAAATTTTCCAGTCTATTCCATACTTAATTACAGTACAGTTTATCAGAAAATTGACTCAGATGACGCTGAAAGCGATGCAAGTAGTCAGAGCGGTTTGATAGACTTTTTTTGTTTAATATATTATTAGCAATACTGAAATTTTTCTCAGAGACAATAGAGATAAAATATATCCACAATAATAATCAAAAATGCCGTCTTTTTCCAATTACAAAAATTCTACCTCAAAAACTTCACCGTACGGTTGTCTACAGAACCAATCGTTAAGTTATCAGTTACATAGTTACAGGTAATAGAACAATGGTTTGTACTAGAAAATAGCCCGTCAAGGTATCACAGGTGAAAATTGCTTCTACATTTGAGTGAAGCAATTGCCTATTTGGTGATGATTTGGTAGTTGAAATTTTAACCCTATAACTCCAGTGGATTAACCCTAAACTCCAGTAGCTAGCGTTCATTGTGGACCTCTTTTTCGTTTCTTCAATCCCCTGAAATGACAGTCTTACCAGTAAAACAGGTAAGTTACCGGATCCAGTTCAGCATTGTCAAATAAAGCATCTCCCTGCACGTCAAACATTACCAAAAAATTGTTATCAAATTATCATGCTATGGCTCGAGTTTCATTGTTGATGACGTTAGGAGCGTTACTCGATCAGTGATTTGACTATTATACATGTGAGAATATATGTAGAGAGATATTTCAATGCATGTAAGTCGCAGCTAACTATCCTGATTAAAATACATTTTTAGAAATTTACGAATACACTACTCGAACTACCAATAAAAATTCCTAAACCGTAAATTTTTCATGGAATTTACATATCCAAAGGGAATTTTAGTTATGTGAGACGATGTTTTCAGATAATAATGTCTACCACAACAGTTCAATAAATTTTGAGTGTTTGAATAGTAAAAGGATTGCAGCAATTCTGTTACGTTTCCTTGGACTTAAGCTTTTTCATAACTCTTAACTCCTTTTTACACTCTGCCACTACGTCAGAGGGAGAAATTATGAATTATTATTCTTTCTGTTTTTTTGGATTCAAGCATAAATTTTATGGTACGGCCGTTTTCTTTCTCAATCCTGTTTTCATTGATATTGGATGTTTGCACTTCAGACAACCTTGAAGGGGATTTATTTCGCAATGACTACATTTATGGCAGTCATCTTATTTCATATCTTCCTTTAGTCTAATGTCTTTTTCGAAAAGAAGCATTTCTTCTTCTGTGTAGTTTGAATAGTTTAGTGTATATTTTCATAGAAAAACATCATAAATTTTCAGACTCGTAATATCTTTTTCCATTTTAAATTGATTTAGTACCGGCGTATAGCAAAAATAAAGACATTGGATGATTCGGTAACTTTTCTCTTTCCAGAAAACACGATCCGCCATTTGTGGACACATATGTAGACGTCCATAGATCCTATAAAACGCATCTTTCACTCCTCACCCCCCCCCCCCTCCGCATGAAAAAAAAAGAACTTTTTTTTCTAACAAAATTGCCTTGACCTATCGCAAAACACAAGCAGAGAACGCCAAGTGACAATTTAAGCCAGCTCTAGTAGCTTGACACATTAATCACGTGAGGTATGATGACATGATATTTAATAGCTGGCACCAAAGATGGGTGACAAAAGAATATGAACACCCATGAAAAAGGCATGATTCATTACAAAGAAGCAGAATGCGCATGCCATTTTGCATTCAAGTCTGCACCATAGTGGTTTTGAAAGCTAAGGTACCAGTCGTTCGACATCACTTTAAGCAAGTTCAGTTAGAGTGCTTCAGAAGAGCCACATAACCAACAATTGACCAACAACCAATTGACATAAAACCAACAAGCGTGTTATTCACAAGGTTTTGAAAAACATTTTGGTGAAAATTTTACAGTAACCAGTCACTAGGTCGTAGGAGAAAAAAATCCATACTACGCTAAACAAAATGCTTAATAACTTCTGAAACGATTCTAGAAGTTTTAATTTCTAGTATTACAAAGCTCGTTTCATTTGTATGTTCATTCTAAGATGTCACGTTTATTGATTTACTTAAAATCTTGGAGCTTGACGCTTGGTAATGTGAAGTTTGCTCCACTTGTACGTTTATTATTCACCCGAAGGTTTAGTGCATATTGACTTATTCGGATGTTTGAAGGCTTGACTCTTGGCAATGTGAAGCTCGTTCCTTCCTACGCAAGTAATATTTTTATTTCAGCCAAACATGAACTTTTATGTGGTGTTACATGGAAACAAACTATGAGTCAAGTTACTCTTTGAAATTGCGTTTATGATCAGTCTTTTAGAGAAAATCTGACTAAGATTAGTCTGGCGGAGGCAGTAAAATTATTAGTTTGACGGTTCCTCTCAAAAATAAATAAATAAATAAATAAAACGTTATGCATTTATCTCCTACGTTTCTAAGGTTTTTAAAGCATTGCGCCAAAATTTAACTTCAAGATTCAACAAGTATGATACTAAAATGGCAACAAAAAATTGCCAAAACGTAGTTTTTATCTAGTTTTCGGATTTAACCGAATTACGGCTAAAATAAGTGAAGTCTAAAAACACGTTTAAAAATAGTCATGATAACGTAAGTCTGAATGAAATTGCATATCATGACGTCATTTTTGGCACAACTGGGAGTCTAAAATAATTAATCTAAACTAATATGATAAAGGGAGAGGCTGATTTTTGTGTGTTTATATGTTCGAGGTGATCTCCGAAACCACTGCACCTATTTGAAAAATTCCTTCACTATATGAAAGGGTCTTCTTACTGTGCAACATAGGCTATAATTCGAAAAAAAAATCCGATAAATAGTTCTTTTTTAATTCCAATTTAGGCCCAAATTTTACGTAAATTGCCTATTATTGGCTATTAAAAGGGTGAAAAATTACTTGCACATATTAATATTATCTATCGTTCAAAAAGAGTAGAATTTTCCGCGTTCTAAACAATTTATTTCAATGCTCTAACTTAATTACGGCGGGAGTAACTTGCGTTTTTAGCTCGAACTTTTTTAGGCTTAGCTGAAATTTTAGGCACTACTTTCTTCATTAAATCTATGAATAAAAAGTGAAGGAATTGTCCCACAGTTTTCTTTTTGACACCATTGGAAAAAGCGACATTTTTTACTCCAGATCTCTCTCGACTTGTGATCGAAAAATTTAGCTTCTATCTTCAAAGGAAAAAAAGTTACAAGCGTTTTTAAATCAATTTCGAAATATGTCATTTTGATTCAAGTTGTCAACCATTTTATTTTCGCGTTTCCACGGTTACGCTTTTTGAAACCATTGTTTATTTCCTTATTATGCATTTATTTCTCAAACTTATTTTATTTCATGTTTCCATGGTTACGCTTATAAAATCCATCTTTCGCATTTTAATTTCTTAAAAGTATTTTAATATCTGTCGTCATTGTTTGGGAGGGTAATTTTGCATGGTGTTTTTTTATTATTATTATTATTTATTTATTTAAGCCTGATTGTTGAATATATGTCACTTGACACAATTTTTATTCTCAAGGTAGACCGGACAAAGCCGGGCAACGCAGCTCTGAATATATAAATATTTGAAAGGTACTGTTAATGTGATTTTATACCTTTTTGTTTGTTTGGCGAAACATTTATTATTGCTAATGAAAAAACATCCGCTTTACTCGCAAAAGGGCTGGGTTCCGGTAGAGTGGTCGCTTGGTGCGTTAGGCGCTGAGCAGTTCAGTCTAGGGTTATTGTTTTAAGGCAACTGTTAATATAATTCATTGTTTTGGCGATTTGTTTTGAAAGAAAAGAAACTTTTGACTTGTTTTTATCCGAGTGAAATGTACGACATTTTCTTTTTTTTCTGACGACAAGTTTTGAATGTTCCACGAGATGTTTCTTTTTTTTTTCGTTAGACGGGTCGATTATGATAGCGTGGTTGCTGGGCAAGTTTTGTGATAAACAATAGAAGTGCGGAATTATTTTTACATATAAAAGATATTATTTGATTTTATTATTATTATTATTATTATTATTATTATTATTTGGTTAAATATTTTAAGTTGCAGTAAAAATCGCTCCACTTGCTAAATCTAGTTTTAAAGCAACTGTAAATATAATTTAATGTTTTGACGAAAAGTCTTATAGTCCAAAAAAAACTTTAATATATATATATATTTTTTTTTTTTTTTTTTTTGAAAAGGTGTGTACGCATTTTATACAAAGAAAAATTATTATTTCACATTAGAGGGAGAGGGAGAGTCAATTTTTTCTATTCAATGGACTTCTATTAAATTTTTAGCATGGTCATCGCTGTGCGGGTACTGCTAGTATCTTATAAACAGACTAGACCCACCCTAGCAGGACCCAGAGCCTGTTGCTGGTCGTCACATTTGTATTCGAATACTATCAGCAGCGCGGAAAGGCAGCCATGAAGTTTTACATAAGCATTTGTTGATAAATCAGTATGAAACGTATTGAAGAAAAATTTCTGGAATGAACATTTGTTAAGAATTATTTTCAAGTTTTTCAATTTGAAACGAACATGTGAGGAAGTTGAAACCAGTTTTCTATTGCTTTGAAGAATTTTAAAGTATTTTCAAGTCATGCACAAATTTATAAATTTCAACTTCAATGGTTCTTTCTTGCTCTATAGTAAAAACAGTAAACTGATCAATTTTCGCAAAACTTTTAAACCAAATTTCCGACTACAGAAAAGCATACGTTAAAATAAAGCTTACTTTCTTCTTCACTTGTTCTCAAAATGGCAAAAATAAAAAATATTCTGTTCACTTTGAGCCTAGGATTTTTGTTCAAGGTAGTTCAAACTTTGTCTCCTAACAAAATGGCTTGAAATACCGGCGGATTTCATTCCCTATAAATAATAGGAGCTACACATGCGAATTCCTTTCTACGCTGTCTTTCATCTGGTTAGGGTATTGCGCGAGGCAATTCTTGCAAGCATAAAATTTCTCTTGGAAAACTGCTGGGTTAGTACTTCAAGCTATGAAGAAAATACTTTTATGGCTCTCTACTGAAACGAGATAGCATTTCAAATAGCAAATATGTTGTTAAGCAAAAACTTTTTCGAAAGTGTTTTCGACTTATAAATTTCTTTCTACTTGGATCATATGTTTAAATCCCAATATGGACAAAGACTTTTACGTGGTAAGTGAACGGAGTTCGTTAATTTAGCTATATATTCAAATTATAAAATATATATTTTTTCCCATCACCATAGTCTGACCTTCCCTTCCCCCGTTTTACGAACAAGTTTCAAGGCGGTGTTTAGAGAATGTTTAGCTTCACATTTAAAATGTGACATTAAATTTGACACTTCCATAAAACAGCTCTATCTACATGATCAGCTCAAAATGTCAACGAATATCACATAACTTCCTTATTCACTAATGTTACACTTCCATAAAATAGCACCATCTACATAGTTATATCAAAATATAACCAAATGTCACGTAACCCCCTTCCTCACTAATGTTAAACTTTCATAAAATAGCACCATCACATAATAATCCCAAAGTTAAATCAATTATCACATATTCTTCGCTAATTTTACATTGCCAAATAATAGCACCATCGACATGATCATCTAAAATTTAAACAAAAGTCACATAGTATCTCATAATTTCAAACATATTATTCACTATTGTAATGCTTCCATAAAAAATAGCACCATTTGCATGATCATCCCAAAATTTAAACAAATGTCACATAACCTTATTCTTCACCTAATGCTACACTTCCACAAAATAGTTTCATCTACTTCATCTTAATAGTGGAGAATCAGTGAACAACTCATCGTCTTAATCTTAAAGTAGGAATTAAAATGGAGGGAACAAAACCAATCATTGGCTTAGCAAAAGCTGACCCAAAGACCCAAGTCAGGTGACTCGACAATAACGAATGGTTGGCACTTTCTGCGCGAAACAAGCGAAAGAAACCTGATTTTTTCCAATGCTTTGCTTTAAAATCTATCACATGGCTTGGGGGGTCTTTGCTTCACGAATGAAAGTCTTCACGCCCGCCATTTTATCTTTTCTCAATGATCATAATAGCGGAGAACATAGGCGTCGGAGCCGGGGGAGCTGGGGGAGCTTGAGCTCCCCCTGGAATATTTCAGACCGGCTCAGCTCCCCCGGAAAAATTCTCGCACAGCAGCTTTCTGTCGTACATTGTTTACCTCAAACCTGATTTCAAAAATGTGATCTGCCTTTTCTAAGAATTTCCACCTAATAAGCAACAAATGCAGGGGACAGATGGAGTGGTCAGTGCACTTGAGTCCACCTTCACCCTTTTTCTCACTGTTTACACACTTCTTGATTCCCGGAAGAAAAATAAAAGAATTTTAGGCAAGCTATCCTACCGGCTGCGGAAAAGTGGGCTTTGCCCCCGCGGCCTGCAAAAATCAGTACCGGTACCGATGGCGGTTTGTTCCCCACCTTGAGCTCGTGTTTCGGGAGCGGCATCGCAGTTTAGTTCACATTCTTATTAGTTTTGCCTCGCCTGCCGGTTTTTTTTTTTTTTTTTTTTTTTTTTTGGCACGTTATCACAAAAAGGATAGTGAGTCAGTTTGGCATTTAAATATGACTAATATGGAAGGTGCTACAGACATAACTATAAAAAAAGGTTTCTAAGGTAAGCAACTTGTTCAAATCAAATGATTTCAACTTTCCAGAAACTTATCTTATTTAAAGATATCTGACTTCTTAAGGCACAATGTAAAGAATTTCCAGCGGAAACTTTGAAACTAGTTGATTAAAATAAACTTGCAAAATATAACGTGAAAGTTAAACTAAAAGACCAAGTGGTCGTGTTCTTTATTCATTGCAATTACCTACATAAAAAAAAACTCGGGAAGGGGGATCCCCATTTACAAACAAATTTATTTATTTATTTTTTTTACTCCGTCGTTTATTTCTCTCTTTTACCATTTTTCACTCCTTCATAAAAAGTTAAGCCCCGAACAAAGAAAAATCTTTAAAGACTTCCCGAAAGTCTATGTAGTTACAAAACAAGAAACAGTCCTAAACTAATTCTCGAGGGATCATGAACGTACATATATTTCGGGTTTAAATTCTATGTTTCGATCAAAAGGTACCATCAGATCGCAAAAATGTCATTGTTCGATGATCTATCGAAACCGAAAGTAATCTGTCGCCAGATAGAGACACTGTAGCGCCCGAAATAGATATTATTCAAACAAATTTTTTATTTATTTTTGATGGGAAGTATTATCAAAAGAAACAACATAAATTGGTGGCGTACTCAAAAATTACTTTTGTAGGCGAAAATCATTGCTGTGATAAAAAACGCAATTTTTAGAACTATCCCACTGTAAAAAATTTAAAAAAAAATGTGCCCGTTACTTTGTTTCATTTTAAACTGTCAGGGATAGATTTCTTTCATGAAGTTATAAATTTGCAAAGATAAATATCATTCAAAGAATACTAAAGGTACAGGAACACTACAGGAACAAAAATTCACATAAATCAAAATCAGTGAAAGTTTCACTATTATACTATTCCTAAAATCTTTCAATGATTATAACAACAGTTACTACGTAAAAATCAGTTTTAAAAAATGCAAGTTCATTGAAATGAAAAATTTTGAACATAATACTTTACGAAGTTAGAGTTATTCAAATTTTTTGTTTTTCTAATTTACGATTTTTTTGTCACATACAGATATAATTTCATGCCAAAATTGTAACTTTTCATTTATTATTTTTCATTTATTAAAAAAATTCCTACAATGTTTTATAGTTTCTCTCAAAGACTTTTACTAAAATTTATTTGAACAATAAAATATATAACGAAGACTTCATTTTAACATATTTCCAACGTTCTGTTTCTCCACCCTCCTGTTTCATCTTTTCCCCTTTTTCTAGTTCTCAGAATATAAGAGAGTCTTCTAAATGCTACGCTGCCGAAGTCCTCCCTTTCCTTCAAAATTATTACAGAGCGCCTAATTTTTTTTTTTTTTCAGGACTCGGTTCCCTGAAAATTTTCGAAAGAGAGTCCCTGAATACCTTGTCCTCCAACAACATGAGAAATTAAATAATATTCCCTTTTTGGGAGTTCAATTTCAAAAAATTGCTCGGCGCCTAACCAGGGCCTGATTACCTCACAGGCCAATTAGACCTCGGCCTAATTGGCCGGGCCTAAGGGGCCCTATCTTTCTATGGGGATTAATTCTGCCACTAGCGAATTTACCATGCCGCAATTTCGACTGCCCCAAAGGGGATTTGTGAATGCACATGAAAAATAATTTGCGTACTTCTGGGAAAATGCATTCCAACAGGGCTAAAAGAGTCTTCAGGGAACCCTGAAATTATTGCAGGCCTAGGGCCTCACATTTTGTTAGTCGGGACCTGCCCCTAACGCTGACAAATATCATCCGCAGTCGCGTTTTTTAGAGATTATAATTTCGAAAAAAAATAAGGAGAAGGAACCTCTGAACCTTTTCTGATCATCATTGAAGAACGCTCCCTAGGACAACTTTGAAAAATTACCAGAGTAGATCCCTAGTACAGCCTTTTCCCCTGACATCATTCAAGATTGTCTACAATAGCGATTTTGGATCTTCAAATTCGAAATATTGAGAGGGTAATTGTGATCGATTTGAAAATTCGATCGAGGACAATCCCTCGAGTCATATTACTAGTTTCACTAACGTCAACAAATATGGTATATAATCCGTTTTTAAGACATTAATTTCGAAATTTTTTCCGGGAAGTTTATTCGAACCTTGTCTCCCCTCAACATTCAAAAAATCGCTTAAAAACTCGCTTTTAGAACAAGAATTTTGAAATTTTCCCTCATACGCGCTCATCTTCGAGTACTGACCGATCCCCTTTCAAAATCAGAGTTTTATCACCTCATTATCTCCATATACAATGTATTTATTAAATATGATTGAAAATTTTGCTGGGAAAGAGAGAGAGAGAAGCTTTGAGAAGCTAATTTCTTATAGGGAAAAATTTATGTGCCCCCCCCCCTTAAATTATTTTTTGGTTATGCCATAATGTATCTCAGCTCCCCTTACTTCCACCAAGTTCCTACGCCTCTGGCGGAGAATGTCGTGGACAAAAGGTGCAGAGGCTTCCCGCTCGGATAACCGCTGGAATTCGGTGATCTGTGATTCGGAAAGAGGTGAATTCTGACCTCTTTCTAACTAAAGCCCGTCCTGCACGTTAAAGGTCGTTGGTTCGGGATAGTGCAGCTCTGCCACCCGCTTTGATCTATAGTTCAACTGGTTCAACTCTTAATCCTATTGTATGTAGGTGCTCCTGTCGCTCAATCTGGAGGGGTTTCCCCGATGAATGCAATGGGTGGGGAATTCACAAGACAAGGGTATTTTTCTCTCTCTCCTGCTCTAAGATATTTTTCCCCAAATGCAGGGTTGTCAGTAGACTGGATTCTATAAGTCGCCAAAACACAAAATTCTATCTTTTTTTTTTTCTTTTCTGTCGTTTCGGATTTAAACTAAATTGCTCGATTTTGCTTGGTTCGTGATATTGTTACACATAGTGTTTGTACAATGTTATAAAAAGCGATAACAAAAAGTTATTACAAATGACACCGAGAATAAAATGATTAATAATAAAGTAAGATATTTTTTCTTTTTTTTGAGTGGTAAATGAAAATTATGAAAACTATATTATGCACTTAAATCAAATCTTTATAATACAAAGAAAAAATTTAGATTTCAATATAATGTATCACTGATTAACTAAGCTTTCTTTTCATTCGTCTTATAAAGTGAGATAAAACTGCTTCAGAAATGGAATTAGAATTAAAGAGGTAAAATACTTGAGACAGTGTCATCCCTATTACTTAAGATTTCGCATGAAATTGCTTTTTTATAGTGTTCTAAAATGAGAAAAAAAAATTCATCTGTTCTTGCGTTTTTCTCTTACATTCTCTTTCATTCCTCTTATGTATTTTTCAAAAATAAAAGTGAATGTAGTCTGCTTTTTAGTACAATATCAAACCCTCAAAAAGTAAATAAATAATTAGACAAGTAAGCAACATTAATAGCAATAACAAAGGAACAAAATTGAACAAGAAAATAAAGTTGAAGGATTCAAAAAAAAAATGTTTTAAACTGAGCAAGAAACCGTGCTTCGAAAAACTAATCAGGCTAAATCAACAGGGCTCTGGTCAATCACAAACATATAAATATTTTGTTTTTTGTTACTTTTGGTGTAAAGAAGACATTACAAAAATCCGCAATAGCAGAAACAGCGCGACGCACAGTGGTTCAAAACGACAAAAAAGCGGAAAAAATTCAATAACTTTGAATACTCTCAAAAAATGCTCTGGAAAATTGTTAAAATTGTTGTATGGTAATATTTATCTTCCTGCTGGCGGATCGTATTCACTGCGCAACCCCGATTTTACGTACCCCGAATCAACGTTTTCACCGCGTTTTACGATTTTTATCATCAGGTCCCAGTTTTTCCGTGTACTAATAATATTAATTTAACCCGGATGGAAAGTTTGTTATTTATGAATTTCCCGCATTTTACGTTTTCCCTTGGCAGTTAAAAAATAGAGAAAAAATGTTTTAAAATTAAGTAACGTGTTTCCTTCTGTGCATTTTGAAACATAATCCACTCCGTTGAAAGTTAATCCATGAAAACAGAAAGCTGCTGCCCCATCCATAGCCGAACTTGGTGGACCCTTCGACCGCCAATGAAGATGAACAAGGAGAGGAAACACAACTCGTCTCTTTTTTCAATACTGAATTTAAAAGCTTACTAATACTGGAAGACTATTTTCTTTATCATAAAGATCAGGAAAAAACTTTGCAAAGTATTTCAATCCTGGAAGATGCTGTATTTACTTTGGATTCAATGACTTATTATTACTGACTATTTTCAACTTAAACGCTCGGATTCGTAACTTAATGTGTCAGAATGATCTAAATTGGTATGTACAATAATGTTCTTTTCGTAAAATATCGCGTTTTTTACCTTTTATAAGCGTCATCGTAGCAACCTTTATTATTACTTTCGTTTCCTAATCTATTTTTTGCTTTCCATATTTCACGTTTTTTTTTAATTTGAATTGACGTTTTCCCATATTTTATGTATTTTATGTTTGATTCAGGCCACTGAGAAACGTGAAATCGGGGTTTCTCTATAGTTCAAATTCATTTCTGGGTTTAGCGAAAGATATAAATTAAATCAGTTGTATGCCACACTTAAGGTTTATTTATTGCAATTGATAACCTCGAACAATATTTTCTGCAATGTTGACAAACTGAGAACAGCTTTATACTAGAATGATTTCGCAAAGGAAATCAGAAATTTCAAACGTTTGATGATTTTCTAATTTCATTGTTTTATGAAAAGTTTTTTAACTTTTTATATAGAATTCTATATGTTTTAAAAATTTCTTTCTCATATGTATCTTCTTTAAAGCATACTAAACACGTCCGAAAATTGTTATTTTCAGGTTACTACTGCATTGCATGTAGAATAATGCTCCGCATTAAGCCATAACAACATGTAAATCTGTTTAAAAAAATCCTCTATATTTATTGATGAATGTTTCAAGAGCCCCAACTTTCGGAAACAGTCAACAAATGTTTTTAGGCTCTCCTGCAAAGTAGTGAAACTGTGACATAAATTAGTCTGGAGCATGTTTGGTGACCAATTTCTTGATAAAAAAAGCAAATTACCCCTGTCATAACGTTATTGGCTATTTTCTAGCTTACTATATTGGTGTTTGTAAATAGCGAAAATCAAACAAAACATCTGCCACGACTGCAGTCGCAGGTGGTCGCAGCTAAAATGTTGTTGTTTATTTACAGGGAGTATTAAACTATTGATATATGTAAATTTTAGCCCACCGGAAGCCGCCGATAAAAGTATATTCCACAATATTTTTCATTATATTTTTTAGAAAATAATGTTTTTTTTATTTCAGGTAGTTTTCAATTTTGATGAATTTTTAATTTTTAACTACGATGTAATATGCATCCTATAAGTGTGAAAAACCAATCAGAAATGACTTTTATTAAATTTTAATCCTCCTTATTGAACGAATGAATTAAAACTGAAGTAGAAGGCGTACGTCTGAAAAAAGTAAAAACATAATTGTTCAACAATCTTGGCTTATTTTTGTAAAAACGAATTTTTTTTGTTTCAAAAAACTCTTTTGGAGTAAGTTACTACAACTCAAGGGCTAAGTAATTACGGCATGAAATATTTTTGATCTTAAACTTAAAAATGGCTATTTTTTCCGCCCTTGAACCACTGTGCGACGTGCGTCGTGGATTCTTGAGACAGCTTTGAACTATCGTCTACAGAATATTTCCTAATTGGGGGAGAAAGAAATCTAACATTTTGAATATTGTATCTCATTTCCAGGAAGTATGTGCCAAATTTCATGAAAATCAGCAGAACGATCTAGGCGATATGCGCGTAGCAGGCATCCAGAGAGTCAGAGACACCGACTTTTAGCTTTATTAACAGTAAAGATGACACAGCTTTTTTTTTTTTTTTTTTTTAATGAACAACTATAGTTCATTTAGAATTTTAAGATCAAGTATTAGTTCAAAATTCCATTCAAACTTTCGAATAAGCTAATTAACAACTACATTTTTGAAATAATTTTATTTCCTATGAAGTTGTTACTGCTTATAACACTAAATATCTTTTGTAAATTTAAAATTTAGTTTCAGTGTCCGATGGGTTCGAAAATCGAAAATAAATTTTAAGGAAGTATAAAAAGCGCAATTGAGAAGCTATAAATTTTCCTTCTGTTAACCTTCCCCGGCTGCGTCTCGCCAAACGACTTTTCGAAGGGACTTTTCCCTATTTTCCCCCCTACACTACTGAAATGTAGTCAGTGGTCACTTTAAAAAGATATCCACCCCCTAAGGTGAATGAGCTGCATAGAGCAAGCCCAAGGGACAGGGGATTAAGGTGTTGGGTGGAAGAGGTTCTCACAATCCAGATTTAACCGCAGCAGATTTAACATGAAACAACGGATTGTTGGTTCATGTTAAATCTGCTGCGGTTAAATCTGCAACTCCTACAGACATTGGAAGATTTCTCATTTGCTAATCACTAAATCCAACCCTTGTGGGAGGGTTCGGTCAAATTGCTGCTTGCTATTTATAAGTCCTCCAGACGCAATGGCTGAACTTCTTGAGGAAACGTTGGAGAACATAAAATAAGAAATAACAACGTCAAATTTACTTTTCAGCACAAAGGTATTCATTTATGCAGTAATCTGCAATTTGTGCTTTTTGACGTTGTTATTTCTTATTTTATTTTTCAGCACAAATTTACTTATTTAACCTGTTGGAGACCATGTTCTTAGGCTTCCAGCGGAATGACTGGATGCTAACCTCTAGTGGCAAAGACTCCTTCCACGATGTTGTCGATAGATTCTAAAGCAACACTAGCAACGAGTGCGAACAAGATTGGTCATCACTGCATATCAACCTTTTGACACGTCATCTTAAGAAGAGGGCGGCATCTCCCAGCATGCTTTGCAAGAAAGAAAAGCCAATGGAGTCGTTTCCAATATTTTAAAAGCATTTTTTTCTGAAAGAGCATGCGTAAAAACATGGGGTCTGACCATTTTTCAAATAATTTGTTTTAGTTTAATACTTTTAAAAAATTACCTAAATCGGTGTGCTTTCATCGTTTACGCTTTTGCCAATGACATCACAAATGATGAAATGCCATTCAGTGTTGCCATTCACAGAGCAAAAATATTTAATTCGCATCTTCACTCACGTGTATTGGCAACGATATGGTTGATAGCAAGCGTAGAGCGCAATTGTTATTCGCTTCTTGATTATCATAACTTGGAATCGCGGTAGAAAGATGCGGGAAAGTGCATCATTTGTGACGTCATCAAGACCACGCCTTGCTTGAAAAAGTGGACATTTTAAAAAATTAATTAAAAAATAAGTGTTGGGAAAATGAAAGTATTTCCTGGATCCATGTTATTTCCTTTTTTTTTTTTTTTTTTTTTTGCTCATTCTATTAATTTCAGTGACTAAAAGCAGTATTTTTGACTGAAGGAAACAACCCCGTTCGTAGCATACAGATCCAAGGAGTGGTTACATGTGGAAAAACCATCGTATCCCCTCGACAAGACATAAGAAAAATTCATCGTCCTCGCATTGTGAAAAAAGGGCAATACACACATAGTCGTCGATAAGCACGTAGTACGAACTACGTAATCGTCGTCCGCAGCCGTAGTTAAGGGGATAAGAATTCAAAGGACAAAAACTTATTGTTTTTTCAAATGTCGTACGAATCATATCGTAGGAGAAAATATCTTTGAATAATTAAGTCGTTTACAGCTTAAAATGGCCGAAAAAATGATACTCGTCAAAATATAGAGTTGATTTACGGAAAAATGTGTAAAAGGCACGGTTAAAGCAGTTACCCTCGCTCTCAAATACGGTTTCACATGAAACATCTGCGACCGAGATGAAACCGTCCATCGAAATGACTCCGGCCTCAAGAGAAACATCTTTCACGCCATTGTTTCACAAAACATCGCAACTGCTAATTTATTTTCACTGTCACCCAATCCGATGTCCATTGCGCCAATGACATGTTTATCCTCGTGGCAGGTTTTATTTGATCCGCTTTCTTTCCTCCCATTCAGAGAGAATGAAAACATTTATAAAACTACAAAGCTTTTGGGGACTGGGAATCCAGAGCTATCCAAATCTTTTGCTCGCATCGTAATCATCCTTTTGCACTCTCTGGGGGAAGAAATGTCACGAGTAAATGCTCGTGTCATGTCTGCTGCCTTCCCGAAATAGACTTCTTGTCCATTATTAAGACGAGTTAGCTGCGGAGCGGAATTCTGTTAGAGCTCGCGCCATTTTACCGGGGATTGGAGAGAAGTGAATTTTAGAAATGTATTATTTCGTGCCGCTAATGAATATGCCCATTATTTTAAGTGTCATATAAACGTAATAACTACTTTCTAATGTTATTAATAGAAAAAAAAGACCTCCGTGCTGAAAATAAATAGATTTAGGGCTTTTCCACGGTAACAGACATATCAGTTAGGTTGTTTCCGATTTTCAAAAATGTTTTTTTTTTTTTTCTGAAAGAGCATGATCGAAATATGGGATGAGATACTTTTTTCTTAATATTGACTTATTTCCTCTCTTAAAAGAATGATCTGAAAAGACGTTCAGTTGCTGTTTTCTTTTTCGCTGATGACGTCACAAGTGAATAAATCGCTAGGGTTACCAGAACAAAGTTTCAGGACTTTGCTAAATTTCGGCAAATGAATATTTAATCTAGCTAACAATTTTCGGTCCGCTTATAATTGATCGCAGTGAAAAAGCACCAAAAGGCGATATCTTGCAAGAAAAGACAACCCCGCGATTCGATCCAAGATTTATGTCTTAACTTGTGATGCCACACGATTAAACATCTTGTTTTGGAAATCTAACATTTTGAACAAGTTAACTGAAAATTCAAGGTTAGGGAAAATAAAAATATTTTCTGGCTCCTTGTTTTTTCCCCCTTCTTCTTTCTTGTTCTATCAATTTTTGTGACTAAAATAAGCATTTTTGACACTTTCGCCGTTGCACAAGACACCCTACAAATACACCAAACAGGTTATATTCTTATTTCATTGCATGCACTTTATAATGCAGTTAAATTTTGAAGATTTTCATAAATGATACTTCTTTATTTGTTTCTTCTCAGTAACTGACGCATCTCAGAAGATACGTCCACTACTGTGGAAAAATATTATTAAAAAAAATATGTGCCAAAAATATTATTAAAATAATGTTCTGAACGTTTTCAAAATTTAGTTACATTTTATAGAAGTAGAGTCTGTGTTCTTCGTAAAGATCACGCAATGAAAAAAGATTCTAACATTTTTGGACTCTTTGTAGGGGTTTCTGCAAGGAACGATAAATGAAAAATACACAAGTAAGTTTTGCGCTACAATATTACAGGGAAAAACTAACGTAAATAAAGCACAAATTCTCAAGAAAATACAGTCATTGTAGCAATCTATGTATAATTGATTAAATCCAACAGGGTTCGGCACAAATTTGCAACAATAATTTCAATACTTTTTATCGAAATGCCAAAAACTCCCAAACGAAGCAAAAATAGCCAGTTTTCTTGAAGTTTCATTCTTTAATACTGCCGGAAAACGGCAACTTTTTAAAAGCATCGTCATAATCTGATGAAATTATCACATTTACTCATTGAAAGAAGGAAGAGTAGATACATCCGAACCTTACAGATGTATTAAAGAAAACATTACACAGTTTTACAAAGCATTTAACATCTTTCCTCAGAGTGCGTGCTAATTATTTTTTTTAACTAAAACCAAAAAAAAAACTTCTTTTTGTAATACCATTAAATTTAACAAAGCTAAGTAACAGAACACCTGCTTTCAAAAAAAGAAAGCAGAAGCATCAAACTTTTTGTTTAAAAACAAAGTTAAAAAATGAAAAAACAATTTTGAAGTACAAAAATTGATCGCTTTTTTTCTCAACAGCTTAACGAAATTCAGAAAAGTTTCTAATTTATCCTTTGCACCTAAATGAGTTCAATTGTTTCATCTTTATTTCATCGAAGATATTTTAATTTAAAGACATTTTGGAGCTAATGTCGTAAATTTAATATTCCAAGATGAGTATAATTAATGACACTTGAAGCTCACATATTAAGACACCGAAATTAAGAATCAATAACTGCCTTTAATTCATATTTCCTCTCTCGCTGAGAAAATCGCCCAATTCCAATTGTATTGTTTAATTCCATTCTAAAATGCTGATGATTAATTTCATGAAACAATATCATTTCATCTGAAAGCAATGTAATTGTTCTGAAAATAATACCATTGCAATTCATTGTCGCTTCATTATACCTAATTAATTTTCCTGTAGTAATAAATATGTCTCAAAACTCTTCATATTCTACTACGTATTTGGAAATTAAGAAATAGTTAGTAGTTTGAATTTTATTAACTGTCCGCATTTATTTCCTTTAATGTTATAACTTTTACATTAGTTTAGTGTTTATATTCTTATCGCGGGAGCACAGGAATTCAAAAAAGCATAGTGAAAACTTTTGTTTTGACGCATAAATTACTTGCCCTCGTCTCCCCGTTGTCAAGATAATCGATTTTAACGTCTACCGAAACTTTAAGAAGTCGCCAAATTTAAAGATTCGGAAGAAGTTGAAGGTGCAAATTTTTCGCCATAGTGATGGGGCATCCATTTGCAAAGCGAGTGAAAGATGTGTTCCATTTCTCACCGCAACTCGCCAAAATTTGGCGACTTTTCATCAATGAAGGATCGTTAATAGTTTTCGGAATATCAAGGATAATGTAAGCAAATACAAATTCAAGTGGTTTTTCAAGGAGGCCATGGTTTGGAATCAAGGGGGCCATGACGCCCCTTAAAACTGGTTAAGGTAGATTAAAATGCATATTGAAACTTCTGTTTCAAGAAATTACCGATGGAGAGTTTCAAACCCCCTATTTGTGCCCAAATGTTACATTTATACCCGAATAGTACCCGCATTCCAATAACGAACGCCTCCAAAACCAGTAGCTGGATCCACCATTGGACGTAAGGGTCACCTTATTACTTGCTGGGTATTACTTTCTTCTGTATCTAAAGAATAATAAAGCAAATGTTGCATTTGCAAAAAAAATAAAATAAATAAATAAATAAATAAAATAACGGAAAATTTAAAATATATGATTTTCCTTTTTCTTCTTTTCGATTTCTTGTACAAAACGAAAAAAATATAATCTCGAAAAAAACTTTCCTAAACCGTCAATTTTAATTTCCATTTTACTCACTCCTCAATATATGTTGAATAGTTTTTCGCACATTCGTTCATACATGTGTGCTTGCATGCAAACATATGAGCAGCAAAAATATCCATTTTCATCATCCTCGAGTCATTTACTCGTATAACGAACTTTTTTGAGATGTCGGTATGTGTGTATATATGTGCGTATGTATGTCCGTATGTCCCATGACTCAAAAACGGTATGCATTCGAATACTGAAATTTTATAGTCTGCGTAGTATTTGTCGCTAAATTACCAAGTTGGTGACATAAATTAGATCCCAAATGCTGAATCAGTTTTCCAATATTTACCGAGATTCCCACAGAACCAATGATGAAATTAGTGAAACATTTGTAATACAAATCTCTGTAAAACACTTTCCACATAGCTTCGCACAAAATCGGAGAAAACGTTTTTTTTTTATTATTATTATTATTTTAAACCAAAGGTACTATTATATGGTGCTTTGGTTCTTTTTGGGTTTCTGTTGCAGCAGTAATAGATTTCCAATGCCAAAAAAAAAAAAAAAAAGAGAGAGAGAGAGAGAGAGAGAGAAAACGGCAATTTTTTTCCTAATTTGAAAGTCCATTCCCTACATTTGCCATTTTTTGTAGGCGTATGAAAATAGCGAAGAATTCATAAAAAGAAAAACATATTTAAGACAATATCTGAGAAATACTGCTTCTAACATACATAAAAGAGTTTGGGTACCCATTTCTTCTGAGTTATTAAAATATTACAAGTACAAATGCGACAACCAGCAACAGAATCTTGGCCCAGCTAGGGGCCTTAGTCAATTTATTAGTCTCCAATGAAGATCAATCGCCCTCTTAAAGCTATCCGCCCCTTTGCTCATTACCACCTCTTCCGGTAAGCTGTTCCAAGTGCCCACAACCATACTAAAGTAGTAGTTTTTCCTAATTTCCAGATTAGCCTGAGATTTGAATAGCTTAAAACAATGACCCCTCGTCATGCTTTCCGTGCAAAAATTTAATCCATTAACATCATTCATTTTGATAAATTTAAACAACTGAATCAAGTCCTCTCCTTTGCTCCGGGCTATACATATTAAGCCTATTTAGTCTGGTAACATAATCTAAATCTGAAAGTCCCCTTACTAGTCTAGTTACCCTTCTTTTAACCCTTTCCAATACACAAATAACTTTCCTCAGATAAGCGGACCAAAACTGCACAGCATACTCCAAAAATGGGGTCTTACTAAACTCCTATATAAAGGCAAAAGAAACTTCATAGATTTGTTTGAGATAGATTTACTGATAAATATAAACATTCTGTTGACTTTGTTACTTGCAATGCTGCACTGTTGACTAAACTTGAAATCCTGATTTATTAAGATACCCAGATCAATGAAATTTTCTGCCTGACTAATGACTGAAACCTGTAAACGATAACTCGTACGCTTATTTCCATGACCTGAACTATTGATTATTTAATCAATGTACATTGTGCAAAGAAGTCGTGCGACATCCACGTATTTTTTTTTTTTTTTTTTAAGTTGAAAGTGCATTCTCAAATAATTTGCCGTACTTTATATAAGAAGAAAAAGAATTTATTAAAAAGAAGTAAACATTTATTTCAAAAATATGCATTTGGGAAATGCTTAAATGAGTGTGAAACCTATTTTTCATGAGTTACTAATTCATCGATTATTTAATAGATGTACGAATAAACCTTGTGTTATCCACATTTTTCGTTTTAACACCAGATATTCTTCGAACCTTCGATTTCTAACAAATCCAACTGGGGTATCACTTATGAGTTATGACAGAATAAGACAAGCAAGATAGAGCTACTTAAATTAGCTATTTTTTCTGACTAGTATTAGTCACGTAACATCAAAAAAATTCTATTTTAGTATCATTGATTTTTATAACTCATCATTTCATTGGGATGAAGGTTTCAGATTTGTTTCACCTTCACATAGGACATAGGATTCAGAAGGGGAAAAAGTAAAACAAATTTTTATCATCAATGTTGGCACTTAATAATTTTTTTCAACTCACAGCCATTTTGATTTCCTTTATCTACTTTTCTTCATTTATTCAAAAGTTTATTTCCGTCACAAAGTTTTTAGCTTCTATTCAAAGCCTTTCACCTGACTCTGCTTTCAGGAGAAAAAAAATTCTAAAAATTCACAATCGAGGAGAAAAATGCTTTTTCCGGGTGCTTTCGAAATCAGAAAAGGCTTCTTCCTTGATTTAAATAGCTTCGACACATCTCTAAAGTTGTTTGGATGACTGCCAGAAGATAGAGATTCATGCATAATTCACGTTGACCAATCTCGTTAAAGAAAAGTCATTTGAAGCGATAAACAGTTCAGCACACAAGAGACCAGAACGTCCTCTATTTATTTTCAACAAGTTTACTTTCCTTATTTATGGGATATAAACAATTCACATTATGTATTTTTCTCGGCTCTTACGTGATGTGCAATGTATAAGCATCAAAAAAGTTGAAACCGCAAAATAGCTAGAACGAATACATTTTGTTAAATTCCCGTCCGAATTAAATTTAAATATGTATAAGCGCCTGGCAATTTTCCTAAGATTAGAATTCAAATGCATAGGATGAAGTTTCTCTAGTGCTTAGCTAAAACCTGCTAAGTTTTCAGTACAAAGTATTTTGAGGCTCCAAACTTTACTATTTTCTCTTAGTATACTACCACAGATAAAATAAATATGGTCACTGGTTGCCCAAATATTTATACAAACCGTAGCTCGGCTGACTGCGAAAGTATTCAAAATGTAAAAACTTTCCCTTGCATTTTTCTCAGAGTAAAATATTTATTCATCATTAAACCAACATTACTTTCCTTCTTTTTACTTCCTTATGTGGAGTAAAAGAAGTATTGTATTCATAAAAACTTTTCACTCAAATTTCAAACTAAATTTCCATTTTCACCTCTAAAAGTGGATTCGCACAGTTGAGGGTCCTTCTTAATGCATTTTGCGAGGCCCCTTTGTTTAATGTACACATTTTTTCATTTCCCGTTTTGGATTCCTTTCGGGGGCTCCAATGTCGTCTGGGTTCCTTACAATTGCAACATTGTAAATCCGCCACTGTTCATCACTCCTTAATAAATTAAGACTAGATTTTTCTACATAATCTTACGCAAAGCTTGATTACAGCCCAGGAAGGCTAGGCCTGGATCTGGGGCTCGATCTTATCAAGAGGCTCCAAATTACTTGAAGAATAATACATGGCGTTTCAACTATACGAAAAATAAATGTATTTTCAAAATAAAAATCAAAAATAACGATTTGTAAACAGGAATAGAACTTCTTCAAAAGATAATTTTTATTCGTTTTACCAGAAGCAAATTTACCATACCACAATTATGAGGGATCTGGAAATAGATTCATTAACGCACATGATTACTGATTTTCATAGTCCTGTGATAGAGGAAACAGGCCGAACATTTTTCTTGGCCTTACATGGAATGTTTTAAATGCTATTTCTCTGAATAACCAGATTCATATTCTTCCAAAAAGTAGCAAGAGAAAAAAAACCACACCCTTCATCCTTCTCTCCTACCAACGATGTCAGAAAATTGTATACGTTATTGGTACACCGCCGAAGGTATATTCAGTAAGTTACCGCCCTATAACTGGCTCTCTTGGCTTCCTTAAAAGGTTTTCCACCTCCAGCTCAGTCACTCCTATACCGGGCTGATGCGTGCTAATAAGCACGAAACTGCAGTCCTCGGCTGGAATTGACTGAGCTGGCGGTGTATTTCATGTA
Organism: Uloborus diversus; assembly: GCF_026930045.1. NCBI lineage: Eukaryota > Metazoa > Arthropoda > Arachnida > Araneae > Uloboridae > Uloborus > Uloborus diversus. Next base: position 90,277,761 of record NC_072731.1, on the reverse strand, counting down.
ACTTTTAGTATGTTCGTTAGGAGAATTTTCTGTACATTTGTGCCAACTATATGTGTTTTAAAAATCATATGTGTGTTATTATATTTCTTAGAATTGACAGCGTGAAAACTCTTCTTTTGTCACCTGCAAAACCATTGCAACGTCTCCGTGTGCGTGAACGCGTCGCTACTATTACCCTAGAAATTCCCGCGATTTAAGAATGAAAAGAAGAGTTGGGAAAAGAAAAATCAAATCTCTGAAGACTTAAAAGAGTTTTATTGATGCATTGAAATAGAAAAAAAAAGACGTCTTGATCTAAGTGCATGTGGCACATTTCGCAAGTTATTTGGGCGACTGCCAAGACATTGAGTTTCATAAATAATGGAGGATGACCCCCTTGTTAAAGAAAGTTACTTCACCTGCCAGCTGCTTCGTTTCCATTGTTCGATTGGAGTTGAGAAAAGCAGATTTCTTCTATGTCAGTGTCTCCTATAAGGCTGCAGTCATTTATTTAATTATTGTATTGTATGTGGAGAAAGATTCGCTAGATTGTTTTAAGAAATCTGGGGAAAAAAAAAACTTTGGCAGGTCCGATGCAATTAGAAAGTAATCAGGAGTAAAAATGAAGAAATAAGGGCGCCCATACCTATGGGTTAGGGGGCGTGGTTCTTCCCTAGATTCCAGAAAAAGAAAATAATAAATGGTGTGTAATCAAGTTTCCTCCAGAATTTTCGTTGAAAATCAATTTTAAGAAAATTATTTGAAAATATTTCACTTAGAAGTGGTTCAAAATCAAAATATTTTTTTTACGTTTTTATTTCTTTCTTATTGAGTTCAGCTATACAGGGTCCATTCCAAAAGTAATGCAATTTTTAAAGTAATTTATTGAACAGATTTTCACAAACACTTAAAATTCTTCAAAGTAATGTCTTTGGGCCTCTACACATTTTTCCAGCGTTTCTGCCGTGACTGGTAAGCACCCTGAAAGGCGATTTTGGGGACCTCTCCCAAGGTCATTGCTGATTGGATCTCTCTTATAGATGAAAAACGGATTCCTTTCAGGTCTGGCTTAATCCCAGGGACCAAAAAAAAAGTCTGCCGGGGTGACGTCAGGACAACAAGCAGGGCCCAATTTCCAAATAGGCAGAGTAGGGCAGAGCCTACTAGGGTGGAAAATTTTTCAGAGACGACGAAGTTTGCTTTAACCATTTTTTTTTTAATTGCAACACATTGACATTCTTTTTTCTTTCTTAAAATAGTTTTTTATTATGCTTAACGTTCCTTCTGATTTGGTGTTATGAATGTTTAAAATCATGCATGCTCGTATTTTATCATTCGGCAGAAAATTGTTTTCCATCTATGGAGGAAATTATTTAAATCAACGATTTAAATAATTTTCTCTGTGTTATTACATTCACTGACTTTACGTTTCTTAGCACTCCTCATTGCTCGATGGTATTTCATTTGTAAATTGTCACTGGACTACATTCCAAAAAGTTCAAACATTCTGCTTTCGAAACTGCTCATTTGAAAAATATGTATCACTTTTTAAAAACTTAATGAAGACTCCTTTTTGTTCATCGGTTTTTAACTGAGCATGTTTTCTTCATTTAAAATCATTCAGCCTTTTAGGCTCGTCGCTCATTTTCATTTCCCGCCCAAACTCAATACTATAAACAGAAAAGTTTTAAACGAACTAGTAGCATTCTTTCATTTTCCATAGGAACATCCTTTTCATGTAATTGAATAATATTTACTTTCACTCATCTTATGAAAATGAAATATTTTTCAAACATGGTAGTGTGAAGAAAACGAGCTGATGTGTGCATCACATGACTTCCTTTTACTCCAATTTAATGTCATTTTCTCATTATTGTCAGTTTTAATATGATTCAATAGTTTACTCTCTAAATATCACCAACAGTGGACCAAATTAAAACCAGATTTAAAAAAAAAAGCCAAATTTGTCGCCAAGTTAGAGACAAACTTGGCGACCAAAAGATTGGGATATATCGCCAGGTGTCCGCCCAATTATAACACCACTTGAGTTTACATCGAATTTAACAATGATTTCCTCCCAAAAAGGGGCAAAAGATCCCCTTTGAAGCATCCGAATGCAACCAAAAAGGAAGGTGCACAACTAGACCCCACTAGGAGTCTACGTACCAAATTTCAACTTTCTAGGACATTCCGTTCTTGAGTTATGCGACATACATAAACACATACACACACACGCACATACATACGTACATACAGACGTCACGAGAAAACTCGTTGTAATTAACTCGGGGATCATTAAAATGGATATTTCGGGTGTCTGTACGTTCCTAGGAACGTATCCATGTGTGGTCTGGTAGAAAAAAAAACTCAACATTCGTTCGGGGGTGAGCAAAAGGGAAATTAAGGCCGATTTTTGAGTGAAAATTTTTTCGCGAATAAAATACTTGCTTTTTTGTAAAAGGAAGTAAAAACGGTGTCGATTGAAGAAAATCAAGTGTCATTGCGTTTGTCCAGAAGCTCCAACAAGATTGGAGTTTGACTAAGATTTTTAGTGCCATAGTAGAAGTTTATTCAATTACGGTTTCTTCAGTAATTCACATGTAATTTCTCTGCTGCATTATTAATATTAAAAACTTTTCTCTTTTTAGTATTGAGTCTGGGCGGCAAATGAAAATGAGTGACGAGCAAAAAAGGCTGAATGATTTTAAATGAAGAAAACATGCTTAGTTAAAAACCGATGAACGAAAAAGAGTTTTCATTAAGTTTTTAGAAACTGGTACATGTTTTTCAAGTAAGCAGCTTTCAAAAGCAGAATATTTGAACTTTTTGGAATGTAGTCCAGTAACTATTTACAAGTGAAATACCATCGAGCAATGAGGAGTGGTAAGAAACGTAAAGTGAGTGAACGTTATAACACGAAGGAAATTATTTAAATCGCTGATTCAAATAATTTTCTCCATAGATGGAAACAATTTTCAATTTGCCGAAAAATAAAATACGAGCATACATGATTTTAAACATTCATAACACCTAATAAGAAGGAACGTTAAGCATAATAAAAAACTATTTTAAGAAAGAAAAAAGAATGTCAATGTGCTGCAATTTTGTCTCCAAATTTTCCAAATAAGGAATATTTTGGGAGGTCACAGTGACCTGCCTTCGGGGCACCCTTGGATATAAAATGCCATCATTTCCTCATAAGCTTGTCAGTTTCAATTTCGGGAGCACTATTTTTTTGTGTTTTTTACTTACTTTTACAAAAAAAAAAAGGAAGTATTGTACGAGGGGGTCCCAAAAGAGACCGGACTAATGGTGCGATGCCAATTCTGGATGTAGTAGAGTGTTCTCTAGCTAGATGACTCGAGTAGAGTCCTTCACAAACCAGCTGTGTAAGTGGCGTCAGTTTAGTTGATGTCAGTTTAGTCGTAGTGTTGGTTTTCTCAGATGTTGTTGCTTTCTGTTTGAGAACTCTTTATGGCAGATTTAAAAAGACCAAACTGTAAAATTGAAATTTTGCGTCCTGCTTGAAAAGTCGGCAACGGAATAGCTTACCAAATGCTTCAATAAGCTTTCGAGAACGATGCTGTGATTCGTACACAAGTTTTCGAATGGTTTTGGGCGCTTTAAACGTGGTAACATGAATGTTGAAGATCATGCTCGCTCTGTAAGCGCGCTTCAACGTCTTGAAATGATGAAATCGTTGAAAAAAATCCTCCAAAAAATCAACGAGAGTCGTCGTTTTACGATTGACGAAGCTTTAGAAGAAGCAAGAATGAGTTGGAGCACGTGCGTGCTTTTTTTTTTTTTTTTTTTAAGGGAGAGCGCGGCAGATTTCAGATCTGCTTAGGGTTGGCGTGGAACTAAATTCGGCTCTGACTATATGGGGGGTGGGACAGCGTTTTTACCTGGTGTTTAGCCAGGAACTCGCGAACTCGCAGCGCGTTGTGTCAAGGCGCTGTGGCACAAACTTGACGCATACTTTCCTCATCGCTAAATATTGAGTGACAACGTGAAACACTGCAGTAGACGACATGTTAAGTTCATTGGCAACCATCTTGATAGTCAATCGACGGTCAATCTCGAACGATTGAAGAACACGATTCACATTGTTGTCGGTTTTGCTGGTTGACGACCGGCCAGAGCGTCGTTCGACTTGAACCTCTTCCCGGTTCTCTTTAAAGTTCTTTAACCATCTCGAAACTTATGAGTATGACAGAGAAGAGCCCTCTTAAGCCTCACGAATCACTTTGTTAGTCTCCTCAAGGGATTTTGTTGGTTAGGAATAAAACTTAATAGTGTACCATTTTTTCCGTGACACGGTCGGTCACGGACCACTAATATTTCACTTCGAACAATAAAAGCGGCCAGGGAAATTCAATTGCATTACTTTCGGAATACACCTTGTAATTCGTTGCTTCTGTGTGATTTTACGGCGAGGGATAGTGAGAAAGCGTTCATGTGCCCTTTCTCAATATCCCTCGCTATCAGCGCTACATCCTTTGCGAATCATATCTGTTACTGCATGCTTTAAGAACCTTCTAACTACAATATTTTGAGTTCCTATTTAGACTAAGAGTATATCTTTCATAATTTCTGGCAATTAATTGCACTACGCAACAAAGACAAACCTTTTGTCTGCATCCCGGTTGTAATTATTCAATTTTAACTAATATTGGATCGAAGAAAACGAATATGTAAATAGTTTTGCTTTATTAGCTCTTATTTTTAAGTTACACAAAAGCCCACAGAAGAAAGATGAACGCAAATCACTCGTTGACTTGAAGGTAGGCGAAAGTGGGGTAAAACCGAGAAGTCGCACTGTAAAAAAATTCCGAAACGTTACTGGGTATTTCCGTGTTACGTTTCGGGATTTTAATGGTTTTTATCCACTTCCTGGAAAAATCAAGTGTCCTTGTCAAAAAGTTTCCTGAATTGCTACAAGTCATACGAATGCAGACTTTTCACTGTTGTGAAAAATATTTTTAGCTCCCAGTTTAATGAATAACAGAACGTATTTATAAAGTGCATCGGCTTCAGTACAGTTACGGCCCGTCCATGGTAATTAAACTCCCTAAGGAAGTGAATAAGTGTATACTACTTTGCTTTGCAAAAATTACAGGCGGGTAAAATGATCGTCATTTACTTGCAATTCTGGCTTAGCTTTGGCCATGTTTGCAATAATGCTCTTGGAAATTCCTTGATAAATCAGGAAGATGCCGAGCTATTATATTATACATTCCTAAGTTTACTCTAATTTTCCAGAGACACGACTGACTTTTAACGGAAAGATTCCTGAATTTCTCAGGAGTTAGCTTCCAGGATAACTTCAGGAAGGTTACTGAATTTTAGCGGAAAATATTCTTGGATTTTGCAAGATATGTTACTGGCAGAAATTGGGCACATCAGCTGCCCATTATGTTCCAGAAACGTCCACTCCTCCAGCTTAGGAATACTTGTAACACACCGTTAAAAGCTTCCAAGGTGTTTTTCTCTTCCCTCAAATTTTTTTATCAAAAACAGTGACCTTCAAAATTGAGCGTAATTGAAGGGACGTTAAATTCTCTCCTTAACCTTAGCTTCGATATATCTTTGAAAATTCCTTCTAAGGTGTTGGAAAACCATCTTTGGTCACAGCTTTTACGAAGTGCTTCATTATTCTCAGCCGAATGAGCATGGGTGAAAGCAGAAATGAATGAGTTTACTAGAGGCTAATTTTGGGCATTTCTCTCCCGGGAATTCTAATTTCTTGAAGTCCATTTGAGTTTTATGTAGGGGGTGCGCCTACAGCCGAAAAAAAAAAAGGAGTACAAGTGTGATTTCACTACTCTAGTTGGCTCTGCATCTTCACTGTAAAAAATCTGGCATCTACATGAATTTACGGCGCAGCAGCAGTTCATGAAATTTTCAAAAACGTTTCTGAGTATGTCGGAGTCCGCTTTCTGTAATTTCCAAAAGCGTGTCCATGTATTTCGGAATCCTCTTTCTGGAATTGGAGAGAGTCAAAAAATTCCCATTTCGTCCTAAGTGGGTGTTTAAGATTTGTTTTTCGAAAAAAATTCGGGGAAGAGAGAGAGAGTCAAAAGGATCTTTAATACCACCAAAGGTCATCAAAAATTGCTTTTCTAAAACTACAACTTCAAAAGGTAGCAGACGATATCGCGCAACCCATTCATTCCCTTTTATTGCCAAGATGGCCTAGAAATTCTCGTTTTTAAGAATACAATTTCAAACAAATTCCAAGAGTGCGATTCTGAAGCTCTCTTGTTCTTAACATGACCAACGGTCTGACGCCCCTGAAAAGTAAATAAAACTTTGTCCGATATGTTTTTCAGTTGAACATCATGAAAAACATGACAACAATTGAATTCTTTCACAATTTAAATACAGTTAAACATCGATTATCCGAAACTCTTTTATCCAAAACTCTCTGTTAACGGGAGAGCATTTTTTTCTTTTGTGGGGGTGGTGCTGCCATCTATCGAAGCCTAGTCAGACTTCTCTCCATTTCAATGGCTTTATTTTCCCAAAGTCGCTGCTTCTGACTTAATTTTTTCTCACTGCAGCGACAGGGGACTGGGTTTCTCAACAGGCAGTACTAATGACATCTTTTTTTTCTTCTTTAATTACAACATACGTGTGCACTTCCAAATACGATAATATACTCAAACTCAAAATCACAGCTCAAACTGCGCATGGGCAACATAGCTAATCAACTCACTCACTAATTAACCGCAATAAATAAAGCCAGTTTGGTGATGTCCCACCGATTTCTCACCAAACTTATCGAGTTCAAAGTTAAAATTGATGCAAGGCAGAGAAAAACAATATTTAAGTAAAACTTCATATAAATAAGTTGGATTTGAGTGAAAATAACTGGTATAAACGCGAAATTTAGAAAGGTTACTACAAATTAAGCATATAAAAACATAAAAAGTAGCATGAATTTGCAGAGTTTGCAACAATACTGATATTAGCAGTCATTGCCAGGGGCCGTGGGCTCTAAAGGGGGCGGACAGAACCCTCCTCTTAAACTGTACCTTCAGTGTAAGAGATTAAAAGTGTTAAAAAAAAAATTAGGAAAACTCCTTATTAACATGTGATGAAATAGCCTTAACCCTAATGTATTGAATCTCCTAATTCCTAACTCACGAATTTTATAAAGAAAGAAAAAAATCGAACGCAAAAAAAAAAAAAAAATCGCGATGGGAAGTATGTAAAAGTCATTAAATAGCTCCAAAAGGGCAAGTAACAATGTATATCTTTCTTTTATGGTAAAAAAAGAAAAAGAAAAAGCATTATTGAAATCAGTTTTAAACTTATAATTTCCAACTTCAATTCCCATCCGTTTTAAATAAGCCCCAAATAGAGACTCGGCGATGAAATTTGCATTATAAAAGAGCCATGAAGTTAAGGCATTCATCAACACTTCAAGAACTTTTCATTTTCTCGGATTTCGGTTAAATTACGCATCTTATGCAACTTTCTGTTCGGTATCCAATTGAAGTCCTCGAATGAATATTTTTCTTTCTATTCTATCTTTAAGAAACCAGAGAGCTTTTTTCCTTTTTACGTGACATAATTCATCTGTGAATTTACGGCGTAAATAAAAAGGGAGGGAGAGAATACAGGAGTTCCCACTGCACCGGTCTTTTGGGGAAAATGTCTCGAAATTTATTCACATAAGAAAGTTCTAAGTATGGCGAAAGTCTAATACAAAGAATTCTTTCTCTAACTGCGGTGACATATTGAAAGTTTTAGCTGAAATCGAATTATATAAACATGTCTGTGGAATAAATGGCAACTTATTGGTTTTTTGTGTACGTTACTTTCAAATCAACGTTTGTTGCTTTCGGATGGATTCACGGTCCCAGAAGATGCGTTCTACCATCGAGAGAAAAGAAGTTTATCATTTGTATGATTACTTTTGGTTAACATCGAATTACTCAGTGTTTACACAATTGATAGATGCTTCCGAAAATTAATGTGTAAGAGTTTTTTTAAGCATATTTTATTTCTTTTGCGCAAAATTAGAAGTTGATTTCAAATGTATATACAGTGGCGCCACGGCGAGGGGAGGGGGGGCACCCGCATGTCACACGTCTGGAGTGACACCCAAAGTGGAATACAAGTTTTTGAAAAATATAAATTGAAATGCATTTTTTAAACTTCAATTTTTCCGGGGGAAAACTCCCCGATCCCCTTCACCCCCTTCCCCAAACATGAAATGAATATTATACTCAGGAATAGGCTCATATTGTCGAAATTTAGACCTACTTCCTCTTAACTTTAGGACTTCCTCTTAAACCAAAAAACTGAAACCCATTATTTTCCCCTGTGTTTGAGATACGTTTGCAATAAATAAGGGGGTTATCAATTTCATTTACCCCCTTACTTTTCAGACCTTGCAACGACTCTGCACATATAAGTCTAGGGTAAGTTAGACGAAACGCGTTCGTAGTTTTTATTTGTCTTCTGTATATTAACCCATTTAAAATTTCGTAATAACACAAATGTAGCTGTTTCTGAAAATTGTTTGAATTTCATGTTTTGATAGAACATTAAAACCTTTTTTCTTTTTTTCGTTTGTAGAGAAGGGGGTTGACACCCCAACTTACCGTCCCGGGTGCCACCCATGCAAGGTGCGCCACTGATATATAGGTATGGATTTCGCACCATAAAAACTAATAAACCACTGTCAATTTACTATGGGGAAAGTGAGTGAAAAAGAGAAAAAAAAAAAACTTTTTTTGTAACAAGATTTTTCAAAAAGCGAATTACATTAATTTTTCATCAATTACTTCGCTTTCCACTTAGAAAACCAATCAAAAGTACACCATGCGCAAGAATCCTGCTTATTATGCCGTAACTCACTGTGGAAAGAGGCACAACTTCAAAATTTTGGGAAAACATACTAGTTATTGTACTGGCTAGCTTACAATAATGCTCTCAAACGCCACAAAACTCTTATAAAGTTAACTTGCATAACTGGTGCGTGGTGGCGTAAAAACGATACAATTAAATTATCATTTAAATTTCATAATTTAGAGGAAAAATTATTGAACTCTTAAGTATGCATTATTAGTTTAGACAACAAAAACTAAACAGTAAACATCATATTACTAGCTGCGTCGCCCGACTTTGAACGGTTCACCTCGAAAATAAAAGTTATGTCAAGTGACGCGAGTTCAACATTCAGTCTTGAACAAAAAAAAAGTAAAATTTTGCGGCAGATTGCGGAGAAATAACCAAAACGTAAACATTTTAAATCCCCCGAAAACAGGAAAAGCCTTCAAAACAAAAACAAGAATTTTTCTTGTTCATATTCGAGAAAAAAAAATGGCAACAGATCTTTCATCTCAATATGATTTTCTTCACGCTATAAATTTTAATAAAAGCGTTGTTGCGAAAAGTTGAGATGAAGCACTGAACACTATTTTTAATGGAGGAAAGCCGTCGAAAAATAGGGATTTCATGTCGAACTCTAAGTGTCATAATTAATATAGTTTTTAATTGATATCCCCGCTAGTTATTATCGGAGGTTTCTGCATCTCACGGCGAGTAAATAATGTCGGTTTGTATGCAAGAAAGCCCGTACGTTGCGTCCAAGTTCAACCACGCTATCGTCGTGAGAGATAACGCTGGTGTAAGGAACATGTTGGTGGGATCATCAAAATTGGTCTAGAGTGACGTTCTCTGACGAATCTCGTTTCAGTGTGACAAGTGATTTTGGTCACCAACTACTGTGGAGAGAGCGTGGAACACGTTATGCACAAAAATTTGTTTGCGAACGTGATCGGCACGGCCCAGGCGTAATGGTGTGGGCAGGCATCATGCACAATGGGAGAACACCGCTTCACATTTTTGAATAAGAAAGCGATACGTCGCAAATGTATTGCAGATATGTTATGCTGGTTCATGATCGTCTTTTCAGGGGGGCTGTAGGTCCAGACTTTCTCTTTACGGACGACGATACACGGCCACACAGGAGCTTTGAAGTGTCAAACACACTGCAAAGTGAAAACATTCTCCGTATGCAGTGGCCTGCTTACTTTCAGGACTTTAATCCAATTGAACTTGCCTGGGAGGCTCTTGGCAAAAGTGTTGTGCTAAGAACCGTCCCTCCCAGAACAGTACAAGAACTCAAATCCGCATTTAGAGAGGAGTGGGAAAACATCCCCCATACACGCCTCAATAATTAGTAGGGAGTATGGAAAATAGATGTAAATTGTGCATCAGTGTCCCTGGTAATTATACATCATTTTAAAGTACTTATGTCCTCATCATTCTGACCTAGATCATTTTTTGTGGTTGTATGAAAATCATTTAAGTAGGGTTATTTTTTTATTTTTAAGTTTTTGCTTCATTGATGCAGTAATATCTGAATTATTTTGTACTTATAATAAAGGCACATCCTTCCTACTAACTATATATTTCGTTCTGTTTCCTTAATCATTATCTATTCTTAACTATTCCAAAAAACTTAATTGTTCCTTAGCAATTGTCAAGCAGTGTAGATACATAGGTACATACATAGATACATATACTCAGTTTTTAATTATATAAGATCATTTTTTTTTGCACGCACTGTAATATTTGGGACTAAATCACTTAAAACTACTGATGCGTAAAATCTTAATTTTCTCCAACGCTGCTTTTTTGAGTTGTTTCACTTTCCTTGCCGGAGTGCGATATCTATATCGTGTTAAGTAAGACTAGTTGACCCGTGCGGAACTCCGCACTGTGCTTCGAATCGTTTCATAAGGCATTTCGCTCTTTAAAAATTTCGAAGGAAGAACATTATGAAGAAGAACCGAAAAAAAGTAAGCGCAGAAGAGAAGGCATGTAATTTGAAGACATCAGTATCAAAACCTCGTTAAATACAACGCTGTGATAATTTGATCATCGCTCACCGTTTGGTTGTACGTATTTTCAATGCGAACATAAATATCATTGAAAGTGTGGCTGAGTGACTCGTGAGAAAGTAATAATTGTGCATGGGAAAAAACAGATTGTGGCAAATATAGTCCTGCCCATGTGAGCATCTGACGGGAAAAAAAGACACATTAAAGAGATATTTATTGGCACGGATTCGAATTGGCGCCATTCTAATTAACTGCCCGACACCCCAAAAAACCTAGCAATTGCGCCTTCTTTTTCGAAAGCTATTCATTGAAGGAATGCGTAGTAAAAAATAACAAAAAAAGCTTTCTGCCAAAAAAATAAGAATAAGATCATGCTTCTATGTTTTGTCATTAACCAGCATGATACGATTTAAAATTATTCGTAAAGCATGGAATTTGATTAAAGAATGACGAAGATCTCACGTAGCGATTGAAACAAATATTCTAGAGAAGTAATAAATTAGATTGCAAAAAAGTGTTTTTATTTTTGAATATTGAACAATTTCCGAGAGCAGGCTGCTTTAACCTTTACGGCTTAAATGCCCGCACATGTTTCTCTTTTAACTGAACACTTAAAATTTAAAACCAAAACCAGTTGAACAGAGTCCGTTTTTTAAGTGCAATTTTTCGAACGTAGACAAAATCTTTTTTTTTCAGCAGAAAGCAGAGGAGTAGAAAATGATTTCTTACTAATGAAGTTGATAATAATTTTAATGTGTTATATCGTATTCGCGAGAATAAAAAATTAAAGGTTTACAGGATCAGAAAATTTGGCATAGTATTTTTTCATTTGTACAAAAGGTCGAACACTGCTATTAGAAACATCTACATTTCAGCATACAATGAAAATATTTTTCTGCACAAAAAGGATTTCCTTGAGGTAAATTTAGTACTTTTTATGCTTACATTATGCTGAGTAGTCTGGATGGAGTCAATGCTTTAAAAAAAGGAAAAACACCCTTCGATTAACAATCAACTTATCCGAATGATAACTGAAGCCTGCAAAAAGGAGTCGAAACACCAAGTAGCATTCCTATTGCATTTATTTTATTCCGTGTGTTATCCGTTGTATGTTATGAGTACATGTAATGTGTAATATTAAGCAAAATTTGCTATTATGTCGGACAGCTCGAGCTTGCCGGAAGTTCAGTTAGTTAATAGCCGAACGCTCTATCGAAAAAAAACTTATCAATTTAACCGGACAACTAAGTCCAGTGCTTTTAAGCTTTGTTAGAAAACACACACACACAGGTTAATTTTATTTTTTTTTTCCTTTCCGAAAGCGACGTAAAAAATTGGAAAATTGTATGAGAACTTTGCTTTAAAAAAAAATCTGCATAAGAACTTCAGGCTGCATCAAGGTTTTGCAGCAGCAAGGGGCGTTTCCGAAAACTTGATTTTTCGACCGTAAGTATATTTTTCGTCATTAGCCGGCCTGATAAGTTTTAAAATGAGAGGGGAATAATATGAAAGATAAGATATTAAAGAGAATTTTTTTTTATTTCTGAACATTTTTACAATTTGTTACCGCAGGCTGCTTAAACCATTATGAGTTAGATGGCAGCATGTGTTCCTCATTTAACAGCACGGTTAAAATACAAAATAATTTGAACTAAGCTCTTTTTAAGCGTAGCTTTTCGAATGTAGTAAAAATGTGGTAGGCTATTTTTTTTTTACAAAAAGAAGAAAAAAATGTAGTTTACCCTTCAAATTGAAGTAGTAATTTTTTTTTTATTTGTACAAAGAATCAAAAACTCATTAGAAGGATCTACATTTCAATACACGATTTATTATTTTTTTCTGAACAAAAAACAATTCCATTGTAGTCTGAAATCTTAAACCTGATATTTATATTTTTGCTTACATTATGCTTTAATTTTCTTACTGGAGTCAAATCTTTAAAAACAAACAAACAAAAGAAAAAAAAAACCTTTCACTTCAGGAGTAATTTTTCACAATGTTACTTCAAATTTTCATTACAGCAAGGAGCGTTTCCTTCTCATTTATTTTATTCCCTCATATTTGTTGTTCATTTTATTACGTGTTCATCGGGACGTGGGCCCGAACACTCATTCTCCTGGTTACCAGGCGAACGCTCTGCCGATCAATCTATTCAGCTCTGCCGGTTGTTGTGCAAGTTAAAGTTAAAAATTTAACCGAAAATCTCATTATGGTTCTTCAAAACAGGTTTTTTTTTTGGCAGAAAAAAAAAACAATTTTTAGACCGTGGTCAATTTTTCGTCAGTAGCCAGCACGATAAGCTTTAAAATAAGGTGTAAATCAAAGAAATCGATCAAGAATTGGGGAAAATCTCGCGTAGAAACCAAAAACAGGCTACAGAAATAATATATAAGGATGAGAACAGAAGTGTCATTCAGGTTTTCAACGAAACATCTAACTGCTTAGTTAAGAATCATTCAAAATACAGGGTGATCACAAAGTCCTTGCATCCTCATTATATAATAGCGTATTCACTGATGGAGTAACGCTCTAACGTCCTCAACAATGAATATCGCTCCATAGCATGATAATTTGATAATATTTTTTGGTAATGTTAGACAGGCAGGGAAATGCTTTATTTTGATGAGGCTGAATTGGATCCAGTAACTTAACTGTTTTACTATTAAGACTGCAATTTTAGAAGACTGAAGAAACGAAAGAGGGATCAACAATGAACGCTATCTAATGGAGTTCAGGGTTAATCCACTGGAGTTAAGGTTACAATTTCAACCATCAAAATATCGCCAAACAGGCAATTGCTTCATTCAAGTGTCGAAGCAATTTTCATCCATCATACCTTGACGGACGATTTTCTAGTTGATAAAGAAAAATGATTAAAAAAAAAAACCATTACATACACAATTATCTTTTCTTTTCTTTTTTTTTTTTCATATTGCTAGTTCTAATATGGAGCTGCCCATAAATGATGTCACTTTTTTTCTAATGTTTTTTGCCCCCCGTTTTGTTCTCACTCTGTCACAAAGTGTCAGACGTCACTTACCTCCACCCTCCTTGCCACATGTCACATTATGTTTCAAAAACATATTCTTTTTAAAAAATACGGGATGTCACACTTGTTTCCCTATCCCTCTATCCCCCCCCCCCTCCAGTTAATGCATAGAGGTAAGGCAAGGGAGTTTTTTTTTTTTTTTTTCAATGCAAACAAATGTTTATTCACATTTTTTAGAGGAGTAAAATTCATTTTGGATTAATGAAATGCACGAAAACAGTAGAGTGAAGAACAGTGATCAATCCCATAAAACACCAAATTTCTTAGGATAAAATGGACAATGGTACGGAAGAAAGAGATGCATACTGTTTTGCTGTTCGGATTTTTGACATTTAAATTATTTGACATTTTGTATTTCAAAAAAACATTCAGATTTAATATTTCCTTTTTATTTATTTTTTTTTAATGCAAGAACTGAGTCATAACTTCAAGAGTACCTGAAGCAAGTGGAACTCGCAACAGAATGTCTGTTCAACAAGCTTACCCACATGGGGAAAATTCCGATTATTCCACTGCTGTCTGGGAACTGTTATACCAGAACTGATTCATAATGTCTCATCCGCCGCTGGAAATAACATCCAAGGCACTGTGGGAATACAACCCACGAGCTACGACCTTCATTACTGCACTCGGGTAGCTATCAGAACAAGCACTTCCCGTCGCTTGACCGCGGAAGGCTCCAGACTTTAGTGGTTAAATGACATAATTTTCCTTGTTCCCCCTCCCCCCTACTTTATATTCGTGCACAGAACAAGCATCGCATAAAGCTCTCCACAAAGTTTTCCTCCTAAATAATAATCTGCCTGTAAAATTATTGTGTGCAACGGGACAAAGGGACATAATATTTTTAACGCCCATCAGTGATCGTTACCTTTGCATCACCTAAAACGAAATAAAACAAAACATTTCAAGAGATACAAATGTGATGTTTCAATGCAACTTTTTTACAAACTTCCCTACTATCCCTAAAGCCCTGAATCATAGAATAAGTAGAGACGAGTCCGCCATGTTGCGGATAAACGATGCTTTTTTCCTATGTCTACTATGGTGAAGTAGAGTGTTTTGCTTCTTGAATGTCGTTTCTTATTCGCTCCATGTGCACTGTAAAAAAATTCCGAAACGTTACTGAGTGTTTCCGTGTTACGTTTCGGGATTTCAATGGTTTTTATCCACTTCCTGGAAAAATCAAGTTTACTCGTCAAAACGTTTCCTGAATTGCTACAATTTGCACGAATGCAGACTTTTTCCTCTTGTGAAAAATATTTTTAGCTCCCAGTTTAAGGATTAACTGAGCGTATTTTCAAAGTGTATCGACTTCAGTTAGATTACGGCCTGTCCAGACTGATTAAGTTCCTAAAGGGAGCGGATAAGTCTATGGAATTCGTAGCTTTGCAAGAATTGCAAGCGAGTAAAATCCTTGATACTTACTTACTTGCAATTCTGTCTTAGCTTTGGCCATGTTTGCAATACTGCTTTTGAAACTTCCTTGATAAGTCAGGAAGGTGACAAGCTATGATATTATGCCTTACTAAGTTAACTTAGTAATTACTGCCTTACTAAGTTAACGTAGTATTAATTTTCCACAGACACGTCTGGCTTTTAACGGGAAGATTTCTGAATTTTTCAATAAGCTTCCAGGATATTATCAGGAAGGTTACTGAATTTTAGCGAACAACGTTCCTGGTTTTTGCAAGATATGTTACTGGCAGAAATTGGACACATCAACTGCCCATTATTTTCCAGGAACGCTTCTGAATCGTTTTTACAGTGTGTCGTTTCTTATTCACACAATCAAGAAGCACCACAATTAAGAATCCATTCTCCATTATAACACACATAGGAAGAAAGCAGCATTTTGACCCAAGATGGCGGACCTGTTTAAGCGACGATTTATAACTATCCTTTGATCTGTGTCAAACACAGATACACACTTCCCCAGTTGAGTAGCCTCTTATTGAAAAATCATAAGAGCTAGTTAATTATCATCATTAATTAAAACTTTTCAACATCAAACAAAGACAAACCTATTTATTTTACCCCCCGTCTTCTTTTGTTCTTACCTTCTTGAAAATATTTATTGAAAAAAAGTTCAAGAATAAATTTTGAAAGTACAAACTGCAGAAAGAAAAAACAAATATTTTCAAAGTAGAATTTATATCACATTTCTTTAAACAACGTCCTACAGCTGAACTTTCATTTGTTTTAATCATCGTATTTTGCTTCAAAAGATTTCATCGCTTTCTTTTCCACAAGAATCCTGATCTGGAAAACTTTTTTTTATGCCCATAAATTCTGAAAATTTATGAGGTTTTAAAAAGCAACAAAATCTCAATGGAAAAATCACGGCTGAATGAGTTCAATTATTTTTTACGAGAAGCCACATAAAAAGTTTTAATTACGCTTTGAAAAGTTTATTTCTGGCTAAGAACAATAAATTAAAATAGAAGACATTATGGGAAAAAGGCTTTTCTTCCTTTTTTTTCTCCCCTCCTCCTTTCTCTAATGCTGCGTTTAATAAAAAATTTTACTTGTTTTCTATGTATGGTTGGTGACGTATTTTACCTTAAAACAATACCGATTTGTAAATGTGTGAAATTAATGTGTGAAAGATGGAACAGAAGACATTCAGGCTACATTCCTCTGTAAGGAAATGAATGCGTGAAAATGCCGAACAGATCTTTGAATTAAATTTTGCATTTATGGCATCTTACTGAAATTAAATTATCCCTCAGATTTCTTTTTTGCTTCCTTGTACGAAGGAAAAGAAAGTATTTTATTTCTGAAAATTTCCTACTCGAATTTCAACATTAAACTCTATTTAAATCTGTTTTCATTGCATCTATGGATATTTATTAATTTGTTTTTTAACTAAGTCCTTCTTAATAAAGTGGTGGACAAAATGAAAGACTAAAAAATTTTTGATTTTGTTTCAATCATAACTTGACTTAGTTTAGCTTTTCATGAAAATAAGGATGAATAGGGCGATTCTTTTGTTGCGTGTTTTACTCTTACACAACCTTTTTCAACTTTAATGCCCTTTATAACAAACTTACTGGACACTTTTCATAGTTTTCACAACTAGTTGTTACATCTTCATGTTTTAAGTATGTATAAAAAAAGTTGACGGTTCATATTAATTTGTTGTTGAAAAAAAACATTCTGAAGTTTCGTTACGTGTGTCACCCTTTATAAAGCTAGACATTTGAAACTTTGTACAATACAGTAAAACCCCTCCTAACGGACACCCCTCTTATGTGGACAATTTTTAATTCTCCAGTTTGAATGCAAATAACATTATTAAACCCCTGTCCTGCAGACACCTCTCTATTGCGGACAAAAATATTGTCCTGTTAGTGTTCACATAGAGGGATTTTACTGTATATATACGTTTAACTCTGTGAAGTGTAAATGAGTAAAATCAAGATTTGTTTTTTATAGAGAGATAAAAATAAGCAGTATTTTTTTTTTTTAATTTGGTGATATTGGTGCGTTACGTGTGTTAACAGAATGTTACATGTGGTGGTACCTTTTGTGAATATTACAACTGAAGAGTCACAAATACTGCACAAAAATATTTATTTATTTTAAATTTACTGAAGGAAACCAATTTATTGGATTTGAAGCAGATCATGGTTTGGTAAGGAAATTTTACCAGACTTATACCTATAGTTAAAACTTTATAATTTTTTAGACAACATATAATTATCTTAAAAATTTATTTAACTTATTTCAATTACATTTTTAAATAAAAACAGAAGAATGCAATTAGTGCCGAGGTACACCACCGGTGGTGTACCTTGGGTCTTGGGATGGTGTACCTTGGACCAACGATTAACAAGTAAAAAAAAAAACATGATTTTCAGTAAGAACATCACTATTTATCAATCAGTAAATCACACATAAATTTAGAAATACATTTTTTATTTGTTTCAAAAATAAATAAAAATTTAGATCTTATTATCTTATTACGTTTCACTTTTTTAATAAAATAACAAGATGCTCTAACTTCTAAAAACCATACTCAAGATTATTTTTTTAAGCAACATTTATTTCTAACCATGATTGTAATTAGATCTGTCAATTCCAATTGTTAACTTCTGGAGCTGCCTTTCAGACCCACCGGATAGTATTGGGTGTTTTAGCTTGAATATGATATCCTTTTTGTCAACTTGATAAATGGTAGGATCTTTTCTTGTGAACTTCTGACAGTTTGGATATTTTTTCAGATATTTAACTTCATATCCCATCATCAGCAATAGAAATAATTTCTGCAAGAAAATATTCGATAGTTCTATTGCCAGCGAATTTCACCAATACAAAAACACCAATCTGAATATTGACGTTATCTCTGGATCTTCTAGCTCAGTAAAATCTTCCTCTGAAATATCGAATTCTTCATATAAATCTTCAATATTCTCCAGTTCAAACTCTGAGGAATAATCAAGTTTTCTCTTAATTGGCCTGGTACGGAGTTTTACTGTCTTAGTTTGCTTTACTTTTTTCATTGCCCTGTTAGCCTTTTCTATTTTAAGAAGCTCTTTCTCGGGTGTATCGATCCAAATACAAGACTTTCTTTTAGGTCTTCCCCTACAGAATAGTTTTCTCGGCAGTGCCTTTGGATATAGCCTTATTTCTTCAGGTGTGACAATGCTTGGCAAAGAAGTACCTACTAGCTTCAGATATTGACACACCAGTAGCATCATAAAGTAAAAACCCAGTTAAACCATCACCCAGTAAAATTTTAGGAGTTGTAACAGCTATGCAGAAGTGTATATCTTGAACCAGAACAAAGTACACCACTCGTATTAGGTTCGAGGTACACCACTTGGTTATAAAAAACAAAGTAACTGACCATTATGTTACAGTTAGGTCTAACTTTGTTTCAAGCACATGGTGTTACAGTTAGAACATGACTGTATAATGCATGGTCTTCATTTCAGAATGAACATTATATGTTTCATAATAAAAATACATAAAATTATCTGGAAAAACTTACTTTTGAATAGTGGATTTCCTTTTTCAATAATACTTCAATCAGATTAGCTTTCAACAAAACAAAAAGATATGCACTGAGACCTTTAGTGGCAAATACTTTAACTACTCATGCGTTACTTTCCAACTATTTTAATAAGCAGAGCTATAATCAGCCTAGATCCAAGGTACACCGCTTACCCCCATGTATATATATATAATTAATATATAGTGTTATAGTAAGTATAATAATAGTGTTAATTAATATATAGTGTTATTGTTATATAGACTTAATAACATTTTATGGATTCTTAAAAGGTGGTTTGCAGCTATATCTGCAAATCAAATATATTTTACTCCATTTTTGTTCAGGATGTTAATTGTTAAATTACTATTTTTATGAAAATTTATTCTGCTAAAAATCGATTTTATTTCATTGTGGGAAATTTTTAAAAGGAACAGTAAATATTGTTGCTGTCCATATATTGTTGAGAAGATATGAAACGTTTCAAATAAAAGTTGATGTAACGTTTAAAAATTTTGATATAAATTTTCAAAAACCAATGACAAATCGTGTCAAAAAAACTATTTTATAACGTTACTTTATCCGTTTTGCAACGACTCATATTTCCGTTTTGTCGACGTTACCAGTAATGCTTATGTTACTTGGCATGTGTAACTTTAGAAGGGGCTGAAAGGATTAAGGTGTCTCGATGCTTTAAGGCTGCTCTTCAGTGGGGAAGAAAAACGATCTCGCTTGAAAATGGGCTCTTTCTTTAAACGAAAGCAGTGCTCATCAGTGAAGTGATTGACACTTCAACAACCAATAGAACGAACGGTGACCGATGAAAGTGTGGATCATGTGACCTGTCACATTTTGCAGGGGGACAGACCGGACGCTCCCCCAGAGTAGTCGAAGCAATGAGGTATAGCTGACGGCGAAATGAAACCGCAGCTTTTTACAGACCCTTCCAAGGAAATTCTAGTTCTTTCCCTCTTGCATTTTACATTGCCGCGCATTTTGCAATCCTGCTTGTGATATTAATTTATTTGTATTCGCACTAAAATTAATTTTGAAACGAAGATTTTTTCCCCCATTAATACGGTTAAAGATCTCATCTAGGAAAAATTAACGAATGAATGAATATTTGCAATAAATAAATTCATAAATTTGTTTTATTTTTAGAAAAATGTTCGTTATTGAAAATTGATGATTTCAAAAAAGGAAGGGAAAAAAAAAAGATAGCCTGCCTGACCACACTGAATTTTAACGAAATGAACTCCAAATTCAAACCAAAAAATTTTCTTTAAAAATGGATGATCCTACTAATATATTTGAAAAATCGAGTGCCGAATGAAAGTGGGGACTAAAAATACTAGTTATCGGTTGGCGAAATTGTTTCGCTTCCGCTGCCTGTTTGCCATTCTCCCCAACCCCACATCCGAGTTGCCAGAAAACATTCTTCTTAAAAATGAAACTAGATCCTCTTTGCATAGTTAATACTTGATTGTACAATAAACATTAATGCCACTAGTTAGTTATATTAACCTTTATTTGAACTGATAATATTTATATTTTAGTGGTAAATTAAATGCTACTTTATTGGTTAGTTACCTGTTTTACAAATGGAGTGGCGACTACAAAAAATGTGTCTACTATAATTGCCTTTTCTCACCACTGGTGATCAGAAAATTCCCCCAATCTTTATCATTGAATCCTTTTGTTTTTGAAAAAATATTTATTTATTTATCTAATTACTATATGCAGATGAGAAGGCTACGATAGCATTTCTCAAGGGGTTGTTATGGTGAAAGTTCTTTCAAATTGAGCATAACATCGGCAAAGTCGCGGAGGGCTACGGAGAAGGATTTCCTGAATTTGAAAAATTAAAGATTTTTCTGTGATCTTTGTTCGTTTGCAGGGGTGCTCACCCTGCTCCAAGCTCAAAGGCACAAATCACCCCTTCCCCACTCTCAATGTCTGTAAACTTTTTTGCTTTGAAATTTTGAAATAAAGCTAAACCTAGCACTTTTAGAGTCTCAAATTCCCAGTTACCAAATTCGGCAAAATACATGAGGTATTACATACACTATATGACCAAAAGTATTGGGACACTTTCAAAAATTCACAATTTTACGGATTTCTCAAGAAATAAAAGACCAATTGCTCTCTGCTATGTAATTTTTTTTCACCTGAAAAGTATACTCCAGACGTCAAATCCAATAACAATTAAGTTTGCTATTCATTTAGGGGACCAGCAAGAAATAATCCGTTCTTATGATGAATCACTTTGTAACGCTGGCAGGAAAGTGTTGCCAGTTTGGGAACGACCCCTTACCATTCGTCGCCTATCCTAGAATTATAGAAATTCGGCTCATTAGATCGCTGATAACTTTTTAAATTTTAAAGAAATTGCGGTGGAATTTTTTTTTTCATGGATTGTAGGATATATCTGAGCTTTGGATTATGAACGTTATAAATTGCTATCTTCCGTGCATGCGCAGTGAAAAATTAATTGCTTTAATTGTTCATATTTCACCAAATTTTCAATATTTTAACTTCAAATTTTATTATTATATCTCTCTAAAATGCTGTCAAATATTCTAAAAGTTTAGTAACGTTTGACGAAATATTCTGCGTGATATGAGGCGAAAACCTTCAAAAAAAATTTGCATTTTTGAAAGAAATGCTTATATTTCCATGGGTATTAGAGATACTTTCACAAAAATATAAAAAAAAAAGTTTTTGACAGATTTTTAACTCATTTCTGAAAATTATAGCTTATTCCCAGCAATTTACAATGAAAAATGATCAAAAAAACTTTTTTTTTTATTTCCTCAATTTGTTGTTGATCCCCTAAATGAATAGCAGACTTGATTTTTATTGGAAAATGACAACTAGAGTATACATTTTATGCGAAACAATCATAGACCAATTGGTCTATTATTTCTCGAGAAATCCCTAAAAATGTGAATTTTTGAAAGTGACCCAATACTTTTGGTCATATAGTGTAAATAGTGCTTCTGCTTCAACACATTGAGTTTTTATTAAATTTTTCTAATGAGTCTTGTGAGTGTCTGATCCTCGTTAGTTGTCATAATAAATATTAAGGGGTGTCCTTTTTCTCAGGACGCACGAAAATATTACCTAGATGTATATCTGCCTGAAAAAAAAAAAAAATCTCGAAATACTTAGGTGAAAAAAATCTCAACGCCTCGTTCTGCCAGATTTTTAAGTTTTTATCGCTCTGCCTCGTTTTCGTGCATCTTGCATTTAATGAATCAATAATAAAAAATAAAAAAAGGGCAAGAAACAGATTTGCAGGAAATACATAAAGTTACAACAAAAATGAAAATGAACAGCTTACATTTAGGAAAGCAATTATAAGTACAAGTAAGGGTATTTCACAATTTAAAAAAAAAAAAAAAAAGACAAACTTTTTTTTTTTTTAAAGTTCTGTGTTACGCACTTCTGTGCCGAAAAACTATGGTATCGTGTCTTCAGTCACAGAATAAAATGAATGTTCTAATCAAATGATTATCAAGTAATTTTCATTCGTACTGAACAAAAATCTTTTTTGAGATCCCACGTTTTCTATTCTATTGACTCCTAGTAATATGTAAACACAACGAGAGAAATGATTTAGCTTCTTGTTTAGGAGAGGGAACCATTTCTGTATTTCATTAATATGATCTTCATCGTAAGCATACTATTTACTCAGAAATACTCCCTATTTTCCCAAGCACTCTGTTTGGGGGCTAGGCCTTTTAATTTTCTCGAAAATAAAATTTTCAAAATGCAGTTTTAGACGATCTCTGGTAGTATTTGGAAGTAAGTAAGAGGTCCTGTGATCTTCCACCAGCAAATTTTTGAACTTGAAACGCCAAAAACACAATTTCAGGTAGTCTTCAATTCTGTTAGGAAACGGGGAGTTCGGAAACTTTCCACGGAATTTTTCGAAATAGTCTAAAAACGCAGTCTTAGTGTGATGTTAGGAGGGAGGCAAAATTTTCAAAGTGTTATAAACATGATTGTAGGCCATCTTTAGTAGCATTCGGAGACATGCAGGTTTTTGAAATCAAAGTTCCAAAAATGCAATTTTAGACGACTTTTTTTTATGGTCAAAGAAGGACTTTTCGCAAACTCCCTTCCCGAAATTTTTCGAAATTAAAGTCATAAAAACGAAATTTAAGACGATCTTTAATGATGTTTTTTTTAAGGGAGGAGGGGGGGTGCTTAATTGACCTGAAAACCATTAATGCCTGTAGTTAATTTTTTCTGCATTGTATTAAAATACTGATCTAGCTTCTGAGAATGAAAATAGAAAGCAGTGAAAACTTGTAACCCCCATTCTGTATTGTTCACATCTTAGTTAGCTTTGTCAGCAACATAAGGCTGAAAACGTCATTAAAACTAATACATACAATGCTTAGTAATTCTAGCTTGGTGTGTTTTTTACATTAACCGAATCCTATTAAATTACTAACATATTTTTCATGATTTTCTATGTATTTAATGAGTATGTTGGTGTACGGAATGTTTTCCGCAACTGAATAAATGTTTTTGAAAAGTATTTTTATTCTCCAAAAATACAGCTTCCAAATTCTTATAAAGATAAATAAAAAAAGAAAACTATTTCTATTGTGAAAACTTTCTGAAGACATCAGAAAGCCTTCTGTATTTTTGTTTTCTTATCAATCTTAAATGTCGGTATTAGTAATCTGGAAATTTTGTATTTGGATGAAATTTTGCTTTTTAATTTCATCCACATTGATGTTTTTTTTCTGAAATGTAATTTAACACCCCGCCCCCTTTTAAAAGTAAAATCTACTTAAGTTAAACTTTAAATGAACACAAACGATTAGTAACCATGGCGACGAAAATTTGACTTCTTAGTAAATATTAAAACAACGAGGTAGAGTTATTCTTGTCATCATGACAATCTGAAAAATCAGAGCAACATCAGCTTTGGTCAAGTAAGGATAATAAGCATTCGCAATTGTTGAAAAAAAAAAAAAAAAAAAAAACTTATTTTTTTTCTGGAAGAATAAATATTTTCCTGAATTTTAGTTGTATTCCAAAAATGATAGCGCTGTTGGAGAAATAATATTTAAGCAACGTACTTCAAAAAATATAAAACATGTTTTTTAATTGTAAAGACTATTTGTACGAGATTGATTCGCTCTGAAAAGTATGGAATAACACAAGTACATGATTTCTTGATTAAAACACTCAAAACCTGCAGTTAATCACAATTTCGATATATTTAAGCTATTTCCAAGTTAGCTAATTAACAATAAGTATTTCAACTTATTTTATTTATTTATTTATTTATTTTTTCATTGTTTCTGGCAATAGATAAAAACTTGAGGTAAAAAGCAGGAATTATGACACAAAATGTAAGCTAGGAAATAGTCTGTAATAAAAATAAAATTAACTACAATTCCCATTGCTGCGCTGGAAAATAAAAATTATGCTATTTTGTTTCTCACGTAATGTTTTAAAAACTGTATAATAATATCGTATACATGTCTTAAAAGAAGGAGTAATACTGCGACCCCATAAGAAACGTTTCACGATTCTATTTGGGGTCAAATTATGCATCGTTTTCCTGTTTAGGAAGTTTTCTAAAGAGAAATACAGTAAAATCCTATTACAACGTATACTTATGCAACGAAATACTTGTTTCAACCAAATAAATTTCTAGTCCCGATTCTGAAATTCGATGAATTTTACTGTATATTATGAATTACATGTTCAATGTGCATCTACCTTCTAAAGAAATTTGACAAGTCTGGCTCTGAAAGACACAAATAATTTTCAAAAACGTTTGTTGAGCTGTGGAAAGCACTTTATGTGTGTACATTTGTAGTAACATGAAACACATGTAAAACGATGCAAAATACCTAGTATCTGGAATACGATTTAATCTATATATAAAAATATTTTTCTACTGGAAGGGAAAAATGTCAACTTTTCGCATTCGACAGCATTATAACAATGTTCATTATATTGTTAATAAACAATTTGACTCAGAAATATCCCTTTCAAATCTATTTTTGTTCAAACTACTAACTTGAAAAAAAGCAGATGTTGCTAATTTAACAGCTAATAGCACGCATCTACATGGATTCACTTTCAAAAGCACTTGATTCTTCAAGAAAGCCTCAGGAGAAGAGGAGAACGTCCAGCGAAGGTCATTGAGGGGAACTAATGAGAGGGTAATAAATCTTGCACCCCATTAGCGCTATCCCCTCAAAAAGGGGCGGTTACTAATGGGAGGAGGAGCGAATGCAAAAAGTGAACGTATTTTGAAATTTTTTTCAATAGTTAGAACCCGATATTTGCTTAAAACATGGTCGCATTATTTTAAACAAGATCTCAAAGGAGAGCTGGAAATATTTTGCGTGTCAGGGCGTTCTTAAAATTTCGATAGCACGAGTTGCAGATGTTTTACAGAGCGAAATATCCAACAGTACCTCGTTTTCGAAGAAATTCATTTTTTCTCGAATTTTAAAAAATCGGAGAATGGACTCATCAAAAAAGTAAAAACTAAAATACACAGGCATGGTCTTGAAAAATACTCAGAAAAAAAATTTATCCGAAAACTTCACAGGAATTTGTAAAAACAAGCTCCAACTTTCCCCCCGTAGGTTAACATTACATCCGAATCTTTCAGACTCTCAGTGAAGAGCACCCTTAATTCAAAGGGGAGAAACTTTAACTTTCTTCTTCTCCTGTTCACAAAGTAATGAAAGAGAGATTCGTCAAAAAAATTTTTTTAAATAGAATTTTTACTTCTGACCATTTTAAGGAAATTCGTATTTGGGACTCGACCAATGCATCGGCGCTAGGACTGGGCGATATCAGAATTTTAATGCCGCGATATATCGCTCTCCAAATATCGATATTTTTGATATATCGATATATTCTTGGGGGGGAGAGGAGTGCAAAGGATCGAAAGACAAAAAAAACCATTTCCAAATATAATATTATTTCTCTAATTCAAAACTTTCCTGGAGGGGGAGGGAGGAGAGCGTGCTCAATGGTATAGCTCAATGCATAACAAAAGTGCTTCGCAACGAAAAAGTTTTAAATATTCAATTCAATATTTTGTTTAAATCTTTCAATTTAAGCAGTCTCAATAATTTGAATGTACTTCGAACTATATTTCGTATTGATGTCTTAAATAGTTTGTTTTTAGTCATTTAATAGCTTTTGCTGACTTTTTACTTTTTAGTTGAGTAACATTAAGTAAAATACTAATAATAAATCTTTAAAGAAGGCAGCTATAAATGAACTGCAATTTGATATGTAACTTAAATATTTTCGGGGGAAAAAATTAAAATTAAAAAATTTTATTTATATATATATTTATTTATTTATTTTTGAAAAAATCTGAATATTATCAAAATTAGTGCAGTAAACTTTTTTTTTTTTTTTTTTTTTGCGTTTTTGAATAAATTATAAAAAAAATTTTTATTTCAATGAAATTTTTCATTATTTTAAAATCCACGAATTATGTATATTATACATTTATGTTACATTATTAAATAAAAAAAAATGCTTCAAAATCGTACTTACTTTTTATCTTCATCCGATGGTCTTAGAGAATCTTGGTAAACCATCCAATAAATGTCATCAATCGACAAGCTCAGCTTTTACAATCATGGTACTCTTCCGAAAATGCGTAGAACTTTCACAAAGAACCCATCCCCGTGCATGGTATACAATTCCATCTTCATTAATGCGTACAACTTTCACAAAAAACACTATATCAGCGCATTAACAGTAATGTCTGGCAAGAAGTTCAAATGTTTCAGTTTCAGTTTCAGGGTTGCCGGCGATAACGCTTTAAAATTGGATTACAGTTTCAAGTGGTGCCTCGAGTTATGAACGGAATAAAAATTTTCCCTCTTATTATCGAAGGTAAAGCTATTTTCATTCAGCAATGAGTTGCGTTCCCTTTTAGTGAGATACGACAGCTCGGATGGAAATAATTGAGCTGGCGGCGTTTCTTTTTTTTTTTTAAATCTCATTAGGTTTTTTCGTTTTTCATTTCTTTATTAATACAAACATTTCTGTTCAGTACATTTCGCAAACCTTTTATTCAGCGTAATATGATTTACGTTGAATGTCCGAATGGTCTCCGGATGGGATCCGGAGACCAATCGGACAATGGGTCCACGTTGACCTTCGGCGGCCCTGTTAATATTCCCTTGTACTGTAATTAAAAATAAAATAACTGATTGAAGAATGCAGTTAATTTCTTGAAATTTCAAGCACTCACCCATCATACAGAACTATAAAAAGTTATGTATTTTTGAGTCATTATTTCTATTTCTCCGTAATTATGTCCCGTATTTCCGTTTCAACCGATATATCGGGCGGATAGAAATCTAAATATCGTTACCGTAGGAACAATTATACATCGATATATGATGATATATCAGTATATCGTCCAGCCCTAATTGGCGCCGATGACTCAAAAATTTAGCCATCGGCATCGGCGGGCGATGCTAGCATGAAGAAAACATCGGCCCATCGGTCTGGGGGGAAAAAACCAAATGCCGATGCATGACTGATGTTTTTTTTTTTTGGAAAAGAAGGGGGAAAACCTAGCATTAATTTATCTAATTTTTGCTCAATAATTAAATGTAAGTACAGCATAAGGCCCGAAGTCAGGCAGGAACGGGATAAACACCGATTTTGGATTTCGGGGCATGCCGAATTTTGGGTCACTACCAGTGGCGGATGGGGCCGGCGGGCAGCCGGGCAAATGCCCGGTGGGCCGCCTCTGTTTGGGTCGCTTGAATTTTACAATCGAGTAGTACAAAAAAAAAAGATTTCCCTTTTCTTTTCTTTTTTTAAAAAACAAAATACTATTTAAATATCTATGGAAATTTCATAATGATCCGGCCCAGAACTAAAGATTTTGGGACCCCAGCAACAAAATCTGCTAGGCCTCTGCCCAGATGCCAGAAGTGAAAATTTGCAACCTTAATAAATCTTAGTGCAGGTGTTTTTTTTTTTTTTTTTTCAATTTCTTCCCCACCCCCCGCGCACTGAGGGGGGGTATGCGGGTACGCAGACCCGGGTCTATTATTCGGTGCATTTCTAAACGACTTACAAGAAAATCGCTGCAAGAAAAGTAATGGTTAATTTTATAAAAAAAAAATAAATAAATAAAAAGAACTCTACAAACTCATGCTGTGAGTAAGCTGTTTCAAGGTGTGTCGGTAAATTCATCGACCGGTACGATAACTTTGTTATATAACTGTCCAAGACCTTCTAAGACCCTAACAGCTACCCCTAGTTTAGAGCGGACAATGGACACGTAAAGGCAGGGGAGGCTGCCGAACCGAGGGTGAAAATTTTAATTTAGTGATAAACAAAAAAAAAAAAGAAAAACTTTCCAGTATTTAAGAAATTAAATAGTAATAATTCACAACTCCAGAGCTCGAGCTACCTTGTGGTGATAAACAATACTAAAGAAAAATTCCATTCCACGTACTTTTCTTTGCAGTAAATTACAGGCATCAGACAGTTTGTGGTGTAATGTAATTTCAGAAAAATAGACAAGAAAACTTATCATAAACACGATGAAAAATTACTGCCATTCACCAAGCGTTGAAGCAAGTTATAAGTTACTGCATTTGTTTGTTTTACCTTTTTCATCCGCCATTAGACAGTAGCTGCAGTGCCCCCTAAAGTTTATTGGAGTTGCGAATAAAATAGCAAGTGGAATTCCAGTGACAAAAAGTTTTTTTTTTTCAGCAAAATTTTAAAAGAAAATGCAACCTTTGAATGTGAAACAATTAAGCCTTTGAATATTATTTAGGAACTAGAAAGTCGCCCGTCGATGTATAACGGGTGAAAATCGCTTTTGAACGAAGACATTGCCTGTTTGATGATATTTTGATACTTGAAATTGTAACCCTAACTCCAGTGGATGAGAACCCTAAACTCCAGTAGGTAGCGTTCATTGTTGACCATTTTCTTGTTTCTTCATTCCCCTGAATTGACAGTCTTACCGGTAAGACAGTTATAAGTTACCGGATCGAGTTCAGCCTTTTCACAATAAAGGCTTTCCCTGCATGTTAAAAACATTACCAAAACATATTATCAAATTATCACGCCGTGGCGCGAGTTTCGTTGCTGAAACCACGCGCGTTACTCGATCATCGGCTATTATATATGAGGATATCCACGGGTCTTTATTATAATTTACCTAACTAAAGGCAGCAGAAATGTTTGGATACATTCTGTCAAATTTCGAATGACAAGTTTAAGCTTAATACAAGAAATTAATAGACAAATAATCATTAGTTTCATAGGGACTGCCGAAGTAGAAAAAAAGTTAAAATGCAGCAAAGATGATTTAAAATATTGTAATGAATACTAAGTGTTGGAATGTATTATGCAAAGCGAATGAAAACAAAAACTTTATCAAGAGATTCTGGAGGCATGATATTTTTTAAAAATAAAGTTGGGAAAAGAAGATCTACGGTATGTCACTGAAAGTACCATATCACTCCAAAATGTAAAAAGATTATTCTAATGAATCCTAAACGCTTAATTTCAAACAAGTACAAATATCAGGTTGGAAATTGAAAATTTCACTGTAGAAAAACCAAAGAACTAAGGTGGTCTTTGAAAAGAAATACTAGGGGAGGTTTTTCCACAGCATTTGTATCAATGAAGTTTGATAAAAGAAGATAGAGACTGAGGAGGGAGGGAGGCTCTCGAACCTTATCCCTTCATTTTGCACCACCAAGATAGCTCAAACGTGTTTTAGAACTTTTATTTTAAGAGTACTGGGGAAGTGTTTCCAAATCGGAACCGTTCTCAAACCCCCTACCGTTATCAAAGATGACCTACAATTGGTATTTAGGACTTCAAATTCGAAAAGCTTCCAGGAGAGTGATCACCTAAATCCTGCAGAAACGCCTCCACTCCATCTTTAAAGATCATCTAAAATTTCGCTTTTAGGATTTCAATTTAGAAAATTTTCAGAGATCATCGAACCTCTCCTCCCCCTTGTATCAACAAAGATGGGCTGAAATTTTTTTAGAGCTTCAATTCCAAAAGGATTTCTGGGAAGAGCCCCCGAACCCTTGATAACATTAGCGAATATCATCTACAACTGCGTTTTAGAATTCAAGTTTCAAAAAATTACCGAAAGAGAATCTCCGAACAACTTCACCATTACTAAAGATCTTCATAACATTACCAAAGATCGTCAAAAACTGCGTTTTAAAAACTAACTTCGGAAAATTTTCGCCCAATTCACGCCAGCATCGCTAAAGGTCGTCTTAAATTTCGTTTCATAGGCTTCAATTACAAATTATCTTCCGAAGACTCCTCCCCCTCACGACATTGAAAGTAGATTAAAATAAAGTTTTTTTTTTAGCTTAAATTTCGAAGAATTGTCGGTCCCCTTTACTTTATCAAAGGCGACCTACAATCCCATTTTTACTTCCTTTTACAGAAAAGGAAGTATTGTATTCGCAAAAAAATTTCTCTCAAAAATCGTACTTAATTTACATTTTGCTCGCCCCCGAATGAATATTTTTTTTTTTTTCAACCCGACAACACGTGGATACATGCCTAAGAACGTATAGACACCTGAAGAATCCATTTTGACTGTCCCCGAGTTAATTACAACGAGTTTTCTCGTGACGTCCGTATGTATATGCGTATGTGTGTATGTATCTCGCATAACTCAAGAACCTAGAAAGTTGAATCGTCCTAGAAAGTTGAAATTTGGAATATAGACTCCAAGTGGGGTCTAGTTGTGCACCTTCTCTTTTGGTTGCTTTCGGATGTTCCAAAGAGGGTCTTTTATACCTTTTTGGGGTAAAATCATTGTTAATTTCAATGTAAACTCAAGCGGTGCTATAATTTGGCTAACACTTGGCAATATATCGTCAAGCTTTTGATCGCCAAGTTTTGTCACCAACTTGGCGATGAATTTGGAGGGGTTTTTTTTTTTTTTTTTTTTTTGGAAATCTGGTTTCAGTTTGGCCATATTTAGAGAATTAACCATTGAATCACATTTAAACTGCCAACATTGGGAAAATTTGTCTGTATAAAACGTTTTCTTTGCTTCGGTTCGCAACAGACTTGGAATGAAAGTGTTTAAAGTGTTTTTTTGCTCACTCCGAGGCACTATTATCTTTAAACTGGAGTAAAAGGAAGTCATGTGATGAACACATCAACTCGTTTAGATTTCAATTTCGAAAAATTTCCAGGGGGGCACCCCCGAACCTCTTTACTCCATAATCTAACCTAAGATCATCTTTAATGCATTTTTACGACAAGAAATAAAAAACAATTTCCGGGGGGTGAGGGAGCGCTGGATCTTTGCTCTCATTTCAATATTGTCAGAGATAGTCTAAACCTGCGTTTTTGAAGTTCCAAATTTTCAAGAATTTCCAATGACAGCCATCCTATCCTTAACGTATTTGGTGATACACTGTAAAAACGATTCAGAAACGTTCCTGGAAAATAATAGGCAGCTGACGTGCCCAATTTCAGCCAGTAAGATACCTTACAAAAGCCAGGAACGTTTTCCGCTAAAATTCAGTAAACTTTCTGAAATGATCCCGAAAGCTTCCTAAAAACTCACGTTTGAAGACAGTCATGTTTCTGGCACTTTAGAGTAAACTTATGCAGGAATAATATAAAGCTTGGAAACTTCCTGAATCATTAAGGAAGTTCCATACGCAGTAATGCGAACATGGCCATAGCTAAGCCAGAATTGCAAGCAAGTTTCCAGAATATAACTCGCCTGTAATTTTAGCAAAGCAACGTAATCCATCCTTACTCGCTCCCTTTGAGAGCTTAATCAGCTTTGATGGGCCGTAATTGGACAGAAGACAATACACTTTATAAATACGCTCAGTTAATCTTTGAACTGGGAGCTAAAAATATTTTTCACAACAGCATTCGTGCAACTTGTGGCAAGTCAGGAAACTTTTTAACAGTGATACTTGATTTTTCCAGGAAGTGGATAAAAACCACTGAAATCCCGAAACGTTACACAGAAATACTCAGTAAGGTTTTGGAATTTTTTTACAGTGTAGAACAACTGCGTTTATAAGTTTCAATTACGAAAAATAGCTGGGAAAGCACCCCCGAAACTCACTCCTACCTAATTTATGCAAAGATCGTCAAGAAGGCGACTGTATGAATCAGAAAAATTTCCGGACGTCGGCCACGAATCTCTCCTTTCCTTAATATCACCAAAAAAACATGTAAAGCTGCGTTTTTAAAGTTACAATTTCGCAAAGATTCTCCTGGAGAACTCCCGAATCCGAACCTCTTCTCCCCCTAACATTACCAAAGATAGCCTCAAGTGCATTTTTAAGACTACAAACCCGGAACCATTTCTATCCCCTCCCCCCCCCCCCCCGATGTGAACGTTACGGTTAGGTTCAGATTGTCAATACTTAGATCTTTTAATTACTTGCTCTTAATCTGAACCCATTCTCTACCTCTGTTTTTGAGATACGTCTGAAATAACAAAACGGCCTCTCATTTCATACATATGCAGTATGTATGAAATAAGAAGTCAAGTATAAAAAAGTTACAAGTATAAAAAACGTTGAAGGTACTTTTTGAGCTAGCGACGTGCCTTAAGTCCATTAGACATCGGCTAATATTAACACAGGGATAATGTTTCCACAAGGGCTTCACATGTCGTCCACCTGAAGCCCTTTGAATATCTACTCCGCGAAAGATTCCTCACCTTATCCGTTTTCCCCTACATGTATGTGATTCCCATATGTTCCTATACATGTATGATAATCTATTCATGTGTGACCCTAGAACTTAAATTTCAGCAATTTTCTGGGGAATCACTTCCTAATTCTCCTCTGCAAGAATCGTCTGAATTTTTGCTTTACACGTTCATCAAAATTATACACTGTTTCCACGCGATATCGCGTGAAAAGTTCCTCCCCTTCAACCGTTATTGCTCATAAAGATTGCATATACTGACATGGGACCAGGAGGGGGGGAATTTATCGCTAACAAACTTGAAGAACTGCAATTTCAAAAAACATTGCTCTCCCCCAAAGAGAGTCAATTGGCGCTTTGGGAACTTCAATTAAGATATTTTGCCTAGAAACAATTTCTGTACCCCTTTCCTTCTTTTAGTGTTTTCAAAGGTAGCTTACACATGCGTTTTTAAGCTCTAATTTTGATAAAATTTTGGGGGAAATCTCCAAATTCTCCCTCTTGCAAACATCACCCAAGATCATCTAAAAATAGTCTAATAATACGTTTTTGTAGCTATAATTTCGAAAATTTTCCGGGAGAGCCCCCCCACCATCATTTGCACGAATATTACACTTTTTACTGTGCAAGTGTTCGTAATATAAATTCCTTTCTCCACATTCGTAAACGCAATTCTCCTAATATGAGTCCTCCTAAAACCTCTTAAAACTCCTCCTAAAACTGGAAGCTGTATGCGCTCTCGCTTTTACATTTGAAAAGAAAAGAGAGGACGGGGGAGCATCTCCTCTTCAAGGAGCAACCATTAAGGGGCCGAGTGGCTAGTAAATGCCAGGGCCGGTTCATGCTGTCCCATCCGCCACTGGTCACTACTGAAATTTTCCCAACACAAATGGCAGACACTTATTAAACAATCACTTTGTTGGGAGTTTTAAGCTCTTGAATTGAAATAATTACCGCATATTTTAATGTGTTAGTCGAGCAATTTTGCAAGAAAACCTAGGTTAAAATTTTGGGGGTCACCCTGTGCCGGGAGATAAAATTTCCAACATTTTTTCTTCCCGAAAAGAAAATCTCTTTATTTTCCATATTTTTAACTTAACATTGTTAACTTAACGCTAAAGAAATAAATACTCTCATATTCTGTCATAACCTACTCTAACTGCAGCAAAAGCACTTTCGTAAGTGCGAGAAATACCGAATTCAGGTTTTGTATGGTAGTTAAAATCCTTTAAAAGTCCATATTTTTCTTTTTCACTTTTAAGGCCTAAAAAGAAGACTAGTTTTTTTTTTTTTACTGAATTCTGTACTGATAATTTTATTCTTCGTTGCCTTAAAAAAGTTTTTTCGAGGGTTTTTTTCGAAGGGGGAGCGGGGATGAATAATGAAAAAAAAAGTACATTTTCTTAAATTGCTATTAGAAAATTCACTTGCTTATGCATAATTTTTTTTTCAAATTAAAATTTCCTAAGTGGGTTTTCCGCTTTGAAAGCGATTCATTGTGTGAACAAAGATCTGGTAACTTCAGGGTACGCAAACTTCATGCGTATTCGGAACTCCAGCGCTCGAATACGCTACCTTGCGGTGATTTACAAAACTGCCGATGGAACTAAAACATTGCCACGTTTTAGTTCCATGTGTGTCTGTTGACGTAAACACAGGCAGTTTGTTCTGAGTATTTATTAACGCAATCGATGTGTCTTAGTTTGCTTTCAGCTACAGAAATTAATTCATCCCCTAAGAGTATTCTCGAGCTTCTCAAAATAATGTTAGTTTTCCTTATTTCTTTCAAAAAAGTATTAAATGGTGGACGCGTAAACAAGAAAACTCTGGAATAACAAAATTGGATAACGTTATACCAGGTAAAATTTTTTATTGTATGAATTTGTAAGAATATGAGTTTTTTTTAATCTTAAATTAGTTTAACTAATCATATTTTACAGCAGCATTTAGTTGGATGGGCAGTATGCAAAATATTTTCTTGGATTTATTATCGTAGAACAAAATGAAAAATGTTTAACCCAGAAAGAATTTACTTTATTCCTTTTATTCTCAGCTGAAAGGTTTCGCCAAATTTGTTTAGGGTTATAATTTTGGTATTGTGCGAGCAAAGTAGCCTTGGCGAGATTTCGCGTTTTTAGTTAAACCATTTTTAATTTTTATCATGAGTGGAATAAAATGGTAGTAAAATTACAGAATTCGATAAGTGAAAAGAAATAATGGTCAATCAACTGAAAAGAAAACTACC
Source organism: Uloborus diversus (assembly GCF_026930045.1). Lineage (NCBI taxonomy): Eukaryota > Metazoa > Arthropoda > Arachnida > Araneae > Uloboridae > Uloborus > Uloborus diversus. The sequence goes on along the minus strand of NC_072731.1, from coordinate 90,242,911 downwards.
ACCATATATCCGTGAGAATTTTGTTGATGATTTGCATAACATGGCACAATTAAATCGTAACTCAGAAATAAGAAAAATCGAAACAGAAAATTTTTAAATAAACCGATTCGGGAATTCGAGAGAAATAACTCAGCTACAAATGGAAAAAAAATAAGCGCTAGCCAAGCAAGGCAAAGAAGTATCATCTTCTTTCGATAATAATTTGTAATGTCATATTGAATTTTCTAGCATTAATTGTTGTTCTTGTCAGGCCACAATTATTATTTAGTTTTATCAAGAATTGATAAATATCGAATTCAACATCATGGAAATAGCTCCTTAGAACTACGAACTACGTAGTTTGCATTAATCTTTGACGTTTAGTAATGCTTCTTGAATTCTCATTTCTTTCTACGTGGGCCAGAATATCCACAAGACTTTGAAAATTAATTTAAAAAGAATAAAGCGAAAAAATCATACGTACGAACAAAAATCACAACACTTTTAGCATTTTCTTCGTTACCATGTGCGTTTGTTTTAGTTTTCAATTCCGCCATTAGACAGTGACTTCAGTGCCCCCTACAGTTCGTTGGAGTTGCGAATTGAAATCAGCTTTCGAATATCTCTACCAACACCTAATTTTGCATGACTGCAGGAGAAATGTTTTAGTGCTGTCTTCCTAGATGGCAAGTGGTACTCAACTTATTTCAGCATTTGAGTTTCTTATAACTACTACTACTTTCACTTCCGCCTCCCCTCCTACTGTTGATGTTTTTTTTGCAGTGTGTATGTCCTGTTTTATATTTGTGTCAAAACGTCTAAAATTCTTCTAATAAATCCTACTAATTTTATTTATTTTCCACATGCCACGAAAAGAACAAAATGCGTTTTTTAAATCGAGTGAAATTTTACTTTTCTCACCAAATTTCGCTTGTGCTTGGCTGTTGTCTGGGCATAACTATTTCCCTCATACTGCTTCCTATAACGGAAGAGCACTGCTCTCGGCAACAGAATTTCCTGCCAGTTACTGGCGCATCGGAAATGTCACCTCAGTCAACGACAGTTGACGAGTATCAACCTGTTCTTAATTTGCACAACAAACCGAAGAATTCTCATTTTGAAAAACCTCAAGTTCCTAGGTCTCGGTACTACTCTACCGAACTCGGCATTCGCGAGAAGCTGTTCATTGGTGTTTTGACAACTTCACAAACGATTTTAACTCTAGGTTCCGCCCTGAATCGTACCCTCTCGAAACACGCAAATAAAATTATTTTCTTCCTACAGGGCTCAGAAGCTGAAAATGTTGATTCGAACGTTGGGGCGGTAGTAGCCTTCTCTGAAAAACGTGATATCCTCGCGCCGTTTAATATGTTGCAATATGTGTCTGAAAATTTTCTCAAAGAGTATGATTTCTTTTTCTTCGCGCGAGATACTACACATGTTCGTGGCAAAAAGTTGTTTGAGTTAACAACTCATATCAGTATAACTCAAAATGTCCATTTAGGACGGCCTCTGGACCCTGACTCTCTATACTGTTCATTAGATGCTGGAATTTTACTGTCTCATTCTGTATTTTTTCAAACTGTGAAGGACCTGGAGTGGTGTGTGCAGCATACTTTTTCTGAAAGTGATAGCGATAATTTTGGCCGATGCATTTTGCATGGTACAGATCAACCTTGTGCTTCCACTGTACAGGTATTTGCGACTTTGTTTGAATTATCATTTGGTTAAAGATTTTCCATCATTAATTTTCGTTACTTAATTTACTTTCTCTAAGGAGACTTGTAATTTTGGACAATGTGAGGAGCAGGATTTGCAGGGGTGCCCTCCTAGGAGGGGTCATGGTGCAGACTGCAGCATTGAAGTTTTTAGGGAGGGGTGTTTTGAGGAGTATTTTTCTCGTTTTTTTTGGGGGGGGGAGGCTTTGCAGTATTGAGAGGGGTGCACCCTTGCCCTAAAGGGAGTGGGCACCCCTGGGATTTGAATCACTAAAGAATGTTCGGTGTTGCAAGAATTGTTTTTTCTGGGGGAAAAGTGGCATCCTAATGAAATTTTCCATAATTTAGGACCGAAAAATGCAATTTTCGGCCTTTTCGTGTGTAATTGAACACATATTTTTTTGCTGCAATTTGTGGAGCATCTGTTGATTTTAAGGAGCATTTTAAAATTTTACGGAGCAGCTCAATATTTCGTATTAAAATCATTTTTTTTTAATTTAAACCACTTATCTAGGGATTGCAATACTGGACCAAAAATTCAATACCGGTATTCGGTATTTTTAAAACATATCTGAATACCGGTATTTGAAATTTCTGAAATTGCTTGAAAACATATTGTTTCGTTGCCACATTTCATAATTTTCTACAAAAATTGTATTATTATGAAAAAGTATTTTGAATAAGTATAAAATAATGGAACAAATGTCATAATAAAAAATCAATGCTATTAAAAAACTTAATAATGCATCTACTGAATTGTCTCTAAGCCTGGAACTCATTTTAGCGCTCAACTTTCCTGCAGTAGTAACTATTCTTTCTGAATTCATGCAGGTCGGTGGTAGGGATGCACCGGATAGTGATTTTGCCGGATACCGGATATCCGATGCCCCCTTACCTACCGGATTCGAATATCCGACCGATATCCGGCATTTCGATTGCATTGCATGTTTGCATATTTTTCTACAACGCCATTTCAAAACAATAAATCAAACTTGTTCCACATATCATTTCTTTAAAAAACATGTTAAGCACATTCAAATGTACTTTTTTAGAGCCTCTATATTTTAATTTAGGAATTGTGCTATATATAAAATGAAACATTTAAAATATTGCTTTATTTCGACAGATTTTTTCGAAAGAGACAAACTTTCGACAAAAATTAATTCTGTCTGTAATGTACACATGGTTTAAACTTTTAATTATTCATAGTTGAAATCTTAAAGGTCGTACAATGAGTCGTATCTGTTATTAGATTTGCATGACGTGTAGAAATTTTTTTAAACTTCATCATAAAGTAATACATTTTCTTGTTTCCAATTTAGAAATAACAAAAAATAAAACTTTGCTTTGAAATAATTTTTATTACAGATAATACACGTGTAAAATTTTTCTAACACACAAGTTAAAAAAGAAAATATTAAAACAAGGCCAGTTTGACTCAAAAAATAAATAAACTTAAATAATCAACTTAAAATTTTACTTTAATTCCAGAAATAAAGGTACATTTTCTCTAAAGATGCAAATTAGCATCTTAAATACAGGGGTGCCCCCCCCCCCCTTAAGAGCAAGGGCCCACCCCCTAAAAACCATAAATACCCCCCAAATAGAAAGCCCCCCCTCCCAAAAAAAAAAGATAAAATATCCCTAAACCCCCTCCCCCTAGGTGGGCAACCCAGTTAACAAATTAATAACTTATGCTAAAGTAATCAACTGAAAATTTTACTTTAATTCCAGAAAACAAAAATTCACTCTCTTAAAAGATGCAAATTAACATCTTAAATACAGTATTAAGAGTCATTCTCAACACGTTCACTTTTTAAAAATAAATTAATAAACTTACGCTTAAATAATCAACTTAAAATTTCCCTTTAATTCCAGAAAATAACGATTCATATTATTAAAAAATGCAAATTAATATCTAAAATATATTAAAAGTCGTTCTCAACATGTTAACAATTTTTTTTAAACATAAATGAAATTATACTTAAATAATCAACTGAAAATTTCACTTTAATTTCAGAAAATAACGATTCACTTTTACCGGATAACTGCCCGGATATCCTGCAAAATACTGTCGGATATCCGGATCCGGAGTGGCTTGTCGGATCGGATCTCATAGTTCTGGATGGTTAAAAAATCAGCCGGATACCGGATAGTTACCAGATATCCGGTGCATCCCTAGTCGGTGGTACTGTTAACAATATGTGATACACATCCTCTAGTTTAATTGCCTAAAAGTATTTTCGGTAATTCGGTCTGTTGCATGTCATTTTTGGATAAACCCTTTTGTGTGTGTTTCTTTGGTATTGTGCATATTTCTATTGAGGGTTCGTACGGGTCATGGAAATCCTGGAAAGTCATGGGAAAAAAGTAACAGAATTTCAGACCAGGAAAAGTCATGGAAAATTGAAATTTTCATTGAAAGTCATGGAAATTTATTTCAAGTCATGGAAAAATGTCCTGGACAAAGAGAAAGGAACATTAACTAAAGGAGCATTAGAAATCTTGAGTGATTTAACAGTATAGCACATAAAAGCTATTAAAAGTGGCAAATTGAACAATCCAAAAACCAAATCTGAATTTTGAAATCTCATTGCATCCACTTCTGTCGCTGCCGCTTGCCATTTTTTGCGATGTGATTTTACTGCCTGGACATCACTTATTTTGAATTTTTTGTTATTTTCAACACTTCTTATGTTTCATATTCTGTAGTAGCAAAATTTCACATTCTTAGTTTTGCCACTCCCACTCAAAAAAAGCAATTCAGTTGCATGCGAGTTCAATTCCATCACTTGTAAGAACTTTATCATTAAATTTTTCAGAGTTTATCTTAATTTGTTGAATGTTTTAAAAAGTACAGATCTTAAGTCAGGCGACAGAATACAGAAAAAGAACTCTAATGCTCTAAAAGAGTAATGCCCAACATACGGCACGCAAAACTAATCCATACAACCCACTGCTACGTTCACTGTTGGGAATTAAACGTGTTCTGGAATTTCTGTACTTATTAATTTATATACATTTGAAAATATGTAAATTTGTAAAAAAACAAATATACTTTTGAATCAGAAGATAGATTCATTACTGAATGATTTTTTCAAAAAAGATCTGGTTTAGAAACAAAGAACAAAACTATGTGACTTTACTTTAAAGAACCAAAATACTGTCAAGTTACGTGGATGATTAAAGGCACTGTTGACACTAAAAGGTAACTTTTGAAGCATATTTATTGAAACTTAGTGTTGACTCATTCAACCTTTGTCCCATTCAATATCATTCTGCCTGTTTTTAAAAAAAAAATCAGACATTTAAGCATCATATTTGCTTCACTGCATTTTTAGTTTACTTAAATTTTTATGATGAAGAAAAATAAGAATAGTTTAGTTTTTTAAGTGTGCACTTATATTTTTTTCCACAACGAGTAAGTGCTTCAATGAGGCTGTGGCATTCATATAGACGTTTTGCTAATGCTCATTTCCAAATATTACCAAGTTTGAGATTAAATAGTGCTATTCTCTTTGTGTAACGAGGTCATGAAAATTTTCATTGAAGTCATGAAAAAGTCTTGGAAAAGTCATGGAATTTTTTCATCCAAATAGAGTATGAACCCTATCTATTATTTTTTAAATTTAAAGCTATACTAGCTTGCAAGTTAACTTGTCAGTGACGTCATTAAGCGCGGAGGAAAAACACTGAGTGAAAAGACCGCCTGTAGGTTTGTAAGGAGGATCTCCGATAAGACACCGCACTCGCAGTTGCCTGCTTGGCGAATTAATCCGCTTTGGCATACTTCAACGGAGTGGAGCACTTGAGCAAAATCGCGCCAAACGCAGAGTATCCGGAGATCGCCAACTGTTTGTGAGCTCTGATTGGCTGGTTCGTTCAGTTGCAAATGAATGTATGGATCCGCGCTGCACCGCTCTTAAAATTGAAAATATTTAACGATTCACAGAAATTATGACAAAAAAATGTCCCTTTTGCGTCGGTTTAACTAACTAATCCGATTTCTAAAGCAAAGTGCGTAATTTCCCCCTGATTATCTGGCAAAGCGCAAGGAACTATTTCCTTCACTTGGCCGCAGCTCATTTCTCCATAGCCAAGAAAGCTTGCAATCGAGTATAGTTGAAATTCCTTTCCTAAGAGACTATACTTTTCCAATATTAACATCATCTTCTCTTGAACAGGAGGGGTTTGTGTTTACTTTTTATTAGTCCTTTGGTTTGAAATTTACGATAAACTTGACTAATTAGATCTTGTTGGTTTTTCTTATTTGTTTTAACTTTCTTTTCAAAATTCTTTGCAATCATAAATATGTAAATATCTGATCTGAAAATATCTTTGAATTCGTGGAACATATTTATGCTTTTCCTCTATTCAAATTTTCAAGGCAATATATAATTTCTAAATGTTATCTTAACAAGTATGAAGCCAAATAGCGAGATGGCACAACAAACCAATACTGATGCCAACAAATTGCCATTTGTAATGAAAATAATGTCATATATTCCACCCTTGGCGACTTTTTCCTGTTGGCGCTAAGAAAAGATGTATGACAACATAGGTCATACATCGTTCTTAGCGATGCTTTTTTAGCGCCAACGGGAAAAATTTAGTTTAAAGATTTAAAAATTTAGATCAAAGCACTTCAGAACACAGTATATATAAAAACAACATAAAATCACAGCAAAAAACACCGGGAATATACGCTTCAAAAATACCAGAAACTAGAAAATTATTTAAATTAACAAATTACCATAACAGTTCACCAATGAAATATGTACCAATAGAAATAAAACTTGTTTTCCAACATGCATTTCATTGAACCAAAACTTTTCTCATACCCTGCTAAAAAAGAGCAAAGGGATTCAAATTGCGATGTTTAAAGCGGAAAGCTTCCCCGAAATCAATAACTATTTAAGCCAAAAAAGCGCTTAGTTACTCAAATTTCAATGTATGAAAAGTAGAAATGTCTCAACAGAACTTCCCAAACATAAACAATACAAAGATACCATACATTAATTTGCTATCCAGACATGCTTTCAAAATACCTATTATATTTTACAAAAAATAACACCTTCATATTTTTATAAAATGCTAGAGTCAACTTATTTTTAGAAATTCAGTACCTAAAGGAGGCACCTTTTTAGAATATGTCTATATAATTCGTGGCATCGATAAGAATTAACTTTTAGAATAAAATAACCGTACTATTTTTGTAAAATGATTTTATGTACAGTAAAAATAAAGTTAAAAACTACAAGAAACCCTCAAGACTTTGTAAAAGCGAAGAATTTCGGATGTGAATTTTTTTTTTTTTAATTCTAAAAAAAAAGAACCTACCTTTTTATAATACAAATCCTCACACTCAGTCTGAAGCAAAACAACATGACAATGGCATCTTACAGATACACACCAAGTTGCAGTTTACTTTCAATTAACGTTCAAGTTTGAAAAAACTGGCATTTTCTAATATTTATTCATCAAAACACAACTGAATTTAAACAACACAAAATAAGCTTTCCTGTAAGGTATATTGCACGAAAATGCGGGAAACCGATAACAAGTAAACAAGTTTGAACAGATCTAAGATTGCCTTCGGGTTGTCAAACACAGGTTAGTTTTGCCAGGGATGCATTGCTTAAAAAATTATCGCCTCATTAGCGAGAAAAATATTTAAATTTTGTGCAAAAATCAGATGTCCCCAAATGGGGGTGGGGGGATATCACATCTGTACCAAAAAAAATCATAAAGCATTCCTGCAATTGATGGTTGAAATAAATTGTTCATTGGACAAAGCAGGGGGGGGGGCATTCAAAATTATACATGAAATTAACTTTCCCAAAAAGGAAATTGGGTAATCAGGGAAATAGACAAAATAAATACATGGTGCACGAAAAATACTTTTGTTTAATGACATTCTATATTAGTTCATGCTTTTGAAGCTAAATTTTTATATCAATAGATTGATTTTGGTCCTGTTATCATTTGAAAATAAATGTAGATTTAAAATATAAGTAGATATTTAATAAGTTAAATTGAGAACAATCTTGAATTAAAATTATTCATTATTTTCAGCTAATATCAAAAATACTGGTATTTTCCTCAACAAATACCGGTATTACGAAATCGCAAAATTTCTCGAAATTACCGGTATTTGGTATACTGGTATCGCAATCCCTACACTCATCTAAAATTGTTTTTGAGCTTTGATAACCATTCTAAGCAATAGCAATAATAATAATTGCTTTCAAATTAATAATGCTTTGAGTATAAGTAGCTTTAATTTCTCATATTTACATGTAAGATAGCAAAATGTTATTAAAATAAAATTAATTTTATTAAATTTTTTATGATTTATATCATTGGTGCTGGCCCATGGTTCGCTGATATATATCTGTCAGTATATATCATGATATATATCTGATATTTATTTTGAAAATGTCATGATATTTTGATATTTTTGATTTATTTTTTCAAATATGGTATTTTCAATTTAAAAAGTACATTAATCATAAATGAAATTAACCAAAAAGTTATGTTCTGTACTTTTATGATGTATAATACACACCTTTAATAAATAATATAATATAATATTCATATCCCATTTTTATTTGTATTTTATATTCATAAAATTATTAGTATTGTAACAAATTTAATTCATATTAAAAGTGCCTAATTAGGTATTAAACATTTCTCAGAAGAAAAGAAAATGTCTTATGAATGCACCGACTAATGCATATTATTTAATTCTGATGAATCCTCTAACTGTACAAGTAGCTAACAGAAGAAAAATGAGTAAAACTAATCCTAAATGAACTCCATTAAAATTAATAGAAATGTAAAATGAAATATTAGATATAAATAATGAAAGAAACATTAATTTTAAGTCTACATAATATAATTATGAGAAAATAAAGAGTGTTTTGGGGATGCATTTACTATTTTGAGGAATTTAGTTTCTGCTAATTGAAAATATCCGATATATATCAAAATATCAGATATTTTCGAAAATATTATGATATTTTCAAACCCTGTGCTGGCCTAAATTAACTCAAATGGTGTTTGCTTTATATTAGCTTGAATGAAACTGGATAAACATGTTCGAATGGGCATGGCCTTCAGCAAAAAATTAAATATAATAGTGGAAAACAAGGGCGCCCATATGCAAAATTTTAAGGGGGGGGGTCAGATATTTTCCCCATGGTTTTAGCAGGATATTTTCCCCATAGAAACCGATTTCAGTGCAGATTAGAGTTATTAAATTTGACATTTTTAATAACTTATTCATTAATTACTGGAGAAGAAATGTTTTTACATTTTTGCAAAGAAAAAAATACTAAAAGCAAAGAAGTTCTAATTTCAAAGGACGGGACTTGCACCCCCGCTTGCCCCCCCCCCCCCCCCATATGGGCGCCATTGGTGGAAAAGGTATCGTGTTACAGAAAGCAGATGCAATCGGATTTCAAAATCTGTAAACGCTTGCACCGTCACTGTCAAACTTTTCTCGCTCCCACCCACAGAACAAATTTCCTTTTCTTTTCTACCTAAAAATCACATGTTTCAGCAAAAATCATGATGGAAAGATTGCGGCAAACGGGAGGTGAAGGGGTATTTGCTGGATCGCGTGAAAATGCTCTCGACCGAGAGACACGGAGCAAAAAACTTCTTTGAGGAGTTTCGTTATTTTTGCAGAGCAACTGCAGCAGTTTTTGCAGAGATGTAGAGCAGTTGGTAAACCTGAAGTAAGGTATTATTTTTGGCATTATAAAGTTGTTGTCTGGAAGTAAAATTCTGAGTCTTAAAAATCCTAGAAAAGAATTCAAAAATTATTTCCAAAACCCTCGTGATATAAAAATTACAAGTTATAACAAATGGAAGTCAATCTCCAAGCTTTTATTTAAAGTCTGAATTTTGTCAAAAAAAGAAATAAATTTTGGAAATTTTGTATTTTTTTGAAAAAAAATTTAATTTGAATTTTACTTATATTTTTTCCTTCTTTTTTTACACATCGTCACCTCAAAGCAACAGTAGGATATCTTACTGCTAATTCAGGTGTGTCCCCCTAAATATTGCAAAGACCCCCTAAAATGAAAAATACCCCTCCAAACACATGCCCCCCTCCCTAAAAATTTCAATTCCACAGTCTGGGTCATGTCCACCCCTAGGTTGGCACCTCTGTGTTATTCCTGGAATTAGATATCTTGCTCTGAGGCAACAATATGTTTTTTGCAAAAAAAATTTGCCATATCTTAAAGAACTGTTTTAGCATTTTAATCACAATTCTATCTGAAACCCATCTTGCCCTAGCTAGAGTGCCTTCAATTGAAATGATGCTATAGCCCAAAATTTAAATAAACTTAGAAGCAGAGGGATTTTTTCCAAAAATGTTTTGTGTTCAATCTCAGTTTATTGACCTTCACAATTATGAAAGTAGATGGGGATGAGACAGCCGGTTCGCTTTTCTACTTTTCATTTTTTATCTCATGAAAGAATTTAATTAACAGTTCTATTTTCTACTAGTAAGTTTCACTAAACATTTCTCATCTAAGATTTTTTTATAAATATAGAATTGTTATAGAATAGAAACCAGTAAATTGATCTGGTACACACCCCAGTTCCGGAGGAGATAGGGTTACAGACACCGACAGATGTGCACAGATTTTAATAGCATAGATGAATTTAATGAGTTATGGATAAGATAAGTTTGAAACAGTTATTCAAAACTAATTTCTATTAAAAACTTTTGAGCAGTTGGTAATGTTATTTAGATGCACGAATGCGTACTGATGTCTATTTTCTTTAGGGCTGCGCCAAATAACATAACAGGATGATTTGCTCAACCCTCTAAGTATCGTCATCATCCTCAACTAATTATTTTTATAATAGGCATCAAAAACGGGACTGTCCTGCTCTGCACTTTTTTGTACATCAGTGCCTAATTTGTTTTCTTTCTTTCCAGGGCTATACTTACATATCTCACCAAGTGTCAAAACATGATGGCCTAGAAACATCAATAAAAAAGTCATCATGGCCAAAAGATCTTAAAAATGCTCTCACAATCTATTCAGTTTCGAGTCAAGAGCAGCATTTCATGATACATCATTATTTTTGCCAACAAGAGCTTATTGACAATCACCATGAACTGCGGGAAACTCAGAACAAAATATCAAACATCAGCTTGAACCTTCCTCAGAATTTCAGTGACATATCCTGGCCCATCGGAATTGAACCTCCATTCAAACCACATCATCGTTTTGACGTCCTGCCTTGGATTTATTTCAATACCACACACAATTTTTGGCAAGGCGAACTGCAAGTGATATCCGAAGTTAAAGGACTCAATAAACTTGAAATTGAAGATTTACTCAAGTATACAGTTGAGTGGGCAAAGTCTACTTACAACGGCAGGTACATATTCCAGAAATTGGTTAACGGATATAAGAGATTTGATCCTACAAGGGGAACAGAGTACATGTTGGATATGATATTCCTAGAAGATGCTACTGGCCGTGAAATACTTAAACGGATTGCAGCCGTCAGGCCTCTGAATGAAGTGGAAATAATTCCTGTTCCTTTTGTAACCGAGCACACAAGAGTGGTTCTTCTGGTGGTCATTAAGGCAAATGAGAGAAATGAAGCGCTGAGATTTTTAGAAGATTATGCAAAAGCTTGCATTGAAAAGCAAGATAGTACTGTCATGTTGCTTGTGTTTCTCTATGGTCCGCAAGATCCAGGGAAGGGAGAAAAAGAAGACATATTTCGACCAGTTAAAGACTTAGTCGGCAGTCTTGTAAACAAGTACAGATCTAATGGTGCCAAAATAGCATGGTTCAGTGTGAAAACTACCGGTGAAATGCCTCCTTACTTTGCTATCCTCGACTTGGTTTCCCGAAAGTTGTCAACAGAATCCTTGTTGCTTTTGTGTCACGTTGGAATGGAGGTTCGCTCTGATTATATCAACCGCGTCCGGATGAATACAATTCTCAAAGCTCAAGTTTTCTTCCCTATCCCTTTTCGACAATACCATCCCTCATTGGCTTATAAGCATATCACTCTCCCAGATAACGTTGAAGTGAAGAAAGACCTCGGGCATTTTGATTCTGAGAGCTACGAGCATGCCAGCTTCTACTTATCCGATTACTTATCCGTCAGAAAGCAACTGGAATCGGTAATCCCGGTAATCAAGTCGGACAAAGATCTCAAGAATGCGCATTTGTATAACCAGCGGTATGACTTGTTTGAAATGTTTCTTCAGTCAAAACTGCACATGATGAGAGCTGTGGAACCTGATTTGAGGATAAGGTTCAAATTTGATGCCTGTGATTTCGAGTCTAACATTGGAACATATCAAGAATGCCTACAGAATAGGGAAGAAAATTTAGGCACAAAGTCTCAAATGGCTGCTGCAGTTCTGTCGCATGCTGAACTTGACACGAAAGACGGTCTGCAATTTAATGATATTTTGTAGAATCGTTTTGTAAGTATGTCGCCTTTATAAAATTACTTGCTTCCTTATTTTTTGAGATATTTACAATGTTAATTGTTGCCAAATTGTACTTCTGATATTTGCCTGAGAGAAATTATTTTCTTGCTTAGTTGTGCCAATTTACAGCTTTTGCTTTATTCCTTGTTAATTACTCTCTGATACAAGCCTTTGTGTGTTGAATGTTATTGAAATATTTTGCGGCAAACATATTCATTAATATCATATCAGTTATTGTTTCTCTTTAAAAGGACTGCAATCATACTGTAATCATGACAATATACATAATTAGTAAATTTTTACAAAATGCTAAATAGTGTAATTGATTCTTTTATATTCAATCTCACAAATTTTTAACTGCATGTGATTAAATCTTTAACTTTTTATACAAAATGAAAATCATGTTTTAATCACTTATTTATCTTTGATTGTAATGTGTAAGAAATTTGTTCAATTGTTTGATCAGTGTAATATTTCATTGGACAATAATATTTATTATTAATAGTCCGACATAATTATTAACTTATGACTATTCTTGTTTAAATTCCTAGAAATTCATTGTTTTATGTTGATGTTGAAACTCGGTGGTTACATGAAATGCTTCAACTTCATGAAAACATAGACATTTTCATTTTATTCCTGCCTAACAGCTTGCTAAAAAAGTTTTTACAATTATCTCTAGTATTATTTGAATATAGAGACATGCTTAGCGTCAAAAAAAAAGGGGGGACTATTAATAATGTTTGTTAATTTTTACTTTTTTCTGTCTTTTCTGAAATCTTTATAAAAGTTTAAATAGGTAATTACCCTTATTTTTCATATTAAAAAAAAATCCAAGGGTCTGTCCGGGATTGTTTACAGGGGTCCTATTTTTGTAAATTGATTTATTTATTTTTTTTTCCTTTTTTTTTTTTTTTTTTTTTTTTTTTTGGTGAAAAATCAAATTTTTTTGTGAAATTTCAAAATGTTTAACCAGAACTTATCTATCAATATAGATTAGATTTCTGGTTCGCGAACTCATTTATTAAAAAATTAGTTCATGAAAGGTCCAATTTGGTCAATCAAAGTGTTGTGAAGGGTCCTTTTTAACTAATTGGATTTTTATGAAGGGTCATTAAAAGGACCTACATTTCCTCTGGCCAGACCCATGAAATCTTTATTGTATTTTCCTCTATCTGCTTTGCAGTATTTTTAAATTTTTTATGAAATTTGTTGCATTAGAATTTAGTATAACTTATTTTATTAGAGACTTCTCAAAAAAAGAATTAACCTCGCAAATGTAGGGGTGAAACTTTTCTGGAGCTATCCTGGACTTTTGAATTGACGAATTCTGCAACTCTGGGATTTTTTACTTGAATAATCCGAATAAAATACACTTTTGAATTACAGTCGCACCTCCATATATCCAACTTCCACATATCGAAATTTTCTATACGTCAAAGTCCCAGCAAATTTCCATGTCCAGTATATAGAAAAATTGTTTCTATATATCGAAAAGATCTCTGTATATCGAAAAAAAATTCGAGACATTCGTAGATTTTTTTTTTCCCACTTTAGACTGTCTCATGAAAAATAAAGGTTAGGGAGAGAAAATTATATTCACTAAAGGTTGCTAAGAAACTCACTAGGATTCTGGGCTTGAGGGGTGTGTAAATAGGTCGCTGTTCCGTTCTTATCTTCCCTCAAGTTTATTTGAAATCTTAGTTATAGCCAATAATACCGTAAAATCAGTTTCAAGTTATCCCTATTGTCTGTTGATTATCATTTCTAGTCTTTTTAGCTTTAGTGAAACATCTGATTTTTTACTTTTCTCTTGTTTACATTGTCAAAACGAAAATCCCCTAATGTTGCGGATCAAGTTGAATTGCTGAAGAATGAAGATGTATGAAGGCATAAAAATGTCATTTCTAGTAAATTTAGTATTTACACTAGCAGAGTTCCTGCTATTATGAGAAATCAGAAAACCGTAATCAAAGTACTGAAACTTACACAAAACTCACTGAAAAACATGAAACTGTATTACAATTGGCGAAAATCAGCTTTAATTTTATTGTTTTAGGAGATTTTTATGATAAACAACGGTTGTTTCTATGTATCAAATTTTTTTCTGAAAGTTTGTTACTTCAATGTATGGAGATCTGACTGTATTTGTTTTAATTTGTTGGGGCAGCCAACGTGGTATTGTGTACTTGTTCACTGTTACAAATATCGAGTCAAGTGGTCTGAAAGGGTCAAAAATTCTTAACTTTTGATGAGAAAACTAAATGTCTCAAAAATCATATTTTCTAAATATTAACCCTTTGACTAAACATCCTAGGATTTACTGTAAAAACTAATTTTATGTGTTGTATTTTTGTTGTATTGCTTTTTTTTTATTATTTGTTATAAATATTAGCTAATATTTTAGTTTTTATTTATTTATTCCTCAGTACAAAACATGACAAATAAGTTTTGAAAACTTGCTAAAATTGTTCATTTTATTAGTTTTACTGTTCCATTTTGTGAAACCATGTGTTACTGAAATGTACTATGTTCTATTGATAAATATAACTCAACTATCAAATTTTTAAAAAGAAATTGATAATGAATGTTATTTTACAAAAATTCAGCATGACACATTGTTTAACCATTTACATGAGATTATTTAAGTGTGCCATAAGTACCCGCCAGTAAGCTACATCAGATAAGTTAACAGTTCAGTCTGATTCTGAAATTTAACCAAAATAAAACTTCATAGCTACCACTTTTTTTCTAGTTCTAGGTTTTTTTTTTTTATTTAAGCTTTTTTCAGCTATATTTTTCAATTTTAGCATGATGTGTGCATAGGATTTAATTATGACTTTACTAGTCACAGCCAGGGTTCGCCGATGTATATCCGATATTTATTTATGATATCATGGATTTTATATCATGATATTTTGATATTTTCGATATTTATTTTTCCAACTACAGTACAGTTAGACCCTGATTTAACGAATTCATCGGGACCGAAACTTTTATACCTAAAATCGGGATGTGAAAAAAAATTAAAAACACTGCACTTACCTTATCCTAAACCCGTAATATAGCAACTGCATAGAAATATCCATAATTAGAAAGTGTACACTTTTTATTCAGCATTTCACGACTTATTAAACACTAGTTAATTTGAAATTTTAAACTACTGAGTAATTGATGTTTGACAATTTCCTTGATACTTGACTCGAAATAGTTCTCTTTCGACTTTATGAAGAGAAGAAAATACTGTGTCATTTGCAGCCTGCTGCATGAGATATGTTTTTAGTTCCCAGGCCATGTAAAGCATTTGAAAAAGTAAGTTTTAGTGGGCGTGTCTTTATTGCTTTCCTCATCAAAATCAATATTCGTTGGTTGCCCTCTCGACCGTCAAAAATTTCTGATTCCAAGGAAAGTCTTTTTTGATTTTGGACAATATGGATGTAACATTTGGAAAACAACCCAATATTTCCTAACTCAAATTTAAAAAAAAAAAAAAATCGGCTGTCAAAAGAATTCATTAATTCGAGATTTATTGTTTGGTAATGAGGGGTTTCTGTCTTCATTTTAGTCGGGAATAGAGAAAAATTCGTTAAATAGAAATTCATTAAATCGGGGTCCGGATGTATTTTCAATATGAAAATCATATTAATCACAATAATATTATTCGTATTCTATTAAAAATAACCAAAAAGTTTTGTACTATATTTTCATAGATATAACAAAATATTATGTTCCTTTTTATTTGATATTCATAAAATTGTTTGTAATGTAACAATTTTAAGTCATATTAAAAGTGTCTAATCAAACACCAAATGTTAACTGTGTAAAAGTAACTAACAGAAGAAAAATGAATATAGCAGCTAATGCTAAGTTAACTCCATTAAAATAATAAAAATGTAAAATGAAATTTATTAGATATAAATAAGGAAAGAAACCTTAATTTTAAGTTTATGTATATTAATAATGATATATGAAACTATTGAGTGATTTGAGGAGGCATTTACTGTTTTGAAGACTTTAGTTCGTTGTGACTGAAAATATTGGATATATATCAAAATATCGGATAATTTTGATATTTTCAAAAATATATTTTTGAACCCTGGTCACAACTAACTCATATTATCAATATGTAAACTTTTTTTGCATACATAAAAGTTTATTGCATAAACTTTTGTGTATGCAATACTAAATATTCTATCAACAATATATTTATTTAAAATGTTATTATTAAAATATGTATTTCATTGAAAAATATTATTGCATGCTATTTTTACTAAATACACTAAACGTAAACAAATTTATCAAGTAAAATAAGTTTTATTTATTATTGAAAGTGTGCTTCGTACATAAAAAGGATTGAATATTCTCAGTATCAATGTTGCAAGTTACTGAAGAAAAAATGTTAAAGTTAACCATTCATTATGAAAAGTATTCATTGCATAACTTTGCTCAATGTGGTATATCATTTAATTGTATTAATCTTGTGATGACTAAGGCTTCTGTTGTGGCATCAATTATCAATGTAAAAGAAAAATCTTCCTGTTCTAATTGTTGATGAAGATAAAACTGCAATACCTATGTCTTACTTAGCAGCATGGCCAAGATATGCAACATGCATAACTGATGCTATTTTATTCCTCATTATAAATTGTTAATTTCTCAAGAAGTTAAAATTTTAATTCATACTAGGGTAAAAGCTCCCATAGTAGGCCATTTAAGAGATCAGTTGTTGAGTTTTGTTAATCTATAAATTTCAGCTATGAATACAACAACAAAAACAATGTAAGCCTTTAGGCTGTATCTTTCTGATAATGATTCACTAACTTGTTTCTGGAATAAAAATATTTTTATTCTGAAGACCAAGCTATTGTTAATACAAGAAAATGCTCCAGTAGTCGGCCATAAAACCCCAGTAAACGGCCATGAATGAGCCAGTAGTCGGTCGGTTTCATTTTCGTTACTCTTATGAGGTGTAAGTGAATCAATTTGAACAAAATTGAATGGGAAACTTACAGCACAGTAGGTACTTAAAAATTAACTATTCCAGTAATTACAAAAGAATTTGCATTCTGGATGTCTTCATAAGGTTTATCTTTATATTATCTTCTAAGTTGCAACCAGTTTGAATATGCATTTCATGCAATATTTTTTTTATTACTTATCTTCTACATCAGTGGTTCTCAACCTATTGGGGGGGGGGTGCAAAAGAATATCAAGGCGATAGAGGGGATTGGCGTTAGGGTATATCAGATAAAATAAAATTAACCCTCTCAATGTTGTGAAAGTGACTAATATGTACGCCAACCTCACTTGGATCCTAAATTACCTCAAAACATTGTATTTACTTCTTTTCATCTTAGATATCATATATTCAAAAATATTGCAGATTTTCTGCAGAAAATTTGTCTTAGTTTTCCTCTCACATTTCAGCAGAAGTGTTCTGAAGCTCAGGCATCTGTTCTGCGATGTACGTGGCAAATGCAGTAGTATTCTGCTTTGGGGGTCATGAAGATAATCATCAGGGCCGGATTTAGAAGTGTGGAGGCCCCGGGGCAACGAAGGAGTGGAGGTCCCTAATCAGGGTCCGAAAATATCATTATATTTTCGAAAATATCCGATACTTTGATATATATCCGAATATTTTGATATATAGGTATATATCCGATATTTTCGACCCGTGAAAGTTAGGATATTTGTGTAAAAATTTTACTGTGGGGGCCCCTTTGTTGTGGAGGCCTCGGGGCAGTAGCCCCGCCTGCCCTCCCCTAAATCCGGCCCTGATAATCATACATCCTTCAACACGAATATTAGTAAATGATGAATAAACTAACATGGAATTAGTAGCCACGTAATGCAATTTTGAAGCTGTCAGCAATATTTTAAACAAGAAATAAATTTCCTAAGGAAATAACCTAAGGAAACAAATATTTGGTTATGGAAGCAGTAATTAAAAGTGCTACCAACATTTGAAATAATAAGCCTTAGTAAAATCTTACCATTTTACGCTTATGATTTGATAAGAAAGATGATAAATCACTATTTGGTAATGACATGTTAAGCAATAGAAAATTTATTCTAAACGCAACGATGGACGAAATTTACTACACCAGTTTTCAAGAATTCTAAGTTAAAATCAACATTAGAGGCAATAAAATGACGAAATAATCCCCTTTTGTCAAAGAAGTTTCGGAAGAAAGTTTAAACATTTTCTTTAGAAGAAATAACATTAGAAAGGGAATTTTTTCTCAAAACAGCTAAATTGACGCTGTGTCAATACTTTATTTTGATTAGTATTTGATGAACATTAGAAAATCCATTATTAGGTAAGCAGTTGACTACTGGATAGATCAACAAAACGGTATAGAACCAGTGGTCAATCTGCCATGGCCGACTATTGGAAATGCATAAGAATTCAATACCCAGTGATCGGCCACCCCTCTAAAAATAATTAAGTGGAAGAAGGAGTTTAATTTTTAATTGAAACGTAATGTTATACTATCCATTAAAACATAAGTAAAAGCAAATTTACATCAGAACGAAAAAAATAAGGGTACTTAACATTTAAAGATGATGTGTCTACTTAAGAAAAAAGTAAGTAGAATCGCAAACTAGGATGATGGGCACACCCCTTAAAATAAAATGACTCATTACTACTTTATAAAACGTGCTTACAACTTCACTGTTGTTGGATGATAATTGGGGATAAGTGAAGGAATGTGAGAATGCATCATATTCGATTTTGAGTTATATATATTCTATTTATAAGCAGTTTTATGTCCTTGTTGCCAACTACTGGAGCACTTACACTATATGAAAAAATGTGGCGCATTCACGTGATTATACAATTAGGTTCTCTTGCAAGGTATAGTTTTTCTTTCTTGTCTTGTGCTTTAAGTTTTACTTCAGTTACAACCTCACAACCTTCCCCCCCCCCCCCCACACACACACACTTTAATTTTGCTGTGATGGAAAAAAAAATAAGTGGCTCCTTACCTTGCTGGTCTTCTAGCGCTGTTTGTCGTTTTTGACTTTTTTGTTGCTTAGGTTACTCCACATAATTTTACCTTTTGATTTTCTCTCCTCAACCAACTCACTTGCACACAATCGATTTTTAACTCCTGAATGTTTATGCAGACTGTATGCTTTCTTTTTCTTTGTTCGAAACCGCTGTGTACTAAAGTTATTCATTTAAAAATTTATAAATGTTTTAATTATTAATTTTTTTGTTTAAAATTTTAATTTAATTTATGCATTCATAATTTTAAGAAAAAATCTATTTTGCATATTTTTTGTTCGTCTTCGGATGCACATTTTATATTATTTTCTATGGGCAAATCATAATCAATTTTTCCATACGTATTGAAACAATACAACAGTCAAATATTTCATTGATTTATTCTACTTATTTTTGTTTCTGTGAATCTCCTTGATTATGTACTGAATGCAATATTTAATTGCTCAGCAAAATGTGTTATGTAACCGAAAAAGCAATTGATTTTACCTTGATTTGTCTCACTAATTAATGTGCAATTTTTGTTTGTTTTTCAGTATGAATCAAATTTTAAAAATTTATAAAACAATTGAATTATGTGGTGTTTTATGTGTTCACTTATTTGTTCTGTAAGCCTTTTCGTTTGTTTTGTCTTCTTTAATGTATTTGTTTTACTTTTGCAAAGTCTGTTATAATTATATGTTTAACATTTCTTGCTGAATGATATTTTGCAGATTATGACATTTATATTTCTGATTTTTAAGCGAATGAAGAATACTCATTCATTTATAACTGGAAAAACGTTAATCTCTGTTAGTTCCTTGACTGGCGTTTCTCAAACTACTGCTCTAGAAGGAGTTCTTTTTGAAGGAACAGCATTTCCGAATACTTTTGATAGGTGGAACTCTCTATATTTTCGGCTTCTTTCGTGGAACCCCTAATTTTTCTATTTAAGTGAAATTTGACACTAATACATAATACTATAGTTTGGTTTATGCAACTTTCTGAAAAAGGTTTAATGCAATAAAAACGAAAACTATTTCAAATTATAAGTCTTTTAAAACTAACTCCTAAAATTAAAAAGTATTTCTGAAAATAAGACAACTTATGTCAAGCAAAGTTTGAAAGTTCAAATTTTAATGAGATGAGTGGTACTGATTTGTTATCCGTAGATTAACTTAATATTTGGCTTTATGATGAAAGTTGGAGTTGTCATGTCAGGGTTCGAAGTCTGCATTTAATTAATTATTTTTTTATTGCTTTTGACGCATAAGTTGAGAATATCGTTTTATACATATACTAGAAAATCGCTCGTCAAGATATGACGGGTGAAAATTGCTTCTACATTTGAAAGAAGCAATGGCCTTTTAAGTGACATTTTGTTAGTTGAAATTCTAACCCAAACTCCGGTGGATTAACCCTGAACTCTAGTAGATAGCATTTATTGTTGAACACTTTTTCGCTTCTTCATTCCCCGGAAATGAGTCTTACCAGTAAATCAGCTTAGTTACCGGATGCCTTGAGACTTTCACTGCATGTTAAACATTACCAAAACATATCAAATTATCAAGCCGTGGCGCGAGTTTCAT
The DNA here is from genome assembly GCF_026930045.1 of Uloborus diversus. Lineage (NCBI taxonomy): Eukaryota > Metazoa > Arthropoda > Arachnida > Araneae > Uloboridae > Uloborus > Uloborus diversus. The sequence continues at coordinate 90,222,154 of NC_072731.1, read as the reverse complement.
TGTTGACGTCAGGAGCGTTACTCGATCAGTGACTTGGCTATTATATATATGAGGATATATAGAGAGGGAGATTTCATTGCATATGAGGATGTAGTTATTACAGAAGCACCAACAGCGATTTTTCTGACAATTAGAAAATATTCATTATTTAAACCGTTGCAGAAATCCAATAACAGCATTAATTTAAATGTCTGTTACAAGGATAAATAAAATGCCTTTTCAATTAAAATTTTATATTCAGTAACTGACGAAGTTTAAAATCGTATATTGACAGAAATGGGTTTTTTAATCCACAACTCATTTTGATATTTTCTCTGCTGTTTAGTCGGAAAAGCATGACTAAAACCTTCGCGCAAACCTTATTTTTTCGATCATTTAAGGCACCAATTTAAAAAAGAATAAAGAATTCAAACCAGCTTTATGGAATCCCTGCGTAATCTCCATAGAAACATAGGGCTCAGCAAAACTTAAGAAACACTAATAGAGTAAGAAAATCAGTACACCAGCTTATAACTCTTATGGGTTCATTGTATATGTGTTCCCTTGCTAATTTGTTTTAACATGTACTCGGTTAACTAAATTTTAGATTGTTTTGTTAACATTAAAAAAAAATAGGCTTAGTAACTTAGTCTAAGACATGAATTAAAAGCAGTAAACGATTCGTAAAAGGCGAATCTATATTAGTACATATATGGGGCCTAGTACAAAAAAATTTTTTAAGTAAAATGCTGATTACAACAGAATTCTGTCGACACTGTGATGGTTTTTACATGGTGGAACTTTTTATGCACCGAGACCCATGACATAGGTGAGCCACATCAATTGTCTCACCTGAGCGATTGCTCTAATCATGCTTAGAAGCTATATAACTTTCGTGACGTTTTGCTAAAGGGTGGACCTCTTTGGCTACCGTGGTACTAAATTTAAATACATATTTTATCCTCTGGAGAATGTTTGAAAACACTTCGTTCATTGGAAGCGATATATATCTTCTGAGGAAGTTCTAGTCCAACAGTCATTTAATCGAATGTTGGCCACCACCACTTTGCTTGGTTTTGGCCGAACCTTTAGTGGTCGTTCTAAATTGTGCTGTAGGCTTTGTTGCCCGTGAATATTTTAGCTGCATACTATGTATGACACGAATCTTTCTGTCTTGTTTCTCCTAATAGACTCCCGAGAGATCGAGCTCTGTCCAGGATCTAGATCTACTTCTGTCGTCGTTTCTCTCTCAATCTTAAGTATAATGGTAGCCACTGGAATAGGATGTTGATTGCGAATTTATTTGTACCTTGTTTAGCTTCAAAGACTAGTATACTTAATTTAACAGATTTCCAACGCTTAAGAGCTAATTTTTTAAAAATTGTGAGTGATTGAAAATTTTGTGTACATTCGACTAAATTACTTATTCGCCAAGTACTTGTGCAAAAGTATTATCCAGAGTGTTATTTAGATATGTGTATGTGAACTTAAAATAAAAACTATTTTTACTCAAACTGGGCCTTCGTTTCTATAAATTAAAAAGAAAAAAAAATCCCTTGAAAAAGATATTACAACTTACAAAGTTTTTTCAAATATTGGAAAAGTTCTATTTCATTGTAAGTTTGAGAAGCGCTGGCTTTCACATATGTGATCAAAATCTATGGCTTGTCAAAAAACTTAAATGTTGGTGGTGTTTTCAGTGATTTTGTATTTGTTAGTAAACGGTTCATGTTATTCGCTGTTTCATATCAAGAATCTCATTATAAATGGTGCTTTCTATTCATGTATTGAATATGGAAAATAAATTTATTTTGTTACTGTTTCATTTTTGACATTATTGTTTTACTTTTCCCTAAGTTTGAAAAAACTGTACTACACCATTCAGAGAAACCTTGGCTACAACGTGGAATTACTTACATCAATTAATTAAGCTTTGTTTTACAGAAAAATAGTTTTAAGTGTCGTTATGTCACGTGCGAAAATGTGCCCCGTGACCGGGGCAAGTTTTCACTGTTAAAACTACAGGTTGCGTTTGGCACCTTTCAGGGGTGACACGCTTGTTCACCAGTGGCACCCGATAGAGAGCCGAAATTGCACCCTTAGCAAGGGTGAAAAACTGGCTCCCTTCACCCAACGTGCACCGTAGGTGAGAAAAATGGCACCTTTATTGCTTCCTATAGAGATTCCCCCCCCCCCCCCCGTGCTGTGTGAGTTATTGAATACAATTGTGTTTTATTTATTTTGATTTATATATACGAAGGCATTTGATCACATTTCAACTTTCGAACATAGTTTAGAAGTGATAGATAGTTTTAGGTAACAGTTTTGCAGGATATAAATAACAAGACATTAAATGTTTAATAAGGTAAACAGAACAATAAGCAGTTGTCAACATACTTTAAACATTTTAAATATGTTCGAAAGCTCTAAGAGCTACAATATGATCAAATGCCTTTACTTACGCGAGATTTCGAAGATTAATCCACGAAATTTTCAGTTTTGTACTTCATTTCAATGTGAAAGTAAATTTCGTTGCAACTTCCTTCGTTCGCCATTCAAACTGAAGTTGTCGTTGGACGATAAGTCAGAGCGCATGCGCAAGGAGTCGCTCTCCTATTGACTGGTCTTTTAGCACTTTTGTTAACGTCGTTCACCCACTGAGGAACCAAAAGCACCTTAACGACACTTCCTAGCCTCCGTTTCACCATGAGGCACTGTTTTTTCACCCTAGGGTGAAATTCTTTACCTCTGTGGCACTTCTGGTTTTAACAGTGTTCGCATACCTTATTAATAGACAGGGGCAAGTTTTCGCATGCACTTATATCAATATAATTTAGGAAATCAAACAAAATATTTTCAAGCTGGTTATTTATTGATTTTCAGTAAATATACATTGAAAAAAACTCATCACTAACTTGGCTACTTAATAATTTTAATACATGTAGGACTGTTAAAAACACTAAACGTCGTCATCACTGTCACAATTAATGCATACAAAGAACATAGGGTTTGATGCAAGACTCGTGGGCCCATCTTTTGCAACGAGTGCACTTTACCCATATCTTTTTAGCCTTAGATTTACTGTACAATTCTATGCAGTAAGTGCAAGCACAGTCTTCTTCCTCTTCATCACTTGATTCTTCATTTTCTTCGGGCTTGTTAGGTTTTCCAATTTGTCTCTGAAATAAACTCTTTTTTACATTTTTCTTATCTTTCTTTTCATTCTCATTTTTCATTTATTTTCTCTGCTTAGCTTGTTGCTGCTCTAGTCTAAGCTGCTCTTTGACCGGAGTGTCGGTCAAAATGGCCGACTTTCTCTTCTTTCTTCCTTTGCCGGTCTGTTTTCTCGGACTGACTGACTGTAGCTTTTTCCAGAGGTCTCACTTCTGGGGTACTACACTTTTACTACACTTTTCATACTTCTTCCTTCTTTTACTTTGTTGACAGCTTCTACCATAGTCTCTATGGTGTACTTGCCTCTTTCAGACTTCTTTTTGTAGTGTCGTACCACGACAAATCTGAAAACCCAACACACAGATCAATATAAAGTCACAATAATCAAGTCATTCTGTGAACATATCAATTTAATGCTATTTTTGTAAACACTTAGGCCTATTTTGTTTTAACATGTATCTCGCATGAATGATTGAGATTGTAATTTATTTTTTGTCTGTTTTTTGTTTAAAAATATAAGTTGTTAAATAAGAAGTTTATCTTTTCATGTGTATTTAACTATTTATGCTTCATTTAAGAGTAAATAATATAATAAACATCGATAAATAGTAGCGATCGAAGGGGGCGGGCATATTTTTGATGCGAAAATATGCCCCGCTTGGTGTTCGAAAACGTGCCCCGTCGCCATGTTTTTTCTTAAACTTCACGCAGACGGTAAAAAAAGAATTTTATGGACTAACTATCACATCACAGGTAGCTCCTAAATGTGCTCTTTCGAAATATTACAACAGACAAAAACTTAACTTAAGACGTATGTGTTTGTTTTTAGTTTAAATGAGGTCATCAAAATTTACTTACCTGTATAAAAACAAGTGAAACTGACGTTACGCAGCGATGTGAACAGCTATCCAACTGACACTCAACCTAGTACTTTTTGTTTTCCTTATAACTCAGTCAAAAATTGAAATTTTTCAGTACTGAAAAAAATTGTAGGCTCTAGAAGTAATATTGTTTCAATGCATAACCTAAAATAACCAATTGAAAGTTCCTAACATTCGTTTTGACACCAAAAACTGAAAGCAACAGAACACAAGCTAATATTTTTTTTTTTTTAATATTTTCCTCATACCTTAGTCAATAGTCGTTATTTTTCAGTTTTGAAAAATGCTATATATCTTTGAAATGGTGTTTGTGTTTTACCGACATTTCCCCAGAAAAAGCTATAAACATATGTGATCTGCAAATTGTGTTTTTTCGTCTGAATTGCAAAATTTTCGGTGTGAAAATTCAGTGCTGATCTGTTTAGCTCTTTCAAACTACCATAAATCGTAAAGTGGCTCCAAATTCCTTTTGTAATATTAAGTGAGAATTTAAAATTAGAAGAAAAAAAAAATACTCACAGTAACGATAGAAATTTGTCAAAAAACGTTTAAAACTTTTATTTTTTAATAAAAAGATCATTGTTATCTTAAAATGGTATTTCTTGTGCATTTTAGGTAGCAAGTAGTTTCTCAAGAATGATTTTTTTTTTAAATTGTTTCCATATAATTATGTGACAATGGAAAAAATGTCGGTGAAAAGTTACCGCCTTCAACTTTAGGAAGTTCTTTTGGGGAAAATGAGCATTCCGTTCAGTTTTCCACAGTTTTCACCAGGATGCTGCTGTTCTCAAATCAAACGACAATTTACGAGATCATCTGAAATATGAATTAGCCCCTCAACTACCCTCGCTTTTTGGTTGGGTTTCTCTGAGAAAGGATAAAAAAACAAGCGTTGCATCAACCATTGAATTAGCTGAGTCTATTTGTCATTAAAGAGGAAGGATTTCTTATGCACGCATTGGCATGGTACGAGTCAGACATATAATAAAAAGATCTATGCCTCAAATACTTCAAGTGTCTTCAGAAAAAAATTCTTTTTACGTGAAGCCAGTGTCGGATTTACTAGGGGGGCGGTGGGGGCGACCACCCCCTCCGTGACCGTCATTTTCTGAAACCAATAATACAAGAAGAAATTACCAGAAATCCCTACTATTTTTACTCAAGCTAATTCCAAAAATTTTCTTTAAATTAAATTGAGACAGTTGGTGAAGTTAAGGATGGACAGCGTTACCCATGTTTTAATTTGAACTTAAGCTCGCCCCCTCCCCATTTTTTGAACTTTAACAATTTTTATATTTGTATATGTGACTTTCCATCTTTTCCTTCCAGGACTACACTATACTGGTATGATAAGAAGTTGCTATGATTAAGAACAATGGCTCACAATCCTAGGAGTGATCACCCCCAAAGGTGTGATTTAGCACTTCAAGCAAGCGATAAATACGTGAGAGGTGATAGGGACGGGAGGCAATTAGAAATTAAAGATTATTGGCATAATAATGCCAACTAATATTGAAATTTTTTAACATTTGCGAAACTGATTGTTGAGGAGTTCAAACAATGAATCATTAGTAAAAAAAGAAACAAAGTCAAGTTCAAGAGCTTTCTCTTCACACCTCGATTGAAACTTTAGGTATTTGAAAGGAAATTTCATCATTCATCCCAAAATTTATAAAAAAATTTCCCCTTTTTTTTTTCATTTCATGTATCAGTGTTTCTAATTCCCCCAGATTCCAATTTAAAAGAATATAACTTTATAAAAAATATTTTTTTGTTTTTGAAAAGTACTTTATTTTCTTAGAGAAGTATTCCCTTTCAAATACCGTAGTTCCGTTTTGGAAAAGAAAAAAAAGAAAAAAAGAAGCGGGAAAAAAGGGTATTTTTACTTATTTATTACTATTTTTTTACCTATTGATTTCTGCTTGCTTATTTTACGTTTTGTAAAAGAATTTAAATGTTTAAAGTTTATTGGAAGTTTTTCCACGGAAAATGCCTTAGTGGAAATACTGTTTGTGAGTATAAATTTTTATCACAGAAAACTAAATTTCTTACAGACAGACTAACCAACTAGTCAACATAGCGGCTCGTTGTCACAGCGAAGTTGGGGTAGGATGGGAACAGGCCCGTCATTTCGAATTCTTCCAAAGGGAGAGGGGGAGGGCTCATTGCAAATTGTATTGGAAAACGACAAAAACCACGCTCACTTAAATATAAAAGCATTAATATTTCAAAGCTGGAGGGTGGGAATAGACTCCCTAATCCCCCTACATGACAGGTCTGGAGGGATGGCTTTTTTGATTTTCAACCGCCACCCCCTTGAATAGACTGTAAATCCGCCCCTGCGTGAAGCAGTACTTTTTAATGGATACTGATGCATAACCAACTAACATTGGGAAGAAACAAAGACGGGTGACGTCGAAAATGTATAAGACTACTGCTTTTTTGAAGAAAATGTAGTGGGAACGACTATGTAGACTAACTTTAGTTGTGATGTTCACATTATCACAACATAACGAAGCTTTGTTACTGATGTCTTCAAAGTACATGCCTTCTTTTGTACGTTTACTTTTTTCCGTTTACTTTTTTCGATTCTTCTTCATAATGTTATTTCTTTGATGTTTTTATAGAGTGGAACGATGATATATGAAACGATTCGAAGGCACAGTGCAGAGTTCCGCACGGGTCGACTGGTAGGAAGAATTTCTGTCTACTTTTGAGCTTAAAAATCTACAAATAGTCAAACAGCTTCTGCCCGATAGTTGAAACCCTTCGAAGCTGATCAAATTCAATAAAAACTGCAAATCTACAAAAAAAAAAAAAAAAAAAAAAAAAAAAAAAAAAAAAAAAAAAAAAAAAAACACACACAGAAATCCACGTGTTACGAAACCAAGGACCTAAATATTTTTTTCTCTTGAAAACAAATGGGCATGTATTTAAGTTATCGTTTAAATAAAGTTAGTTAAAATAAAAACAACGTTAATTATTTTCACTGAAATAATAATTAATTTGTCAAATCAATAGCATTAAGATTCTTCAACAAAATTAAGATCTCCATAAATTGAAGGTCCTGAAAAAACATGCAAGATAATCTACTAAATATATTACCCCGTTCATAATGAAATCATAACAGATACTACTCAGAAAAAAATAAAACGTGGTGATTTTTAATAATTGAAAAACTAATGAAATGCTGCCCAAGACTTGCATCACACATAAGCATATTTAAATGGTTATTTTATTCTATAAAAGCAATTTCCAAGATAGTTTTGTACGGCAAATTTATCAATTACCGAGATAATTAGATGCCCTAATTCACATTCTGTAAATACCACTTTAATCAAAAATTTAGTTAAGAAAATTAATGAGCAAGGAAGAAAATCATTCTCACATGCAGTATTTAACGGTGCAAGAAGTAATTATGGTTTTCAGTTTCATATTTCTTTCTTTTAAACTTCTTAGGAACGAAAATCGGTGTAAAAATTAATTTTTCGTAAAAAAATTCTTTTTGTTTACATCGAAATACTCGTTTTATTATATTTGAATAAATATTTCAAGCTGTAAAATGAAATGATTTTAATGTAATCAAAATATGTTTGTATAATCTATATATATAAAAATGGACTTTGGTAAATTTGTTCCCTAAGATCTCAGAAACAACCCGGCAGATTTGGCTGAAACTTTCACCGTTTGTTCATTTTGGTACTGGGAAGGTTTATAGACCGGTTCGAAAAAAATCCGATAGATAGTTCCTTTTTTATTCCAATTTTAGTCCCAATTTTCGCATAAATGCCCCAATATGGGGGTGAAAAAAACGTGCACATATTAACATTATGTGTCCATCGAAAGCGCTAATTTTTCTGCTGAAGATGGCATCTGTTATGAAAGTTCTAAGTTGTATAAAAAACGAATTATGAGCTTTTTAGTTCCATGTTCGAAGGCTCTCATCAACTCAATTCATTATTTAGTGTCTCATCTCAACATCAGTTGATAGCTAGAATTGCTGTACTGTTCAATATTTTTGCGTTTCGTGTGACTGTTTGAGGTTTTTCTCAAGTCAAATCTTAAAGTAACGTTTTCCCACAAGATTGGCAAATAATAACTGGATTTGGCTGATTATTTTCCATTTAAACCATACAGTAAAGAAATTTATATATAGAGAGGCCCCGTCTATGGTTAAAAGAAGATGAAGTTAAAGCCGGAATTATGGGATACAGTGGTGCAATAATGGGCGGGGTTATGATAACATGACCGCTTCGCGAGGATAGTTTTCACCAATCTCGCAAAGAGACCGAATAAAGTAGCTGGCGGAGTGGTTTGTATTTTAATTCAGATTTTAATGCAGTTTCTAAAACGTGCTTCATAAACTTCAAACAATATCTAAGTTTAAATTAATAACTAATTGAGTTTTCAGTAATGGAATGTTTTGAATCAAAATGTATCTCAAGATGTTTAACAGGAAGCTAAGGATCTTAGAATACAGCGGTGCAACTTCCGGATTCAATTTCTTAGTATAGCGAGGCCTCTCGGTGTAATTTTACTCTACGATTTAAACTGAACTTTAATGCAATTAATTGGTTTTTTAAAATTATTTGTGCTGATTGGACACTTAATCATTATCCAATCTACCAGCAAAAACCTCACCAAAATTTCTGCAGAAAGATTTCAGTAGCTGATGTATTTGGCAGTTTTTTCAACTGTTGCTGTTTTTGAAGTCAAAGACTACGTAATAATGTTTCTCGGCTTTCATCATGTAAACTAAATATCGCCATTAAAAGAATCTTTCCAACTTTTTTTAATACGCATAGTAATCCGCCAACTACGAGTAAATTAGGCAAATCCATAAACAGCTCAAAAACTTCCTTCAATTTTTCTTTTTAGACAATTTCAAACAATAGCCAAATTTTACTACTTATTTTGGAAGCATTTCGGATGAAACTGTTTTGCGCCATTTTGTGGAGACCAAAAGTATCTCAACATCTGGCGACAATATATCTTTAACGAAAATTAGTAACATACCGCTTTACAAAGTAAGGAGGGGGAACATTATCGAAGGTATCCCATAACGATTGCTGCAAATTTGGTAACATTTTAAATCGTACCAAGATCCCACACTAATTGAAATTTCCCAAAATAATTAAAGCAAGTATAAAGGGATTAGAGGCAGCTACATTTTTTTAAAACAGTTTGCACTTTAATAGCTATACAAAGAAAGTTTTAGACTTTATGTTAAAAAAAAGAAAGAAAGAAAAAGTATTAACAGATAAATCTTTTTAAACATGTGAAGTTGAATTTCATATTTTTGGAATTCTTCAAATTTGTATGTACTTAACTGTCGTGCTTTCGTTTTTAAATGAATACTATTTTGTTCTTTATACTTATTGCTATTTTAGTTTTATAAGTAAGGAAGAAGCTAGATTTTTAATGACGTCAAAAATGTGTGTTTTTAATTCTTCCACTTAAAACAGAAAACAAATGCAAGAAACAATTCTTTCTCATAATTATTACTGACCCAGGCAACGCCGGGTATTTTTGCTAGTATAATTTATAAATTAAGAAAAACAACGTTAAAAAAAGCACAAATTTGCAGATTACAGCAGACACGTGTTTCGGCGTTACAGGGAACGCTTTTTTTTAATGCAAAAAGTAATCCGACAAATTTTGTCGGATGTCTTTTCATCCATAAGCTCATTACTTTTTGCATTGAAAAAGGCGTTCCCTGTAACGCCGAAACACGTGTCTGCTGTAATCGGCAAATTTGTGCTTTTTTTTAACGTTGTTTTTCTTATTTTACTGTTCAGCACAAAGGTATTTATTTATCTAATATAATTCATGTTTGTTCTTATTAAGATTTGTTATACCACTTTACAGTAAATGTATTTCATTTTTTGAAAAAAGTTCTACTTTTAGCTATTAATTAGTTTTTCAATTGGATAACATTATCTTTAATGCAAAGTTATAGTTTATTTATTTAGCCGTCTCGAGCAATAAGGGATAATCGGGGGAGGGATCACTCATGCGGATACAATTTCATGAAAGCAATTTTATACCCGTAAAAGCATCAGTTTGAAAGCTTTCTTTTCTCGGAAAGCTTAAAAAAATATTTATACATCACTGGATATTTTTTTTTTCTCTTTAAATGTTTATTTATTTACTTTTTTCAACATTCAGAATTTAATAAGAACCTCACTTGAGCGAAGTTAATGTTGCTCTGATTTTTCAGATTACCATGACAACGAGAATAAGTCTAACTCGTAAGTTTTGATATTTATTTAGAGGACTAATTTTTGTCGCTCTGATTACAAATCGTTCGCTTTTTCCGTTCATTCATTTTTACTTCCTTTTACAAAGTAAAGGAAGTATTGTATTCACGAAAAAATTTTTACCCAAAAATAGGCATTGATTTCCATTTTGCTAACCCCCGAATGAATGCTGAGTTTTGTTTTTTTTTTTTTTTTTTTTTTTTTTTTTTCGACTCGACCACACGTGGATAAGTACCTAAGAACGTATAGACACCCGAAATATCCATTTTGGCGACCCCCGAATTAATTACAACGAATTTTCTCGTGACGTCTGTATGTACGTATATGCGTATGTATCTCGCATAACTCTAGAACGGTATGTCTTAGAAAGTTGAAATTTGGTAAATAGACTTCTAGTGGGGTCTAGTTGTGCACCTCCCCTTTTGGTTGCATTCGGATGCTCCTAAGGGGGCCTTTTACACCTTTTTAGGGGGAAATCATTGTTACTATCAATGCAAACTCAAGTGGTGTTATAATTTTACAAGCACTTTGCAATGTATCGCCAAACTTTTCGAAAAAAATTTGGCTTTTTTTTTTAAATCTGGTTTTTTCTTTTCACTATTTTATAACTGAGATTGAAAAAACACTATATTTTTACTTATATTTGAAAGTGATTACTTGAAAATGTTAGGCAACAAAACCGTTTGCTGACAGTTGCTATTTGTTAAGTTAAAAAGCAAGCAAACTAGGGAACGGCTACAGAAAGCCGTCAAGCTAGCTGATTGCCATAATCGCAGTTATTTTCTCATTAGTAGCTTTTTATACATGTAATCGAACCAATTGGTAGTCAGTTTTTAAAAAATGCAAGGAGAGTCAGTGAAAATGAAAGTAAAAAAGAAGCCCGGAGTCGGCATGTTTTCTAACGACTTCGACTCCGACTCCTTTACCTCAAAATCAGTCGGACTCCTACTCCGACTCTTCTACCCCAAAATCAGTCCGACTCCGACTCCACAGCCCCGGTTTTTAGACCAAAGCAACTTACTGGAGGGGATTTTTTGATCAAAAATACCTTCTGAAGGGTTTCTTTTCCAATCAAAAGAGCCCTTTCATATGCAGAAATTACTGTATCATAATTTGCATTTATTTTAAAACCAATGCCTCTAGGGAGAGTTTCCCCCCCCCCCCTTCGCTGCGTCACTGCCCAAATCACGTGTTTATAATTTTTTGTAAACATCGCACTATTTTAACACTGTTGTTTATATTTTTTCTTTTTTGCATAAAGAAATTCATTCTTACGATACCTTAATTCGCGACTTTATTAAGCAAAATGTGTAGTTTCTTACTCGAGGAAGTTAATAAAAACACATTCATAACGGCATATTCAAGTACACACACACACATACACACTCATATCGAAAAATATTCCTTCCTTCATAGCGTTAATAATCTGCCTCGTTAAGTATCCTTATGAAACAACAACACGTTTTAACAGCGGAAGTAATACAGTCTCTTCATGGCGACATTTACGATCAGTGTTGCCATATGGTCAAATCCAGATTTCCCCAATAGGGAAGTTTTCGATTTTTCAATTTTATTTTTATATGATAGAGTAACATGTATGAACATCATAGGTGAAAAAAATTTTGCGATACGATAAGTAGTTTTTTTTAAATTAATTTTTAAATGTCAAGCCCTTGTGACGTCAAATGGCATAGGAAGTGACGTCATGCGCTCTTCCGATAGGAGAGAAACGCTAGCGAACCGGTTCTCATGTCATGGGAGAAACCGAAGAACGTGCATTTGACTTCGAAGACGAAACGTAAAAGGTTTATCTCCTCGCATTAAACTCCTCGCGTTTCTGGAACATTAAACCTCTCATCCTCTCGGAAATATTCGAATATCATCATTGATATTATTTGAGGAAGATTATTTAGATTGTGCTTTAACGAATCCGGCCTCCATAGTGTGTTCAAAAGGATTATTGAATTCCAAAAAAATAAAAATATCAGCGCGCTCAAAATGTCCCTAGCGAAAACAAGGGATCTTCGGCGGAAGGCTGCCCATTCGCGCCCTGTGACGTAGGCTCGTGACGTTTCAGAAGAGCGCACTTTTGCGCGTGGATTTTTAAAAATTCATTAAAAATTAAACTGGGCGTTTTAAAATTCGGCGATGGTGAATTTTTTAGTTTTGAGGGTCAATTAACAATATCCAATAGCCAAAATATGAACATTTAATAGGTTGCAACTTCCCTATTCCCTTCCAACTATTCCCCAAAAAGCGATGTTTTCTATCAAAATTCCCCAAATTCAAAAATTATTTTTTCATTAATATTTTCATAAAATGAATCGACTTCCTCTGATATTTTTGTCTCTTGAATAAATTTGTTTTCCCCAAATAGCCAAATTTTCTTATAAAATTCCCCAACTTTTTTTTTTCTTCCCATTTCCGCTTTTTTTTTTGTCTTTATCGTTTTTTATCTTTACTAACTAATAATAATAAAGCTGAAAATCTCTCGCTCCGGATCTCTCTCTCTCTGTCAGGATCTCTGTGACGATAATCGTTTTTTATCTTTACTAACTAATAATAATAAAGCTGAAAATCTCTCGCTCCGGATCTCTCTCTCTCTGTCAGGATCTCTGTGACGTGCATAGCACCTAGACCGTTCGACTGATTTTCATAAAATTTGGCAAAGAATCAGTTTGTAGCATGGGGGTGGGCACCTTTAAGCGATTTTATGAATATTTAATTTTGTTCTTTTTCTATTCCAATTTTAAGAACATTTTCCCGAGCAAAATTATAATAAGATGGACGACTAAATTACAAGTTATCATAATGTGGAACCGTAACGTGGGCAAGCCAGTTGGCGACAAATTCATCATGCATTATTTGTAAATATACAAGGGAACCAAAATACCTTTTAATTTTCTACTACAGGCAAAGTCGTGCTGGTGCCACTAGTCATAAATACAAGTGCCCGACCAAGAGATAAGAAATAGCCAATTTTTATTTTCTACTCGCATTTACTACTCTGCTTTTGTACGTATATTTAAACCATGATTTTTGTATAACATTCTTCATCACACTTCTTTTTGCCTGTTTCACGTATTAACTAATAACTCACGCAGAACTATTAATGCAAATTCCGTAGCATAATATTCCACATAATAAGAAATGCGAATTCCATAAAGTTGAGCAAAGCTAAACCAACGCTGTTTGATACAAATAATAACTACCAGATGTCAAGAGGCAAATTTAATTATAATTTTTTTCCCAGAATTTTTTTTCCCCAGGTTTTCCCCAAGAAAAACATTTTTCCCCGAAGAATTTCCCTCAAAACCCATTTCCCCAAAATTTCCCCAGAGAGCACCAGATTTCCCCAAAATGGGGAAATTTCCCCCAATCTGGCAACACTGTTTACGATAATTGATATCGTCAAATGTGATATTTATGCTCTTTTCAGACGAAATATTGGAAGATGTGTTAAAACGAGGAACTCTTCTCTTTTTAGAAGTGTGCCTTTTCTATTTTAATGCTATCTCTTCTGCGTTTCTAAACTGAAACAATAAAGGTTATTTTACTTCGAGTTCATATTTTATCATAAATGACTTTTTCAAAAAAATATCTTGTAATTTATTATAAAAAAATTTTATCATGTAAGAGATTAACTTTATCAATCTAACTATTTTGAAGACGTTAAATTTTTATACTGTTTTAAACAAATTGGTATTTAAGTTTTTTGATAAATAATGAATTATTAATGCTCCTTTATAAATACTTTCTGAGAAGATTCTATATGGAATGAAAGGTAATACAAGATGTCCAAAAAGTCCTTGAAACCTTTTAAAAATTCACAGAAAAGCGACAAATTGTAGTATGAATATATGGTTTTTGCCGTGTATTACTTCACATGTTCAAGAGTTTTTATGACAAAAAGAAAGAAAAGACACAAAAATAATTATAAATAACCGTTGTGTTATAACAGTAAGAAAAAGAAACGTCAGCAATACCTTTTATCACCAGAGTTCAATGTATTCATAGGCGGCTGGTGCACCACAAGGGTACCCCCCCCCCCCCAACAGCAAGGGCGCATCCAGTAAATATCGTGAAGACACCCCTCCCAAAAGGATAAAAATATTCCTCACCCCCCCCCTAAAAATTTCAATCGCGCAGTCTGCGCCATACCCCCCTCCCCTCCTCAGACCAAAAAAGTAGGGGGTCAAAAGAAATGTAGGAGTTTGGGGGCGTAATCACAGAAGCTGATTTTTCTTTTTGTAAAATTGGGCTGTATTACTAGCTTTTAATACTAACTTAATAAATTCTAAAAATGTGAAATATGGCATCAAAAATCAAGACCGATGGCCACCCATTCCTTTTTAAAGCACCATTCTTACGAAATAGAAAATAAGGTGAGAAAAGTTCATTTATTTTGAGTTTTTAGTTTTTACTTTCGTAAAGTAAATCAATCCATCCTGCAAAAATCATTTTTAAATCAATCATTAGTTTTTAACTCTGAAAAGAAAGGAGGCAAGGACCCTTTACTTTTGTAAGTGACATGGGCGGATTTATGGGGGGGGGCTGGAGGGGGGCAATGTCCCCCTAGTTTTGGGAGGACTTTATGTTGTAACAACACATCTTTCAAAAATTTAATTTTTTTTTTCTTTTTTAAATAGTTCAGAAGGGTATGGGTGGATTTATAGGGGGGGCATAGTGGGCAATGCCCCACAGTTTTGGGAGGACTTTATATAGTAACAACATGTCATTCAAAATCTTAAAACAAAAAAATCATGATTTTTTTTTTTTATCAGTTCAATGAAAATGAAGAGAAAAGCGAATGTCCTTTTCTGATGGGAGAAAAGAAAAGGAAAAAAAAGAACATAAAATACAAATAGTACAGTTGTCACTGGGGTGCTAAAAATGTGTCTAAATTCACTATTTTGGACTGAAAACCATTTGGGCAAGTATATGAATGAAAATTTAGGCTAAACGAGCTTTACATTAAGCTGCAACACTTATAATAATTGACGATTATTTTAACAAATTAGAACCTAAATCAAAGGGGGGAAAACTCACCCCGCCCCCACTTCGTTTTCTGCCCCACTTGCAACTGAAGAAAAGTTGTTGTCATGAGAAATCTACGGTTTCATTTTTCTTTTAAATTTAAAAT
Organism: Uloborus diversus; assembly: GCF_026930045.1. Classification (NCBI taxonomy): domain Eukaryota; kingdom Metazoa; phylum Arthropoda; class Arachnida; order Araneae; family Uloboridae; genus Uloborus; species Uloborus diversus. The sequence goes on along the minus strand of NC_072731.1, from coordinate 90,206,717 downwards.
AACTATTTCTCACAAAGGTAGAACAGGACTGTGAAAATTTACAATCAAGTACTAAAATATCAGAGATTGGAAAGTACAAATGAAGTGTGTTAAATAATTTTATTTATTCTAGAGTCCTTGAAAATAATTAGATAAGTCTTTGAAAATCCTAAGCAAAGTGGGCTCCAATTACTTCTATTGCATATTGTTAATCTGTTTAGCCAGGGGAAAAAATGATACACTACCTCTATTCCTTTTCGTTTTCTGCACTCTACTTACAATTAAAAAAAGGTTGTTATAATGAGAAGTCTATATTTATTTTTTCTTTCAAACTTAAAATGGCTGTTTCTTACGAAGTTTGAACAATACTGTACAACTACATAATCTAGTTATCAGTTTCTATGTCTGTCCAATTAACCTCTATAAGGCTTTAATTTACAGAATTTTATATCCATTTTACAAAATTTCCTCCAAGTGAGAAACCCCCGGCCCCCTAAAATTGGAGATGCTCTATTTCCCACTTAAAAGGGAGCCCTGCGTCACTCTCTTGATACCAGCTCCCTCTCTTAAGGTCAATTCAAAAAGGACAGCATGAAAACACACATTAATGAAAACGACACAAAAAAGGAAAGAATGGACTTATGCTCACAGGAAACAGACAAAAACATGGGAGTGGGGGACAATAAAAATGTTGCTTTAAAAAAAAAATCATGCTCACCTAAGAACTCAGTCCTAAATCCGCCTATGGTAAGTGAGGGGGCAGTTGCCCCCCAGCTCTTGCAGCTTTCGTAGCTAACTATCAATTTCTTCTGGGTCTTCATGATTATTTTGTATTTAACCATAGAAATTTTTTCATACGAATTGCTTTTAATTTTAAATTCATCACTATTATATGGGGGTCCACTCACCCCTGTAGTAGTTAAAATTTACGGGGTATAAGTGGAAGCCCTCCTCTTAAACAATTATCAATAAAATTTTGTGTAAAAATTGCAATTGCAGAATGCACTTTAGGTTGCACAAAAGCTTTATGAACATTAAAATGTAATAAAAACTAGCCTCGAAACAGTTCTTTAAAAAATCGCTGTTTGAACTTATAAAAGATATTTTTCGGAAAATTTATTTCACATAAATTCTCTGACCCGAAAAATATTTATTTACATGAAGTGCAAAAACATTCAAAATAATTCACTGATGAAATGTGACGTGATCAGCTTAAAAAAAATAAATAAATAAATAAAAGAGTATACATTATACAGTTTTTTTCCTCGGGGGGGGGGGGACTTGCCAACATGCTAAACCCCAGAGGCAGAGTTTGACCACCAACGTCAACCACCCATGCTGTTCCCTCTTACTGTCGGACAGAAAAAAAAAAAAAAAAAAAAGACAAACAGAAATGAGCAAATGAGCTTTTTAACACACTGGCAAGTTTTTCTATGACGATGATGGGGTAAAGAATGAGAAAACATCAAATGCCCCTTTCCCTTTATGAAATCCTGGGCCCGGGCATAGTAGCCCGGGCCTGGCGACATGTGAGAAAAGGAGGGGCTGGGGTGATGTGTGACAATTTGTGACTGAGAAGGAGTCGGAATCAAATATGTTGGGAAAATTAAAATATGTGACATGATTTATGAACAGCCCCTTACGATATACTTAGCAAACAATTATATCATTTTTCGGGATACAGATGGCGCCACATAATAAAATATATATATTTTTTTAGCCATCTTTGCCGCAAATGCAAAAAAAAAAAAAAAAAAACGTGAAAAATTGACAGTAATGTACGTAATGTATCATAAAAATATGGCAAGAGAGAGAGAGAGAGAAATATGCGTGCAGCCAAAAATAATGAAAATAGTTAAATTAGCCCTGAGCAAAAATAATAACGTGAGATGTTGAAATGTGTGGGGGGGGGCAGTGGCGTAGCGTAGGGGGGGGGGCAAAGGGGGCACTCGCCCCGGGCGGCACTTTGATAGGGGCGGCAAATTCTGTAACATTACATTAATATCTTTTTTTTTTTTTTTTTTTTTTTGGCACTTTGCTAGGAATGGCGAATTTTGTCTCACTACTAAATCAACACACATCAAAACCGTTTTTTTTTTCACTCTTCAGTTCTAAATTGTCTCAGGAAATTCTTCTCATTGAACCACGCGCACCAAATACTGGATACTAGGATGGATACTGTGGATAGACGCCACCTCCACCCAGTGGCGGCGCTAGGCGTCGGCGATGTCGGCGACTGCCGGCGGCCTCGCGCAGATAGGGCCTCGCAAAATTCTCAGAAGTTATAAGACATTTTTATCTTTTCAATTGAAGCTCGAGGCTCGTATTGAATACAACAGACACAAAAGTAATCAAAATAGTGCGTGAAGGGGAAACTGCGCTGAGCCAGCCTTAGCAAATGCGGGGCCCGATTAGAGAATTCTGTGTCCCTGCCTTATACAAAATAATTGTACAAATTTGAGCAGTGCCTGATCGTCGATTTTCCCAACGCGCGCAAATATTTGAAACTGATGCAATGGGATACTTTCACGCCGAGAAGAAGAACACCGCGGATACGGCTCCTTATGCAAAACAAACGCATATGGTAATGTTAAAGGTATTGGGAGCGTGGCGTTAGCTGTCGAAATTAGGTTTTTTCGTAAAGAAAAATGCTAACAAGCGGTTGTGCGTGTAGATGAACGAATAATGATGATAAAGAAGAATGCAAGGAGCAGGAAATATCCCTCAAAATCCTTCCACATTCAACTACAGAGCTAAAAAAATAAATCGGTTGTCAATGTCAAATCACGATATTCAAGGTTGTCACGACGGCCATGTATGACCACAAGGATTTTATCGGACTAAAAAAGAGTACTGAAAACTGATGCTGTGTCAACTTTTTCTTTCTTTTTGTGCAAGCCATCTTGTAAGAAGGAGGAATACAAATTTTATGCCTCGAGCTGCTGAAGCATAGTAAGTTATTTCGTCATTAATCTACACTTTATAGTCGTTATGTTTACATCAGTTTTGCCCATGTAAAGTTGAATGATAAATATAATACTTCTTGAATTTTCATTTATTCCCGTTAAAAAAAATCAAATAATGGAATTTTTATAAACAAATCATTTTTTTTTCAGTTATTTTTTTTTTAGCTTTGAGTATTAAAAAATGATGTTGTAAACTTGTCTCACTATTAGTACCAAAAAAAAAAACTATACCACCAAGTGCAAAAAAACTATAAATTATTTTCTCTTGTTGAATACAAAGGTTTATTCTACTAGTCCTGCAATTACCTGAATTCATTCTTATTTCCTTCATCCCCGAACATTAGTTCTCAGGTTAAATAAATTTTCAACATTCATATACAGCTCATGCATTCCATTGATTCAGGTATATTAATTGTAAATTCATGTGATATTTGTCATTGAATAATTTGTCATTATTCATATGTTTTTAAATGTCCTGTAAACAATTCTAGTTTTTGTAACAAAACATAGTTTTTTTTTTCATCCCGATACAAAATTGTTATGCCTCTTTAAGGATCTCTTTCGCTTTTTATACGTAGTATCCTGATTTTTGATTCTCCAGCGTTACGAACGGGACATTTTTTCCGAAAATCGCTCATTTGTTGTTCATTAATATTCTTGCATTTTCAACAATTGCTTATTTGTGTTTTTTTTTTTTTTTTTTTTTTTTTGAGCAATAACGATTGCTAATTGTTTTCATTTGACCGTCCTTGGCGTTGTGGTTCTTTTTTCAGCTTGGACCGGGAGCCTCTGCAGGCGCGGCTCCTCTGGTCCTAACCACTGTCCTCTAAAATCAGCTCAGCGGTGGTGTTCATGTCCTACTTACACACACGCTCATTCACTCACATACGCACGCGCCTTTGTGCATACACACAGGTCTACGCACACACACAAGCCGATACATGCACGAACGCGCGCCTACATACACAAAACTATAAACACGTAACCGCCCGGGGCAGGCTTGGAGGGACAGGAGCCGTTTCCAGAAGCAATAACTCCAATGAGTAGGGTCCAGTCGCAACTCATGATTGCGAAAAACATAATTTGGATTCAAAATTTCATAATTCAAATTAATTTTTCTTTTTTTTTTGTCAAATGTTGAATTTTGATAACTTTTCTACAATTTTATTCATTTCTTTTATTTAAAATATTAGGCAAAGGACAAAGTGTGCTAACTCAATGAAGGCTTGCATCCATGAATATTTTTGAGAACCAGTCAATTCAAGTAAATGTTTTTCTTTTGGACATTAAAGTATCACACTAGAGGTATTACTTTTAATATCTTTTCTGTTTATAAATGATTTTTTTTTTTTCAAAGTAAATAAAATATTTGTGTAATGTCCTTACATAAAATTATTGATTTTCCAAACACAATTTTGTATTTTTTAGTTTCCTGCTGCATTTTCAGATGGATGAACATTTATAAATGGAGAAATGTTCCAATTCTTACACCTTCATTGGATACATACCTGGTATAAAATTTTCCCATTAGTTAGAACTATCTAACAACTCTTGTAAATGATTATTACACCATCAATTCTTAATGACATTTTAAAAATAATAGCAAATAGCTTTTCTTTTCTGTGATGGAAATATACCTCCTGGGGAACCCGCCTTGCTTCTGCAAAAAGGGGTAATGCGCTTATTGCATCATACCTCCAAAGTGGCATCCCCACTAGAGTGCTTTTGATCTTAGGTCATGTTCAGAAGCTGTTTTATGATGCTCCAGTCTGGATGCCACTTTAAGGTAGTGTGGAAATTGATGCAGAACTTTATCTTTCTTAAAAAACCTTTAATACTCAAACGAGAAGGATTTGCATGCAACATATATTTCTAGGTTATCACAGTTGAAGTGGCTAACATCCCATCAGATTCATTGGCATAACGAAAAATTTTGCACACAAGAAGGCTGATTTTCATAAAAACAATGGATTTTTTTGAAAATAAAATTATTTTATTTGAATGTGTCATTGTTATTTTTTATACAAACTGTTGAACATTCAAAATTGGTTTTAAGACTAATGAGTAATATGTATTTTAAGCATCAAAAAGTTTTCCTCCCTAACAATAGGCAGTCTGATTACTAGTAAGTAGTGAATAGTATGGATAAGAGGGTAATTTTTATCAATTTATTATTAAAGAAGCAAAGTTTACCAGGATAAAGTAAAATAAAAAATTACAACACACACACAATAATCTATATATACTCAACAATGGCTTGATGTGTCCATATGGTAAAACTATACTTTGTATAATCCATGATTTGCTGTGTAGTGAGAGATTTCATACTTAGAACATGCCACTATGTTGTTCTCCATGGCGGGGTAAAATATTGAAAGTCCATATATACTTTTCAGTAACTTACCGCCCTATAGCCAGGGTTAAGGCGGAAATACATGAAATACACTGCCAGCTCAGTCAATTCCAGCCGAGGACCGCAGTTTCGTGCTTATTAGCACTCATCAGCCCGGCATAGGAAGTGAGAGAGCTGGAGGTGGAAAACCTCTTAAGGAAGCCTAGAGTGCCAAACAAACTGGTAGCTAATGTAGAATCAGCATTGATGACCAGATGAGTGACCGAACCATTGCTTCGGTCACTTGTCTGCTAGCTAGTTTCACAGCTAGTGAAACAAAATGTAAACAATATTATACAGTGAATTTCCATATATCACATCTTTTTAAACTTTTGGTCAACTTATCAAAAAATTCACGTCTTACAACTGAAAACAATCAATATAAACTGATAAAATTCTCTATTAGAATCCTATAATATGCTATGAATCAAGTGAAAGCATTTAGTAGAGGAAAAAAAATCCTTAAATGGTATCTTGAGAAGTTTTTTCAAAGAAATGTCGGGTTCAAAGCTATGCGGAAATATCACCGAAAGGCAAGGTTGTCAGATTTTGTCCACCCTGGGAAAAACCGCCCTATACACCTTTTTTCAGTACATTAAAATTTTCAAATCGAAAACGCTGAGCTTAATAATAATAAATAAATGTGTAATCTGTGTAAATGATGAATCTGTAACGTAGCAGTTAAATTTTCAATTAATGCAATTAAAAATTAAATCATGATACAAAAAATCATGAATTTTGGGTCCAGTATCAAAAGTTATAAAATGAATTAAAAAGTTGGTGTTGAGAAAGAAAATATTATAGTGTGGCTCTGATAAATGCAAGCTTGACCTTGATTACTTCTTTTTTTCGAACTTCAATTAAAAAGGGACGTGTAATTGCTGCACGGATTTGGGTTGGCATACTTTTGAGAAACTTCTACAAAAGCAACCCAACTCAATTTGGTGCCAATTACCCTTCCTTGATATCCCAAAAGAATATAAACATTATCAAGGTCAAGCTTAAACTTATCAGAGTCACAATATACATTGAAATGAAACCAGTACTTAGTATGACATTAATGTAAATTTAAAGTTAAGCTCTTTTGTTCCGGTTCAAATTTAATGCATTTTATATGTTTTCACTTTTGGTTCAATATCTGAAGTAAACTTAATGAATCATAACTTCTTGTGGTATCAGCCTAGGCTGTTTTAAAGTGAATATGGATTTAAATGGAAAAAATAAATTCATTAAATACAAACAAATATTTTTATTAAACAATACAATGATACAGACATGTACTATTTTTACATTTGATTGCCTTATGATTCATAAAAACTAATGTAATACTAGTTTTCAATAAACAGATTTCAATGAATGATATTTATTTTCCAATACTCATGCTATGAGAAAATAATCCTTTCTTTTTCTTGTAATAAGCAATAATATATGAGTTTTAAAATTAAGGTTGGTGGTATTATCAAAAGATTTAAGAAAAATATAAAAGCAACAAAATATAACACTGCAACATACAGAAAAATCTATCATGCAGTAGCCATTTCGGAAGGTTAAGTCATTATTGGATGGTGAAATTGTAGACTATAAGTAGGATTGCCAGAAGTCCTGGTTTGACCATGACAGTCTCGGTTTTCAAACAAAATCTCGGTGTCCTGGCTGGTTTACTTCACGTAGCGGAAAAAGATAAATTTGATTACAGATGACCGAAAAAGTCCAAAAACTCATTTCTGTACCTCAGAGCCAGACTGACACGAGTCTATAAATTGCGATTTTCTGCATTGTATGTATAATCCTAGTCCATATCGAGTCATGCAAACGTTAAAAAAAAAAAGAAAAGAAATCAACTGTAATTATTTATCTGTGTTAAAAGAGCGCACCCTTTGAATGATCCAGACAAATGTTCCTTTTTTTTCCTATAAAGTAGCGATTGTGGACATAAGTTAGTCTTGCTCTGAGGTAAAGTTGACCTGTAAAATTAATATTGGATTAGCTTGTGAGGAATTTTTACAGCAAGATTAAAAACAAAAAAGACTTTCTAAAACAGTCCTGGCCAATGCAAAGAATGCGTAAATATCGTTCAAATTTTTATTTCTCATTCAAAGCTTTCCTTCCTACTAAAGTAACTTAAAAATATTAACGTGTAGGAAATAAAATATTTAAATGTATCTGATTGCATCATGTATTATTTATTACCCCTGATTTATCATTAAAATTAGTAACCATTTATTCATGGCATTGAGCACGGGTGCCCACAGAGCGGGATTGTGGCGCAAATTGCGCTATCAAAATTTTTGGAGGGGATTTTTTAATTTTTCTATTGAAATTTATTTATTGATTTATTTTTGATTCAAGTTATTTATTTTATTTTATTTTATTCTGTTTATATTTCATTTCATTTATTTATTTAGTTTGTATGTGTATGTGTGTTTTCATTGGCATGTCACAGAACTTTTCTAATAAAATAATGATGATAATAATGATTAAAAATAAATAAATAAACAAATAAATAAAAATGTTAATTTATTTTTTTAACATATTTTTAAAAAATAAAACATAAAAAAGAGAGCTAGAAAATAAAAAAGGGGGGAAAGAGGGTTGAGAAAATTTGGGGGGGGGGGGGGTAATGTGACCAGGATTTTTCAAGTTAAATATCAGGACACATGACGGGGGGGGGGGGTTGAGTAGCTTTTTTTCCCCCACAGACTTAATATTTTACGTAACAGAAAAATGCCAAGAAATAACTCAAATGTACCAATAAAGAACTCAAGTTGAAAATAATTTAATACGATTGATGTAAAGAATATTGCATCACACAACAAATTTATTAATCAAAATTATTATTTTCATTTGTACTTGCAGCGTATTAAACATTAAAGAATAACATTTTACATGGCGTTCTTACGTTTACTGACAGCAAAAAATCGAAAAAGCGTTTAAAAAAATCTAGATTGTATGTTATATTTCTTGTGTGACAGAATTTAAACAAAAAAAAGCAGGACTTTTTCGACAAAGCGAGACACTTTGGCGGGACATTCCTGCTAAGACAAAAAGCAGGACGTCTGGTCACATTGGGGGGAGGGGGGGGGAATTTGCGCCATTGAATTTGATGGGGATGGGCACCCCTGGCATTGAGAATGAACCACCCTCTAAAACTCTAAAAAAAAACAGGGGTGGGCAATGTCATTCTATTTAATTTCTGTTCACACGCACACACATCAGAGGATTGTTCATTCAACTCGTTCATTTGAACTGCTTCGTACATTTGAAAAAATTGCCTATGATCTCTGCACAACATCCTCACTTCGAAAGGTTTCATTAGATCAGTAATATTCTTAAAGAAAAAATAACTAAAATTATTTTAAAGTAATAAAAAATGCCTATGAAAAATTGATCAAAAATTTTTATTCAGGTTTAGATGTATAAAGCAATTATAGTTTTTTTTTTTTTTTTTGTAAGTCATTTCTCAGTTGCCGAAACGAAAAAGTAACAACAAATGTATTGGTAGCTCAGCCGGAGTACCGAAGAACTTAATTTTAAAAAAAGGTACTCACCTAAATATTAGAGAATTTCAAAATTATTCCACAGTACCGATGAGAACAGAAGAAAAAAAGACAACACTTTTTTAAATGGGGGACTAATTAGACAATCTTTATTAAAAATCCCTGGATATTGAATGTAAAATAAGCGACTTCAAAATCGCTAAGCAAGTTAAAAATAAATTAAAATCAATATAGAATGTAGCTGATAGGAATGTTAGAAGATAAAATGATCACCAGAAAAGTGATAAAAATTATTTTTAGAAATAACTTTGGTGACAGAAAGCGTGAGAAGGATTTTAGCAGGTGCTTGGGACAAGAAGTGGAATGTCCAAACATTTTGCTAGTAGCCCAAACCAGTTACACAAAACATTGCTTAATGTAAATTTAACTACATTGGAAAATAGAAAATTAACTGCAATGGTTAAAGAAAAATGATGAATAACGCAGAAAGTAAAAAGGTTCGAAAAGAAGATATTGTACTGCATTGAGAAAAAGGAAATTTGAAATTGATTGCCCATTAAAAAATTGAAGATGAAAGTATTTTTTTTAAAATGCGATTTTATCACAAGTGCATGAATAAAATTTTCCAAATGCTCACCGTTCAAAGGAATGGTTGTTCATTTTTTAGTTAACGAACGGATCTTTCATTTTAAGGATTCATTCTTTTTGACTCGTTTGTTCATGAACGACAAAGCCCTACCCTTTTGATTACTTGCTACGCTGAAGGGGGGGGGGGGAGTTTTTCGATGTTCCGTTTGAACAGTACAAAAATCTGGCTCGCCTAAACATAAGCCACATTAAATTCAAGAAAACTGAGGGTTCTCGCAACAGATTGAAAATTGCTTAGCAAAAAACAGTCTGCGGAATAATGATAATGATTTGCTATCATCATTCACTGCAGTTTGAATTTTTCGACTGTCAAGAAATCAAGTCCTTGTATCATTGGCGTAGCCAGAAAAAAATTGAAAGGGATGTCGCTGCATTTCAGAGGGGAAAGGGTGAAGTTTGTTTCAGTTGTTTTGTATGGTCATAAAAGAAACATTTCTGCTTTTCCGAGGGATGGATAATCACCAAATGTCACTGTAATGTTACTGCCTAATGTCATTCATTACACTCCAGTTACAGAACAGAAAAATTGGTTGACTTTGAAAGACAAAACCAGCAGAGAAAAATAGGTAACTTGTTTATTAGTTGTCCATTTCATCATAAAATCAAAATTCTGACTCTTTAATGCTTAGAATATCGTCAATAAAAAAGACACTGTACATAGAGTAAATAAGAAAACTCATGCACTATTTACTTCTATATATCGATCTAGAACTCTAAAAAAAAAACACTGTATTGGTTAGGAACAAAAAATCAACTATTTATTTTTGATCACCTGCAGTTCTTTCTTATTTTATAAGGATTTTTGCTTAGTTAAACACTTAATATCATTTCATGATTCTTCTGTAATGTATTAAAAAATAAATAAAATACGGTGCAAAATCTCAGGAAAAATAACTTTTCATTATTTCCGTTCGTAGTTCACTTACATGCTGGTTCAAAACAAACTTTTCTTTACAAACTTCCAAGCCTTTCATTGGTTTTGCAAATCATATTCATTTCGTATGCATCGAAAAAATTTTGCTGAAGTTTTCAGAATGATCATGTATTTCTATTGTTCTAAAATCTTTCAAATATTACGGCGAGACTAATAAAATGCTAGTTTTACCCAATTTTTCACTGGTGATGACAAGTAGCTGAAGCTGGGTGGTCAGCAATGGCTTCCAAAACAAAGCAGCAAAAGCTGCATAGATCACGTGTCCTATGCTAAAGTCACGTGTCTTATTCTATTCTATTCATAGACTAATAATAAGAATAGACCGAGCTATGGCAACCCTTTTGCTGCTCATAAACCAAACCATGTGACTAGTGGATATCCTAGCAACAGCGGGCGTTGATCGTAGCAGACGATCGAAATAAAAATTGATGGAAAACGGAAGAATGATCTTTTATGGAGTCCGATTTGTAAATTTGTTATTCTAAGTTGTAAATATTTTGTTAATATAGTGAGTTTTTCGTTTAGAAAGTATTGTGCATTTTCTTTAGTCAATTTCAATAACTCTCTAAGCAATTAAATATTCAAGCGCCCAAAAAGAATCGGCAAACGGTAAGATTTTTACCTACAATTTCAATTTAAGATACCGATTAGTACATTTTTGCGTTAACGCAAAACGTTTACTCCATTACGTTTATGCCAACGCTGACGTAGTAGTTCCGAATGAAATAAAAGTTACTGAAAACTGTGACCAAAAACTATTACTAGTGTCAAAATAATGCATAACTAAAAAAAAAAACTGTTCAATCTCTGCACTTGGAAAATTTTTTTAAATGAAAACACATTGTCTTAAAATACATGTCGAGTGTCAAACTATAGATAATGCTGCCATCTAGCAACCATGCTGCCAAAGTCTTCGCCAAGCCCTTCCACTAGTCACGTGATATATCTATGAACCAATTTTCTTCATCAGCAAGAATGAAAAAGCTCGGTCTACTCTTATTATTAGTCTATGATTCTATTCTATTCAAGAGTCACAACTGACTTCAACTGTATTTATGTCGAGGTCTGCATACTAGTGCCTTGCCTCCATTATTTTATATACCGATAGATGGCAGCACCATCACCGGATCGAACAGTTAATGAGAATTTAGAACTAGTCCAAGAGCTAATAGCTACCTGGTACTAGCACCCCCAGAGGTATCGTTTCACTTGGAGGACATTGAGACCACGAGCATATTTAACGTCGCCCAGTCCCCCTTAATGACGACGGTGGGTCTTCGACCAGCGGGGATCGAACCCGAGCCCCTCCGGCCCCGAGTCCAATGCCCTACCGATCAGGCTACCACGGCCCCCACGTGTCTTATGCAAAACAAACCTGCTGTGACGTCACGTGAAAGTATCCCATTCTTCATTACAACTGGACCGCCTGCCGACTCCGAAGGAAGTGTGGTGAGTGTTGGTTCCTTTATTGATCAAAGTCTCATGCAGAAATACTTAAATAAAATTAATTTGCTAGAAACCAAACTTAATTCTAACTCTAATTCAATTAATTATGAGAAATTACTCTATTTTGTGAATAATCTAATCTTTGAATATAAATGTAATATTAATTTGTTAAACCCAGGCGACCTGACGCTACTATTTAGACTATTTTATTTGAACTGTAACGTTATTCAGCTGAAACATTCAACTTCATTAGCAATGCTTCATCAAACGTTTTCGGTTGATCACCGGTTATTTGCGCAGACATGACGCAGCTAGAGTTACGGTCGACCGGTGATTTTCTTAAACCGACATCGGAAGCAACAAACTACGTTTTCATTTAGGGACTAAATAAGCAACCAGTGAACCAGTAGCTTTCAGGAACGCTGCCGTTAGCACCGGTTACTCGACGGTCGATCGGTGAGTTCGTCGACTCGAAATCAAATCAAATACTTTTTGGCAACACAGGTATGCTGTGTTTGTTTATTTCCGTTTTCCGAAATGTGGGACAGCTGTCGGTGGATGGTGTGGCTGCAACCTTAACTGTTCTCTTCCTCGTGGGTCGGTGGCAGCGGCAGTTTAGTAGTAGCTCTCGCGTGTTGTGGTTGCTGCGTTGCAGCCGGGAGATGCACGGGCCGGGTGTATGGCCCTTTTTCTTTTTGTAGTTTTTTTCCTTTTTTAGGCTGCTTATGGCGTCTCCCTCTTGTTCCTGGGACTCCCTCCTCGTCTAGTTTTACTTTTTTGTGCGTGCGTTTCTTTTTTTTTTCGGTTGTTGCTCCCGCAAGCGGCGGAGCCCTGGTTGTTGCTGTCTTTGGGTTTGGCGGGCGCTTCCATGCTCAGGTAAGGCAAATTTTTCTTTTTTCCTTTTGCGTCAGCACCATTTTCCTGCTTTCATTCTCATGGCAGGTATTGACGACCCCAACGTCTTTCAAAGTATTTCGGATTACCCGACCACCATTGATGCCATTGCGGGCAACGGTGGCTCTAATTTTTGTATTCTTTTCAAAGTTAAAGACCAGCCCTCAGCCGGTCTCCCCCGTAATAAACCTTTGCTTATTAAAAAAGATTTTGAGGAGTCGCTCATTAACCATAACCTAATTGAATCTATCGATTTTACTCGTACCAATCACATGATAGTGAAAACATACAACGCAGCATGTGCCAAAGAAATTTTGGCAAAAAAATCAATATTAAATATTCCTACAGAAAGTTCACTGTTGAACGACGGAACCACGACTCGGTTCCTTCTTCGTAACATCCCTATCGAAGTTAGCCTCAATGAATTAGCCACTGAATTATACGAACAAGGAGTATACAGCAAGGAACTTCGCAGATTTTCTTATATCAAAGAAGGAGTCAAACACCAAAGCGAGTCGGTTTTAGTAACCATTTACGGCACCAACCTTCCCTCCTCAATCAAATTGTGGTACACGAACTATAATGTGGAACTGTTCATAGATAGACCAAGGGCTTGCACTAAATGTCTTCAGTATAATCACAGCTCCAAAAATTGTAATTCAGAAGCAGTATGCGGCCGCTGTGCTGAACAGCACACTACAGCCTCTTGCGGGAGCAACACCATTAGGTGCGCACTCTGTCAGGGGGATCACTTGGCCTCAGATAAACTTTGCCCTAAGTACATCGAAGAAGCAAATTTTTTAAAATTTAAATGTATCAATTGTTTATCTTTTCCGGAGGCCAGGCGCAGATACCGCAAAGAAAAAAATCAGTCATTCGCCCAAGTTGTCAGGATAGAAGGTGTCCCTAACTCCCAGGAACAACTAAACCTTAAAGTCGAAAGTATCCTCACCGAGGCTCTAAAGAGGATGGAGGATAAGTTCAACCAAATTGTCGAAATTCAGTCAAAAATCTTTGAACAAGCAATGAACAGTACCCTCTCTAGCATTCAAAATATGGTCACCAATATTTTTTCCAAATTGCCTCTTAGCCCTGAGCGTCCCAGGAAAGTTCCTAACGCTTCTAACCCCACGTCCTCTAATGCTATGGATACCTCTGGCAACTCTCCTCAAGTCAGTCCTCCCAGCTCCTCCCTGCCCAACCAGACCCCCGCCCTTCCTCCCTCCTCTCTTGGTCCTCGGTGACAGTGGGCCTCCCTTTTTGGTCCCTCCCTCTTTTTGGCGCTTTTTCTTCCCTCGGTCCGGTGGGCCTTTTTTTTCTGTTTGTTCTTTGTTGTCGCTGAGGGTGTGTCTTTAGTCCAATGGAACTGCCGTAGTATCTCGAATAAGCGCCCGTACTTTAATCAGTCCCCTTTTTTTGATCACAACATTTACGCTTTTCAAGAGACTTTTCTCAAAAATGACCATTTTTCTTTTTCCAATTCCACCATATATCGCAAAGATCGAGGAGTGGGCGCGGGTGGCGGCCTTATGACCATCATTCCCAGAACCTTTCCTTCTGCTGAAATTAACCTCAACCGGTTTCATTCCCCTCATACCGAAATTCTTGGCGTCAGCATCTGGAACAATAACAAGCAAATTGACATCATCAATATCTATTCTCCCAAAGGCAAAATTCAAACAGATTGGCTTGAGAACTTAAAAAATTCCCTCTCCACGTCCTTCTTTATTCTCGGAGACTTCAACCTTCATCATAATTACTGGGGCAGCTCGTTCAACTCCCCCAACGCTGACTCTCTCGCCAACTTCATTATCAATAACAATATATGTATTATCAACAACTGCTCCCCTACTCATAGGGCCCCCTCCGGCGCTCACTCCCTTATTGATATTTCACTTTGTTCAATAGACCTCTTCCCCCTCTTAAATTTTTACGTCCACCCGGACCTCTTTGACTCTGACCATTACCCCATCATCATTGACCTCTCCCAAATTTTTACCTCCAATATCTCTACAATTCATCAGAAGAATAGCCATATTTGGAATCGCGTAGTAAACCACATCAATAGCAACTTCCAGGACAATTCTGACTTTCAAGAGCTCCATAATCTTTTTATTACTGCACTCAACACCAACAAGAAGACTCACACAGATCAGAAATCTAAATTCCCTCCATGGTGGACCCAAAAATGTAGCTTCCTTCTTGGACAAAAACGAAAGTTCCTCCGAAAAGCAAAAAAAAACGTCTCACGTGACGACTGGCTCAAATATAAAAATTTCTCCGCTAATCTTCGTAAAGAAATCAAAAAAGCTTCTCGCAACTACTGGGACAATATATGCAATAGTCTTGGTTCCAGCAAAAATGCCTATCGCATGATTAAAGCCATCGTCTCTAATAAATCCAAGGGGATCACCGAGTCAAACAACATCATCAATATTGGAACCACCTCTGTCTCCTCTGCCCTGGCTCAAGCCAATGCTTTCTGCTTCCATTATTGTTCCCGCTCGTCTCTTCCTGGCATCCCACTCGACTTTAACTTTAATCATAGCCACCATTTAGATAAAAACTTCACCATTCAAGAACTGAACATTGCTATCAACCATATGAAGAACACCTCCCCTGGCGAAGACGGGATCCCCGCAAAAATCTTCAAACTTATGCCTGATAAAATCAAAAACAACCTCCTAAAGAACCTCAACTCCATGTGGGGCAACGTCACCATCCCCGAAAATTGGAAAACTTCTATCATTATTCCTATAAAGAAGCCTAATAAACCCGCTGCTGACATCTCCTCTTACAGACCTATCGCCTTAGGTTCTGTGTCCGCCAAGTTATTTGAACGTCTCATTCTCCGCCGCATCGTTTCGTGGTCCATCTCCAAAAATCTTTTTCACAGTAATCACCTTGGTTTTCTCCCTTTTCGTGACTGTAACACTGCTTTAACTAAATTCTCAGAAGACATCCAAACAGCCCGCAGAAACAAAAAGTTTATCTTTTGCATCAAACTCGACATTAAGTCTGCTTACGATAGCGTCTGGATTGACGGCCTATCATGGAAACTTTTGAAATGCGGCATCAGCGGTAAAACAGCGTGTTGGATCAATAAATTCCTTTCAGCCAGGGTAATCAAAGTTCGGTGGAGAGGAGCCACCTCTTCCTCCCACACCCTCTCTTCTGGGGTTGCCCAAGGATCCGTTCTGGCACCCCTGCTTTTCATGATCTACATGCATGATATTTTCGAAGATATCCCTTTTGGAGCAAAAATACTCATTTACGCTGACGACATCATCATTTTTTCCCAAGCTGACACTTCAGAGAATGCTAAACTTAAAATTGAAAAAACCCTCTCCCATATTACCCAGTGGACCCAAAATTGGAGACTTACAATTGCTCCGGAGAAAAGCGTAGCCATGAATTTTTCTAGAAAAAGATATTCTCCCAACTTCCAATTTCATTATAATGGGAAAGCCATTCCCTGGGACACCAGCATGAAATTCCTTGGAGTTATTTTCACTAACAATTTTTTATTCAACAGCCACATAATTAATCTTCAGAAAAAAGCTTTCCAACGCCTTAACTACCTCAAAATCATAGCTAATTATAATAGCGGCACCAATGCCAAGAACCTTGTTATCATCGCAAATAGCCTCATTAGGGGATTAATTGACTACAGTTCTATCGTCTACGACGCGGCTAGCCTTTCCAGCCTCAATAAGATTGAAGTGATCTACAATAGCGCTCTTCGATGGGCTCTCGGCCTCCCTCGTTGGACTCCTCTCCCTATCCTCTACCAGGAAGCTAATGAAAACCGTATCAGCGACAGACGTTCTTCAATGATTATTAAGTATACCCTCCATCATTTCTCCCTTGATTGGATGTCCCCTATTTCAAATAAAACTAAAGAACATAGTATCGATAACCGCTTCAAAAGAGACAATCACCACATCTTTCCCCGCCTCTTCGACTATCTCAGAGACAACAATATTCACTATAACAAAATTATAAAGAAAAGATTTAAAGAAGACCTGATCAACATTAATAATTTTTACATTATCTCAGATGGCCTCCCTTTCCAAGACAAGAATATCAACTCGACTATAGCACGCTCATACTTTTCTGAATATCAAACCAATTTTCTTCAAGGTAAAATCATCCTCAGCACAGATGGATCAAAGAATAATAATTTCACCAGTATCGCTGCTATCAACGTTTCCCATAATATCAATGCTGCGGCCATCATTAATAATAATGCCTCCATATTTACAGCTGAAGCCCTAGCTATATCCCTTGCTATCATTGAATTCGCCAATAGCTATGAAGATTATGTTCTCTTTTCTGACAGCAAATCCAACCTAAGTGCCCTCTCTTCGTTCAATCTGAAATCCCATTCAGCTATTTTTTATGCCATCGAAGCAATTGTTGAAGCCCTGCACAAAGTCAAATCTATTACCATTATTTGGGTTCCAAGCCACCTCGGAATTCCGGTAAACGAAAAAGCTGATCTCCTTGCCAGAAATGGGCCCTTTTTAAGCCGCCCCACGTACGATATCGCCTCTGAAGACATCATTACCATGAACAAAAAAGAACTCAAGTCAAAAATCAACAGCGACTGGATTAATTGCAAGTATTTCAACCATAAACCCTACCTTGGATCCATCAAAGACTACATCAACTGGACCCCTAACAGAAAACTTGGAGTTCTCCTAACTAGACTTCGAACTGGGACTCTCCCTGTCAACAAGACTCTCCATCGTTTCAAGTGCAGCGTCTCCCCACTTTGTCCCCTGTGCAATCAAATCGAGACAATTGACCATTTCCTGCTTCAATGTCCCTGTCTCTCTAGCCTGCGGCTTTCCCTTTTTACTCGCCTCAATATCTCGGATCCCAATGTTCCTCTCGCCCACGTGATCTCTCGTATTTGTGCCAATTGTTCTTCCATCCGTGCTTTTTGCACTTTCCTCGCTTGTTCCAATCGCTTTTGAGTTTTTTTTTTTTTTTTTTTTTTTTTTTTCTCTCTCCCCCCCGCCCGTGCATCTCCCGAGCTCTTCCTCCCTTTTTTTCCTGCCGTGGTACAAGCCTCCTCTCGTAGGACAGGCAAAAACCACTCAACTCTTTCAATCAATCAATCAATCAATCCGAAATGTGCTGCGTTCTCCTTCATCACAAGTGCGATTCAAATTTGTAGGTTTAAATAGAAATTTTGATCATGGCAAGTACCCCACAAAATGTGAATGCAAGTAAGGTGTCTGTTTTGATCGATAAATAAGTTCTCATATGAATGTTGCTATGTAAATGTACCCAGTATTTGTAGTTGTCCTGATATTCCAGTTAAAAAATAATACTTTGACCTGATTTGTTCTGATGTTAAGCTTTTTTCCTGGTACTTTTTTTTTATAATCAATTTTTGAGCTTCCAACTGGATTTCAGTTCGACCCTAGAGAAAAAGGGCTCTAAATTCTGTAAAAAAGGAACTTTAATCTTAATTTTTAAAAAATAAAATACTGATGCACTGATTAAACAGCAATTATCGGTATTCGGCCAATTTTAGCCGATTAATCAGCTAAAAAATTATTTTTGCATTAAAATCAATGTTGCTTACGAATAACAATGCTGGAATGAATTTTAGCTGATTAGTGAAGTGATTATTTTAAAATTGAAATTACTTTTGCTATACTATACCTAACCAACATTTTAGTACTCTAGCTTTTGTGTCCTGATTTGATGATTAAAAATTTTCAAATTGTCATGGTAGGGATGCGAGCTACGTGCTCAAATTTTTTTAAATATAGAGTTGAAAGGATAAGGGGGCATTCCACTGTAGCTATTTTTGACATATATGTAGAGTCCGTAACATGATAATTTTTGCCATAACTTTTTAATTTACTGTTAGATTTGTAAATTATTTTAATTTAAGCTGGTGTGTTGGTAGGAAAAGATCAAAATAAAATAATATGCTAATCAAACAGTAAATTAAAAAGTTATGGCAAAAAAGGTCACGTTACGGACTTTACATAAATGTCAAAAATACCGTGGAATGCCCCATAAGCGGAAGGGGGGGGGGGGTTGCTATGGATGGATTTAAAACGGAATTTACATTTTTAAGGAAAAAGGGACCAGATTTTGAAAAAATTGACTTTATGGAGTTGAAACTAAACAAGCTGATGTGTGCATCACATGACTTCCTTTTACACCAATTTAAGAATAATAGTAGTGCCCTGGAATAAGCAAAGAAACACTTTAATATTTTTGCCCAAAGTTTGTTGCAAACTGAAGCAAAAAAATGTTTTATACAGGTTAATTTTCCTAATATTGGACATTTTAATGTTATTCAATGGTTAACTCTCTAAACATTGCCAATAGTGGCCAAAATAAAACCAAATTGAAAAAAAAAAAATCAAATTTTTTGTTGCCAAGTTGGCAAAAAAAACTTGGCAATCAAAAGCTTGTCGCCGAGTGTTTGTCAAATTATAATATCACTTGAGTTTGCATTGATATTAACAATGATTTAGCCCAAAAAAGGTGTAAAAGACTCCCTTAGGAACATCTGAATGCAACAAAAAGAGAGGAGCACAACTAGACCCCACTAAGAGTCTACATACCAAATTTCAACTTTATTGTCCCTCCCCCCGCCCTGTCCGAAACATTGCAAGAGCAGTATTATAATTATACGCTTACAGCTTGAAAACTAATGATGATACCGGTGTATTCCTTTTTTTGTTTCATTTCTTACAATATTATAAACCAGTTGTGCCCAACCCACGGGTCACATCGGGCCCACGAAACTGATCAGTGTGAACCGTTGTTTTGCAAAATGTTACAACTCGAAGACTATGTATGTTGCAACTGGTTTCTAAAAACAGGTTGCATTCAAAAAAAAAAAAAAAGGTATCAAGTTATTATAACTACAATTTTTCTTTTATAAGGGGTCATCTAACTGTTTGCTTGGTCTGAAATATTGTTACAATGCTTTCCACTACAGTGTCCACACGTAGACGTACAATCGAACCCAGCTTTACGACAGCTACAGTTTCTAACACAATGTTTTACAGTTACAAGATATTAGTAGGAGAATTTCACTTGGAGCAGAGGTAATTGTCATGCTCTTAGGTATCAGTCTGTTGCTTGAAATATATTTCCCAAACCCATTCTTCTGCTGGAAGTTTAAAACCTAACCAAGTTTGCATAAATGTTTGTGAAAGCAAGTAATCGCAAAAATGTCCCGGTACAGATGTGATATACCCCCCATTTGGCGACATCCGATTTTTTGCACAAAATTGAAATATTTTTCTCGCCAATGAGGCGATAAATTTTTAAGCATGGCATCCCTGGTGAAACTAACCTGTGGTTGGCAACATGAAGGCAAACTTGTTCGAACTTGTTTACTTGGGTTCTTTACTTGGTTTTACGTAGGAGAGATACGTGTTGTTTTGTGCAATATACCTTACAGGAATGCTTATTTTGTGTTAGTTTAGATTCAGTAGTTGTGTTTTGAAGTAAAAACATTAGAAAATGCCAGTTTCTTCAAACTTGAAGGTTAATTAAAAGTTAACTCCAACGTGGTGTGTATCTGTAACGTGCTATTGTCATATGATGTATTGTTTTAGACTGAGTGTGAATATTTATACCATATAAAAAGGTAAGTTCTTTATTTTAGAATTCAAAAAAAACCTCTCACTTCCAAAATTCTTTGTTTTTACAAATCCTTGAGGGGTTCTTGTAGTTTTTAACTTTATTTTTACTGTATGTAAATTAATTTTACAGAAATAGTACGGTTATTTTGTTCTAAAAGTTAATTCTTATCGATGCCACGAATTATTTAGACATTCTATTAACGTGCCTCCTTTAGGTACTGAATTTTATGTTAACAATTGAAAGTTCTTTCGGTTGTACTCTTAAAAATGCTGAATTTTATTAATAAATCTGCACAATAATGGTGCATATTTCACACTTAAAACTGTGTCATTATTATACACTGAACGGAAGGAGCCACCCTTGGGTGTCTCCATGAAAATATACATAACTGTGACCATACTCCGACTGTAATGTATATTAACAGTCGGAGGGATAACGGACCGAGCGGAGCGAGGTCCTGGCGAGCCAGAGGTCTCATAGTACTTTCGTAATGAGACCGAGGCAGGGCCGGCGAGTCGAGGTCTCATTACGAAAGTACTATGAGACCAAGGGCTCGTATCCCGGAGAAATGATGAAAAAAAAATTAATGCATTAATTTCGACTTGTAATTAATACAATAATTTATTTCATTGTATTTTAATATGTTTACAAAAACCCCCGGCCCTGTACATTTCTGAAGCATATATTCGTGATGTTTTTTGTTGTGCTTTTATGTTGTTTCTATATATATTGTGTTCTGAAGTGCTTTGATCATGTTTTTTTATCTGATTTTTTCCTGTTGGTGCTAAAAAAGCATCGCTAAGAACGATGTATGACATATGTCGTCATACATCGTTTTCTTGGCGACGCTTTCTTGACGCCAACAGGAAAAAGTCGCCAAGGGTGGGTTATATCACATCAGCTCCAATGTCCCTAAAGTCCACTTTTGATTTATCAAAACTTCCACCAACTTTAGACGTTACTCGTCAACATCTTTTTAAGGTTTCCACCAGTTTTTAGGGCCAACACCAGATTTAAACTTGGTTAGGTTTTAAACTTCCCCCAGAAGAGTGGGGTTGGCATTATACTTCATGCAACAGACTGATTCCTAAGTTCATGAAGATTACCTCTGCTTCAAGTGAACTTCTCCAATAAATATCTTGCAATTAAAAACATTGTGTTTCAAACTGTATCTGTCATAAAGCTAGGTTCCATTGCACGTCTATGTGTGGACACTGTAGTCGAATGCACTGTGTAACAATATTTCGTACCAAACCAACAAAATAATTACAAGATGACCCCTTATATAAGACTTAAAAAAATAATAACCAAAAGTAATAATAAATGTTAATAATATCCGCTGCAAGAAAACAGTCAGTTCAAATATACTATTCCTGATTTATTTAAAGTTTAAATAGTTAGCCAAGCATTAACATTATTTTGCAGACTATCACCGACCCAAACGAATTATAAAATTTTGTAACAAATAGTTTCATTATGATAGTAAACACTTTAAGTGAACATCATTACATTGTTGATCCATTTCAAGAAAATGACTATTATCATATTATTTATCTATAAACTTTGTTCAAACATTTCTTTCTAAGACATAATGATAAAAAGCTATTACTTTTTTAAAGTTACTTTTTGGTTTTTGTTGTGAGTTTTTTGCATATGATTAAGTTGGTAAAATGGTGAAACTGAGCTATCTACACAAAAAGTGTATGTTTCATAATTTGTGTATAACAGTGATCCCCAACAATGTTTTCAGAAACCAACTTCTAAATATTTGGCTAACAATTTGTAACATTGTCATTAATCGTGCTCTTTGAGTTGTAACATTTCACAAAATAATGGGCAGCACAGATCAGCTTTGCAGGCCGGATACAGCACCTGGACCTTAGGTTGGGCACCACTGGTTTATAATATTGTTAGGAGTGAAATAAAAAGAGGAACACCCTGGTATCATCACAAATTTTCAAGATAAATGCATATAATCATAATGCTGAACTGATCAGTGTGCAATGTTTGGGAAGGGAGGGGGGGGGGAGCAGAAAGAGGAGTTGGGGTCGGGACTGTCTAGGTTTTAGTGTACACTTTATGTACTAACATCGTGCAAAAATTCAGCTTTCTCTTAATTAGTTGTGAAAAGAAAAGCGTATAATCGTACTGCGCTTGGTTGTCTTAGCATTTACGAGAGGGTGGGGAAAGCAAGAGGTGTAGGAGTCAGTACTTTGTATTTTTAAGTGTTTTCTTTATTTGCTAACGTCCTGCCAAAATTCAGCTTTCTCTTAATTAGTTGCGACACGAAAAGAGTATAATCATAGTACTGCTCTTGCAGTGTTTAGGAGCAGGTGTGGGGGAGGGGGGGGAGGACGGGGGGATTCGAGACTTTGTGGTTTTTTTAGTGTATACTTTGTGTACAGATGTCCTACCAAAATTCCGCTTTCCCCTAATTAGTTGCCACAGAAGCGTATAATCATAGTACAGTAAAACCTGTCTACAACAATGCTGTTGGGACCAAAAAAAAAAAATCGTAATAGAGAGGTTATCGTTATAGACAGTTTGATTATTCATGCTGACATTTTGCTGGGGGCCAAAAAAAATAGATTGTTATAGACAGGTTATCGTTATAGACCGTATCGTTATACGCAGGTTGACTGTACTACTATTGCAATGTTTTGGAGGAGGTGAGAGGAAAGCAAGAGGGGTGGGGGTTGGGATTTTGTATTTTTTTAGTGTATACTTTATTTGCTAACAGCCTGCAAAAATTCAGCTTTCCCTAAATTAGTTGCAACAAAGCCTATTTTTTAACCTTTATTCACTGGGCTACTGGTGTTTATTCCAAGTGTTATATCCCGAAAACTAATACTACATTTTGGATTACACTAAGGAATAAGTAAACCCATGGGGAAACAGGTTTTCAACAATTCAATTTTGACTTCAACTGCTCCAAGGGGGCTGATTTTTGCTGTCATTTGCTCGAATTAAAACAGCTGTGAAAAATAAATCACATTAAAATGTCTGGTTGAGAGAGCCTTTCACGCAATTTGATTGTTACTAAATAATTGGAAAAATCTCAATGATTTAAAATTTTTATTTGTTGCTATCTTTTATTTATTAACAAATGAAATGTTTGTATTTTTTGCATGTTTTTTTTTTAAAGTTTTAGATGCTTATGGGGTGTATCCTTTGCACAAAGCTGCTGCTTTGGGCCATAAAGAAAATTTAATTACTCTTTTGGAAAGTGGATTATCACCCAATGCACCAAATTATGACTGCTTGACGCCATTGCATGAAGCTTGTATCCAGAATCAACCAGAATGTGCTGAGATTTTAATTAACTATGGATCTAAGGTAAGATTTTAGTTTCATTACATTTCATTTTCTTTCATTTTTAGACTTTTTTTTTCCACCAAAAGTAAAACCTTTCTGATGTATTATTTTCTTAATCTTTTCTCACTTTTTATATTTATTTCAAACTTTATATTTTTCAGTTTCTTAAGTAATATTGATATTCTGTATATTTAAGTTTTATTTATTAGCTTTTTTCTGATTAACATAACACTATGAACTGTTAACTGTGAAGAAAAAAAGAAGTTCAGTCTTATTGTTATTTCTGTACCTCAGAGCCGGACTAATGTAAGTCACATAATAGCTACTCCACAGGAGAGAGAAAATATGTTTGCCTAAGGCTGGGACTTGCGCTCTTTTAACACTGGTATATAATTGAAGGATTTTTTTCTTTAGATTTGCATTCATAGGGCTCAGTACGGAAGAGGATTCTGCATACAATGCACTAATAAGCAGAAAATCACTATCATCGGACTTAAGCTAATCTAGCAAATTTAAGAGTGGTATCTGTATAGATAAGTAAAAATATTTATAAAAGTAGGAGAATGTTATGCAATAAATTACTTTTATTCCCCTAGAAGAATGTTTGATATGTTGAGGACCTTATGAGAAAAAACCTCTATGATATTTTGCCTTTCTAATTTTAATGTTAGCACAAACTCAACTAAATTTTTGGTCTCCAATTTAGATGCCATAAGTACAGAAAACTCCAGATTATCTGCTGAATAAGGTGGCACGGTAACCACGAGTAATTATGCTCTCGGATAATCTGCAAAATTAGAAAAAAAAATAATACCAGTGCAATAGCTTAAAAAAATCAACACCCTTCCTTACATTTAAACTATAGCTGAAAGAATAACACATAACATTGTGTATACAAATATTCGTTGAAGAAAAAGAGGATCTCTCATTATTGCAAACAGGTTGCACACATCTGTAAGCAAATCCTGAAAATAGCTTTACTTGAAACTGATTAAGTTAGATCACACCAAAAACACATAGGGGGAAGGAGTTTTTTCCAATCGTTCACTTGCTTATGTGTAGATTCAAAAATTAGTATGTATTGTAGATCTGTGGTATCTGTAGTAAATGATGTAGATCCAAAAAATTAGTAAAGTAGATGGAGATATAAAGTTGTACGTAGTGTAGATTTAAAAATCTGGTTTCGGTTAGTCAGGTTTTGCTGACCTTGGAAGCAAAATTTGAACCAAAATACTGCCATTGGAAGGGAGGGGGGAAAAAAGAAATGGGAATGTCTAAAATTATATTTTGGACTTTTCAAAGTAAAATGTAATGCATTTATCTACATGGATTTATTTATCTAGCATTTATCTATTATTGTCATCATTGTCCCTAGCTGGGCCAAGAGCCTGTTGCTGGTTCTCATATTTATATTTGTATTTGTATCAAAAAATCATAGTGTGACTAGCCGGGGATAAGCTGCTTGCAAATATTTGTAGTTTAGAACTCCAAACATCATTACTCCTCAACATCAGAAAACTAATTTTAAATTCAAAATATCTTGAAACATAAAAAAAACCCAACTATCATAAAACTTAGTTAACAATTTATTTTAAATTATTTTAAAAAAAGCAAAGCAGGTTTTCCTTGATTGAGAACGGTTTATTGTGTTAAAAGTAGATGAAAAACTTTCTGCTTTTTTAAAATTCTTAAATCAAAATATTCTACTAGTGCGAAAAATGTTATTTAAGGACTGAATTCTTCAACTTTGGTACACAATATTTTATTATGATATCATTACATATTCCTCATTTGTTTTCTTTAGTTTCATTTAGAAGGTTGAAGATTAATTTTTTCTTAAAGGTAAATGCAACAAGTTTGGATGGTGGCACTCCTCTGTGTGATGCTTGCGCAGGAGGAAGTTTACTTTGTGCTCAACTGCTTGTGAAAATGGGAGCGGAAATCAACCCTCCTTTTGCTCTAAGTACTCCTTTACACGAAGCTTGCCTTAAAGGTTATACTTTTAAATGTAAAAATCAGCTCATAAAGAAAAAAAAAATAAAGGAAAAAAAAATCATCATTAAAAGAATTGTACCTTTCACAAAATTCCATTTTTAAAGTGAAAAGTTATTTTCCTGTTCAAAACAACATTTACTCATAAAATAAAATGTTCAATTGATCAATACAAACGTCATATAAATATGTCTTTTTGGTTTTATTTTTGCTCATTTTGATCAATTTTTCCATTGCACACAACTATAAGCTTACATACTTTTAGTGCATTGCTTGTAATAGTGCAATCTTTTTGCATCTGTTTCTGATTTTTTGCATTTTTTTCTGATAATTTTTTGAATTCTACTCAGTATGAAGCTTGTTGATCAAAATAATGAGGGTATCTTTTTACTCCTTGTTTTTTAGTGTCTTTCATAAAATGTTTTTAAAAATAGCACTTTACAATTAACAATTCTATGACTTAAAACTGCTATTGGATTTCATAAACAGTATTATTTTATTTTCCCCCGTATACTACATTTATTGTACAGGGAACAGTAATGTGTTACAATATTGTCTGATCACAAAATGGTTAAACTTCAGTTTGACCATTTGCTTTAAATATTTGTAGACAGTATAGCACCACCATTTAGTAGCCTATATGTGAAGGTAAAGAAAGTTCCCTATATTGTGCATTGCAGCTTGTGAATTATATTTAAACTTGCTAATTTACCCCAAAGTTTTTTAATGCAAAATCACAAAATGAAAGTGTAAGCAAAAAAGGTTGAATTTTCATAGTTGTAACATAAGCTGCACTTTAAAGTAGATAAATATTTATAACTAGCTGCATTGCCTGCTGTTGCATGGTCTACCTCAAAAATATGTGTATATTTGGCGTTCCAGCATTTTATTTAATGATAAAATTTCTCCTTTTCATTACATTTCTTAGTGTTGCTCCACTTTTATTAGTCAAATCGTGATGTTATATAGCCTATAGCCTTCTTCAATAAGTGGACTATTCAACACAAAAAGAATTTTTCTATTGGAACCAGTAATCCCTGAGATTAGCACGTTCAAACAAACAAACTCTTCAGCTTTGTATTAATAGTTAATTAATATGAAAATAAAAACGGATGCATATTTATTTTACAAATCATTTTCAGCATCGTTCAGGATTTTTCTGGAAATCAGATAAGGTTTAGCTCAATTTTAAGGAACCTCAATATTTGCCTCATGGCTGACTCATGCCTACACCCACTGGATGGCGAAGCCTGCTCTTTCAGGTCGAGCCACCGTGAATATGTCGTCTATTGGGCGTTCCAAGCATTTTAAATTATGATATAAGTTTTCCCATTTTCAAACCATTTTTTATTGCTGCTGCACTCCTATTAGTTATAGCGTGATGTTATGTAGCCTATAACCTTCCTCAATAAATGGACTATTCAATACAAAAAGACTTTTTCAATTCGAACCAGCAGTTCCTGAGATTAGCGCTTTCAAACAAAAACTCTTCAGCTTTATATTATTAGTATAGGTGTGTAAAATAGCCTTTTATTAACAAAGAAGAGGATAATCTTTCAAATTCAAATGACCATTATTATGTTTTTATGTTATAAATGCATTACTGCACATTGTTTATTGTGCACGGATTTTCACAGTTTGTGCTTAATATTTTTATTTCTTGTGCAGGAAGTGTAGAATGTGTTGAATTTTTAATAAATGCTGGAGCCCGATTAAATGTAAATGATTGCAACTTTGGCACTCCCCTTCATGCTGCAACTTTGAGGCACCGCACTGATTGTGTAAGAAAGCTATTACAATCAGGTATACTGAAAATTTTGTGTTCATGTATTTTTATGTATATGACTTTTATTTTCTTTAAAATCATTTACTCTGCATAATTATGTTTATGTATTTCATTACCTAAATAAAGTAAAAATGGTCAAGAAAATACTGTTGGTAACTTTTTCAAGGCTCACTGGAGCTTCTCCATTGGTTCAAAAAATACTCATCACATGACTAGGAAGTTGAGATCGAACACACCTTAGTCAAAAGACACCAATATTTACACCAGGGGATTGAATTAGAATTTATTCCATGCATAGGTCGGCTGGTGCCGGGAAAAAAAGATGGTCAAAAAGGTGACGAGGGGCAGGTTAGGTAGGTGATGACCCTAAAGTTGACTTTTTTTTTGCATTTAATTTCAAAGTCATTATTAATTAAATGACCTCGGCTAAAAATTCAGCCTCAAAAATCGGGACAGGTGGTTACATGATAGGCGCCTTTCTTCCAATTCAAAGCAACATTTTAGTTTCTATGAAATAATAACATGAAAAAATATAAACAAAACAATAATAACATGAAACATACTTTTATTAAGTAAATTCTTCTTTCTTTTAACTCGTGAATCAATCAATTTTATAATTTTTTGATCCATCATTACTTTTTAACTCAAAAAAGTGGAGGGACAATGCCCTTGTACTTTTGAAAGTGAGGGGCAGTTGCCTTCCTTTACTGCCCCCTTCCCATATGAGCTGTATATGAACCTATAGGAATACAAGACAAAGAACGAAAGCAACTGTCCACCCAACCAAGGCCATCATTTAGACTAGAGGGATCAGAGAAATTTATTGCTTTTCTGGCTTAGAAAAAACAATATACAGTCGACTCGCGCTACGACGCGATTCGAGTTACGCAAAATGGCTATAACGCGAGTTTTTCCAAAAAATAAAATTTCAGCTGCAAGATGTGACTTTAAAATATCATCACTTTATTAAAAGAATATATTTTTTTTCTTTGAGATACTTCCAAAAAGTAATAAATACTGTGTAATAGACCGTCATATGCCATTATTTATGTAAAAGTGCTTATAGTTTGTTACAAGTAATTTTGGTTGAATGCTTATACGTATTTCTAATTTCACTTTTTCATTTTAATATATTTAAAACTTGAATGTTTTGATTTTTTGTTATTTTACTAGTCTTTGAACTAATATTTCAAATTTTGATTGTGCATCTCTCTTCTGTATTTAGATTATTTATTCTTTTTCTGTACAAATGTAAATACATTAAATTGCAAAGATATCAATTATAACTCTGCACAAAGGCATCAATTATGGGTGATAAATTAGACACATCCAACATAGAAATTTTTTACTTATGCTTTGAGCCTTTCTGTAAAAAAATAAAACTGTTTCACTTTCATGCAGATTTTTATTCTTTGTTTTATATTTAAGTTATTGTTCTCTCATCCACTATCTGTGGGAATTGTTCTTGGGTATGTATTGCATGCAATTTACTAGCTTCTTTTAGATTGATAAAACATGTTTTTCAATAATTGAATTACAGGGGCTTCAGTAAATGCAACTAAAATACATGAAACTGCTCTCCATGTTGCTGTTAGAGAACAGTTCCCAGAAATTGTTGAAATCCTAATTGAATATGGTGCAAATATCTTCGCAAGTAATAATCAAAACAAGTTGCCCATAGACTTGCTGGCAGAAGCGGAAGGCCATATCTATGATTTGCTAACTCACCATTCAGGTATTAAAAAAATGTTTTTAAACAGCATGAAACAATGAAAAATAATGTGTAGTGAGCTATTTTTTCACCAGAGTAAGAGCAGCAGTTATATCATTGAATTTACAGGTTTCTAAAAAGTCAGGAAATCATATTCAATTAAGATAAATACAATTCTTTATTTGCAATTTTCTTTGTTTTCCATGTTTTCCCATACTACTGTGAAAATTTTAAAGTATTTTGAAACGTTGCATGCATTCTGGCCTGTGAGAATAATTTTAATACTGAGTCATTCCATGTCAACTGACCTAATTTTTCAAATCAACTCCACTCGACCATCTTTGAGTTGGATAAAATTTTATAGAGGAGTAGAGATGCCTTTGAAACTAATCTATGCAAATTTTCAGCTTCCTAGATCCAAATCCTGAGGATCTAGAATCTCCGAAAAATGTGATCCATAATGGTGGATCAGCTTTTTGTGCCGAATTGCCAAGTTTATACCAATTTTACAGGAAATTTTATTACACTGGAAGTCTGAAATTTTAGGCGCTTAAAATATGGTTGACCGTTAGTATATTCAAGTATTTTTGTGAATTTGAGCTCTTTAGATTTTGTGTAGCATGCGCGTGAACTTGTGAAAAAGTGCAATATGAAATTTTTTTCCCTAGATTTTAGATTGTCATAAAATCTAAACAAAAATAATTCAAAAACTCGTACTGCCTGATTCCGTTGTAAAAATGCTTGTATTTAATAGGTTACAGTTACAGAGCTTAAATATTTATTTTCTGGAAGATATTGTGATTCAAAGTGGCTATCAAAATCACTCAAGTGAAAAATAGCCTATTTTCAAAGCGCTATAACTCAAGTTTGTCACCTCGCATCTTCTTATCGTTTATACCATTAGAAAGAACACTCTTTTTCCTTTCAAAATGAGTTTTTTCTTGGATGGTGTTCTTTCGAATAAGGATAAAAAAAAGAACTTGAAATTATGTCAGTCGTAAAGAATTGCCATGTTCAATCTCAATTTACGGGACATTTTATAACACTGGAAGCATGAAATTTTAGGAGCTTAAAGTACTTTTGGTTATCAACACGTTCTAGTATTTTTGTGAGTTTGAGTTCATTAACTTTTGTGTAGCACCTATGCAGTCTTGACAAAACGCAGCAGAGAAACTTTTTCCTGGATTTTAGAATGTCATGAATTCTGAACAAAGATGATTCAAATGCTCGAACTTTGTAATTCTATTGTCAATATGCATGTTTTTAGTGGTTTATAGTTGCAGAGCGTAAATATTGATTTTCTAAGAGATATTGGCATCCAAAGTGGCTATCAAAATAGTTCACATGAAGAATGGCCTGTTTTTAATGCCTTGTAGCTCAAGTTTCTCACCTTGCATCTTCCTTTCGTTGGTATCATGAGAAAGAGCATATTTTTTCTTTCTTTTGATGATGTTCTTTCAGATAAATGGGAAAAAATGAGCCTAATATACTATTTGTCGTTAGCGAGAAAATCTCGTTCTTAAATAAATATAGAATGGTGAATGCTGTGACAACCGACTTATAGGGATTTTGCAACCGTTATAAGTCAGAAATATTTTTTTACTAATCATTTTAAAAGTTCTTTTGTAAATGAAATATGTTAGAATCAGAAAAGTATTTTGTTCAGGAAGTGGACTGATACACTAGAAATAATAAGATAATTTTCTTTTTTTATCATATTTCATTTGCAAAGTATCTTTTTAAATGATTAATAAAAAACTTTTTCTGACTTATAACAGTTGCAAAATCCCTATAAGTCGGTTGTCACGGCATTCACCATTCTTTATTTATTTAAGAACGAGATTTCCTCGCTAGCGACAAATAGTATATCAGGTCCATTTTTTCCCGCTTATCTGAAAGAACACCATCTAAAAGAAAACCTAATTTTATAAGAAAAATTATGTTCTTTCTCATGGTAACAATGAAAGGAAGATGCAAAGTGACAAACTTGAGCTTAAAAAACTGGGCATTAAAACCAGGCTATTCTTCGTGTGAACTATTTTGATAGCCACTTTGGATGCCAATATCTCTTTGAAAATCAATATTTACGCTCTGCAACTATAACCAATTAAAAACATGCATATCGACAATAGAGTTGCAAAGTTCAAGCATTTGAATCATTTTTAGCCTACTTTCCCAGTAAAAGTTGGAGAAAGAAGAAAAAAATATGAAAGAAGGCTTAATGCATCTTAAAAATATCCCGAAAAACAAACAAAAAAAAACCTCAAAAATAAATAAAATAGTTAGATAAATATTGAAAAATTGAATGTTAGAAAGTAGGGTATTGAGATAAGGAAAAATGTCTGTCGGTCTGTCCCCCCCTAATAACTTTTGAATGAATAGTCCGATTCGAACAATTTTTTTTTTTGTTAGAAAGATCTGGGCGATTACATCTCATTCCCATCTTTCATTTTTTGATTTAAACAATTTTTCGTTCAATTTTGAACAGTTCAAAAAAACTTAACATTAGTGCCTACAAGGAAATTCAAATAAAAAGAAATCTTGAACTTAGAGGCGAAGTGGCTCTAAACTAACTTTTTAGGGAAAAGCTTTTGATGAAAAACATGTATCGAAAATATCTTTTTGATTTGAACAAGTTTTTGTTCAATTTTGAACAGTTCAAATCTCTTAACATTAGCGCCTAAGGGGAAACTGAAAGTCAATATGGATTCCAAACTTAAAGGCGGATTTACATCAAACAAACTTTGTTGGAAATAGCTCTTGACGACCTGCTCCCGACTCCGATAATTTTGGCGCTCCTGACTCCGACTCCTGTGCCCAAAAATTACTCAGACTCCGACTTCCCGACTTTGAATCTGACTTCGTAGCTTTGGCAAAAATATATGCACGGAGGAAAAATTGCCGACTCCGACTCTTGGATATTCAACTCTGTCTCCGACTCCTGTTTCAATTAATAAGTCCTACTCCGTCTCTGCAAATATTGGCAGACTTGCGGACGTTTTGGGGAAATGACCGATTTCAACTCCAAGTCTTTGAATTTAAAACTTTCGGCTCTCGAATCTAACTCTTTTGTCCCAAAACCAGATGGACTCCGACTCTGATTCCACAACCATGGTTTTTTACTGTGAAATAATTATTTTGAGTATGTTTTGATTTTATTTTCCAGCTAAAGTTTTAATTTATGTATTCAGTTTTTGGCGGAGAAATTCAAAGTCCTTTATGTTTCTACATAAATATATGTGCAGACGATTTTTTTTTTGACAATAAAAATTATTTCTTTAAGTTGACATTTAAATTGTTTTTATTTATTTTTGAAAGTGCATTAATTGATTCTTAAAAAATTTTTTGGCATAAAGGAAAAAACAAGCAATTTTTTTTTTGATATGATTATTTTAATGAGCTTTTAATTTGAATTCTTTTTTTTCCTTTTTAAAAGTGGTTGAAGATTTTTTTTTTGATTTAGAAATTAATTTAGCTGCTTTTTTTAAAAGGTGCTGCTATTTTATTTGTTCTTTTATTTATTTTTTACATATCTACTTCTTTAGATGAGCAAGGCATACTTTATTTTTTGAAATCAAATTAAAATATTAAAAAAAATATGTTTGAAATAATTTACGATTTTAGCTAATTTTGAGAATACTGAACATATACTAGAAAGTCGATATTGGTATACAGGAAAGTAGGCTCGTTTAGTTCTAGACAGAACTTCTTGTTTGTTCAGAATTTATGATATTCTAAAATCCAGAAAAAAGTTTCTCTGCTGCGTTTTGTCAAGACTTTGCATATGTGCTACACAAAAGTTAATGAACTCAAACTCACAAAAATACTAGAACGTGTTGACAATCTAAATACTTGAAGCTCCTAAAATTTCAGGCTTCCAGTATTATTTAATGTCCCGTAATCTGAGATTGAACATGGCAATTCGTTACGACTGACATAATTTCAAGCTCGTTTTTTTTATCCTTATTCGAAAGAACACTATCGAAGAAAAAACTTATTTTGAAAGGAAAAAGTGTGTTCTTTCTAATGGTATAAACGAAAAGAAGATGCGAGGTGACAAACTTGAGTTATAGCGCTTTGAAAATAGGCTATTTTTCACTTGAGTGGTTTTGATAGCCACTTTGAATCACAATATCTTCCAGAAAATACATATTTAAGCTCTGTAACTAACCCATTAAAAACAAGCATTTGTACAATCTAGTCACACAGTATGAGCTTTTGAATTATTTTTGTTCAGATTTTATGACAACCTAAAATCCTGGAAAAAAATTTCCCATCGCGCTCTTTCACAAGTTGACGCGCATGCTACACAAAATCTAACGAGCTCAAATTCACAAAAATACTTGAATATACTAACAGTTATCCATACTTTAAGCGCCTAAAATTTCAGGCTTCCAGTGTAATAAAATTAAATTGGTATAAACTCGGCAATTCGGCACAAAAACTGATCCACCATCATGGATCACATTTTTCGGAGATTCTAGATCCTCAGGATTTGGATCTAGGAAGCTGAAAATTTGCATAGATTAGTTTTAAAGGCATCTCTACTCCTCTATAAAATTTCATCCAAATCAGAGATGGTTGAGTGACGACTCCTAGGTCACTTGACATGGTATGACTCTACTAGATGTGGGCCTTGGGTAAAAAGAGGTCTGGCACTACTGCATTAAAATGACAGAAATGCTCTTTTTTAAAAGAGACTATTTTATAAACTATTTTTTGCATCTGGCTACTATTTCGAAGACTATTTTTCAGATTTCAGGCTACTAAAGCTATCATTTTTAGTAGTAAAATGGAGCAGCAGACCTGTATTAAAAGCAGCATCATTATAAATGTTTTTTTTTTGTACAAATTGGAAATCATTAGTGGAAAATCTAAGTAGCTGATCACTGCAGGCATTACTAAAGGAGCTGATTACATGTCAGGCCTTCAAGCTCAGCTTGGTTCTGCCATTCATATATTTTCAGTGCATTTTTATTTTTGCATTTAGTAAATTTCTCACAGCTGCAAAATGAGTTTAATATTTTAAATATTAATGTTCATTATTTGTCCAGGCTAGAAGGCCATATGTTTATATGTTAGACGTGATCTCTAAAACCATTGCAGCTATTTGAAATTTTTTTTCACTATATGAAAGGTGCATTCTTACTGAGTGACATAGGCTAAAAAGTTATGCATTATATGTACTTATACTATTTTTTAAAACGAATAGCTTGTCTTCACTACCAGTTTTTGTTTCGTACCGTTTTATTGTTATAAGCGTAAAAACTAATACCGATTGTGTTGCGAGACGCAAACGAATTATAACTGAGACTTGGTTCGATTAAGTTAACAGTTGAATTCAAGTAGTGCAGGTAGATGAGGTTAATCCGTGTTTCTAACAGTTGTAGTTTTGCATGCATTTCGGGCTATCCTTTGTGGTTAATTCACTTATACTGATATTACAAAGAGGGTTTATCTTGAATGTTTAAATGTTCCGGGTAATCTCCAGAACCACCGCGCCTATTCAAAAAACTACTTCTTTGTATGAAAGGCACATTCTTGCAGAGTGACATCTATACTAATACACTGGCCTCCAATACTTCAAGTACAACATATTTTTTGAAGCTCACCATTAAAAAAAGGGAAGTAACATATGATATATACATATAGATGCCTCAGTTGCCAAATCGATTAACTCAACTTTTTAAAAAAATCCTCATTTCTGCTTTAATGGTGCTTAATCAATGCTTAGAATGTGAATTTATATTAAACTTTTGGTTCAGTACATTTCTGATCCTGCGATGGCCGAAAATGTAACACGAGGGCCCATTCACTTGTATGTAAAATGCTATCTTCTTCATCACTTTTCTTGACTTTTTGTTTTATGGAATTAATTGATTTGGCAAGTGAAGCATCTATATGTGTGTCTGTGCGTGTTGCAGCATTAAGTGATACCGCCTCAGATCTTAAAATTCCTATACTCATTTTTCAGCTTTACTACCACAGTGAAAGGCACTTTTGTTGCCGCTCAAACAAAAGTTACTAAGCAGTTTACATAACATATTTGGTGGACTGCAGTGATTTTAAATTTCCAGTTACAAACTTTATGAGATAAACCAGTTATAATATTTGGGACTAATGTCCGAAAAACTACAGTACAATTTAAAGGTCTGATGCATATTTCTTAACAGTTTTCTTAGTGGTTCAAACTTTTAGTACCAAAATACACAATTAGAGTTTTAGACTTGCAAATTTAGCTTGAATATTGTTGATGTGAAACTATATGGGTGCTGATAAAATGATAAGCAACGTCAAAAAAAAAAAAACAAGTAGAAGCTCTAGACTTGTTTAGATGTTAATAGCTTCTTCGTTATTAAGTTAACCAACTTTTTTTGCTACACATTTCAGTGCATGGAATGTCTTTGACTTAAGAAAATTGAATTCAATGCATTCATTTATCTTCTCATAATATTTTAAAGGGGTGCTGCTATCAGTGGTGTACCTAGCATGGGTAAAACCTGGGGCAGTAATTTGTGGTGTGTTACCCACCCCCCAACAAACACACACACTCACACAAAAGAAAAAAAGAAAAAAAAAGTTGGTTAATGTACAAAAGACAAATAAAAACTACAATAGTTCTTTATACAACTTGCTCTAAACGTAAATGTGCAGACTGTCAAGAGATCAAAAAATAAGCTGGTGTATGAAATTGATGGCCCCTTAATTATTTCAAATGTATGTCAAACACAAGGAAAGATAATGGTGTTTAGCTTTTTTTGAGTAAAAGGAAGTCACTATAGGTCTAAGTATTGACACTACAAACCTAATCTTGAGCTTAATATTCATTCCATGATGTAGGATGGGAAAGGCTTTTGGTTTTCCCCTTGTAAAAATTTCAAATTTGTAGTCTTAAAAAGGCATTTTAGCTTCATATTTTTCAAAAAAATACAATTCCACTTTGGGTGTCCCCCTCAAGACGTCTGCGCTCCCAGGGCGAACCCAACCCCCCTCCGTAGCAACGCCACTGCTTTTATTGATAAATAATGTTGCAGGAATTATAAAATACTTTTTATTCATTATTTAGAGTTTCTTTTCAACGTAATTTCTGTAATTCTTTTTCTAACTAATATATTTTTTTTAACTGATGCACTGCATGATTGCCTTTTTTTTTGTAGCTGAACCTGCATCATTGAAGGATGTTTGTCGTCGAAAGATACGATTGGTCTTAGGCAGTGAAAGACTGAAATATGTGAGAGAGTTGAAACTCCCTAAAAGCCTTACGTCATACCTGTCACATGAACTACAAGAGTGTGACCCTTAAGTTCCTGTTAGTTTCATTGTCTGATTCACATGGATGGGATATGAAATTAAAAAAAAATTTTTTAGCTTACTAATTGGTGTTCAGCTGATTTGGCAATACAACTGCTCAGATATGCCTTTAACACTAGAACCGCGGAAATTTCCATGTACCTAAAACCGCGGGCAGGGGTCAATTTGACCCAAAGCTTAAAATGGGTTCTTTGATGTTTAGAAAGAGGTAAAAAAAATATTTTTGATGAACAAGAGTAATAATAAGATTATACAATATAATAGTAAGATATAAAATTCTCTCCCATTAACTTTAATCATTTATTCATTTCACTTTGTAGTGCAAATTTCCTCCCAGAAGTAGTTTTTCTGCTATTACATTGTCCAGAAAAATTAGATACGGTATCTTCATTCGAGGAAACATTTTCTTCATCTGGCGGCACATATTCGTCATCGCTGGAATCAACTTCTTCATCATTATCATTTTTGGATTCATTTTCCGATAATTGTTGCATATATTCGAGGGCCTTGCCATTTGTAACAACAGTTCCACATTTTATTTCATCTGGATTTGAATTTGAAAACTTTTTTCTTTTATGTACTATTGTCTTTTCCTCCCAGAAGTAGTTTTTCTGCTAGTACAGTGTCCAGAAAAATTAGATATGGTATCTTCATTCGAGGAAATATTTTCCTCATTTTGGGCACATATTCACCATCATTGAAAACAATTTCTTCATCATTAACTTTTTCGGATTTATTTTCCGATCATTATCGCATATATTTGAGGGCCTCGCTAACTGTTAATTTACGCCTATTTCTTCCAGCCATTTTCACATCAGATCAATTTTATCTCCGTGTATACAAAGTGCCCAAAAATCGAACAGACTGGCACAATCAACCTATCCAAGGCAATGCAAACAATCAGTTGTAAAGTCATAAAGAACCGGATGTGCGCCAGTTTCACCACTTTCCCTTCTAGGCCGAAACAAAAAACATCAGAAAGAAAACGTTCCTTGAATACACTAACTAGACGCATTTTTCCCACAAGCATAGATAACGTTAGGGGAGGGGGGGGGGGTTCTACAACACTTGTTACAACTACTGCAGACGCCCTCCCCCCACCCGCACTTCTGTTATCAGTAACAATTTACTGACCTTGAAGTATTGTTCTGCCTTCATCTGGGAAATGGAGAGAGGACTGAAAAAGCTTTTCCTATTCTAGGAAACGTTGAACTGCAACTTTGGTGCTTGTGATTATAATGGAATCAAAATGACCCATTCCGCAGTTTTAAGTATAAGTATTAAAAACAAAAAAGTGGTAAGTATTTAATGTATCATAGTTTCACAGATTATTATTGGTATAAAAATAGGAAAAGTCACGAATTTTTTTTCAATTTCGTCCGTAACTTTTTGAGGAAATCGGAAACAAAATTGCTTTTGGGTCAAAATGACCCCATTCGGGGTTCTAGTGTTAAAAATTTCAAATAAAAAAGCAATAAAAGTTTATCTACATGTGTTTGCATCTTACATCATATATATACAACACTTTGTACACATCTACTATATACACTATATGACCAAAAGTATTGGGACACTTTCAAAAATTCACATTTTTACAGATTTCTTGAGAAATAAAAGACTTAATTGCTCTGTAATTTTTTTCACATAAAAGGTATACTCCAGCTACCATTTTCCAACAAAAATTAAGTCTACTATTCATTTAGGGGACTAACAACAAATTGAGGAAACAAAAAAAGGTTTTTTGTCATTTTTAACAGACTTCAAAATAGGAGTTTATGATTTCGTCATGCGGCTTTTTATGAATGTTTTCAGATTATTCCAAGACTATGGGACCAATTTGAAAAATTCTTTTTTGTTTCGAATGGTATACTTCCCAAATGGTCCCATGGTAATCTGGTTTGGGTTTGATAAGGGGTCTCGGAGAAATCCAAGAAACTTTGAATTTCACGCGTTGTGGATACATAATCCAGCTTACATCAGCGGGCCGAATACATCACAGAACATCTACGACAGCTCTATCGAATATTGAGGGTTGTGTGATACATATTGTTGTGAAATATAATTTACAATTTGCAATGTTACAGTTTTACAATTTTAATCTTAAAGCAATGTCTATTGTTTTTTTAGTGACTCGTGCATTTGCTTTTGGAAAGCAAACTTTGATAAAGTCGAACTAATAATGAAGACAAAAATTTTTTGTACATAGTTGCGCATTTGAAAAAGCATTTCTTCACAGTCGTCGGAAAGACGCTGTGGTCCATTTCTTTTTCTATCGTGCTCATCTTAGTTGTTTTCAGACTCATGTGCACTCGATGTGTTTTCTTACTCAATATGCGTGTAAGAAAGGCCTCAACATCATGTACCACATACTCGATTCTACAAACTTATTTTATATTTACACCACTAAAAAGCACAAAAAATAAATTACTTTTAAATAAAAGTAAACCGCCTTCAAAAAACACCAAGGAACTAAAAAGGAAAAAATAACTGATTACACTTACATACTATTTCCTACCAAATAGTAGAAATAATTTTTTTTTACAATTCTAGTACAAAAATCAACTAATCTAAATACCCCGTTATAAAATAAACACTAATTTTAATTACTATACGATGAATTATTTTAAATACCTAACTAATTATATACAATCTCTTAATTTTTAATAATCTTTTGAAGTCGGGGCCTGCTAAAAACTAGAACCTAACGTAACTGAGTAGGTTTAGTTTTAAAGACTAATTTCATGTTTAGTTAAATTAGTGTTTAATTCAGGATTCGGTGGGTTGTCAGCTACGTTAGGTAGCAGTTTATAGGAGGCCCCGACTTCAGAAGGTTATTAAAAATTAAGAGATCGTATATAATTAGTTAGGTATTTAAAATAATTCATGGTATAGTAATTAAAATTAGTGTTTATCTTATAATTGGGTATTTAGTTTAGTTGATTTTTGTACTGGAATTGAAAAAAAAAAATCACTTCTACTTTTGGGTAGGAAATAGTATATAAGTGTAATCTGTTATTTTTTGCTTTTTAGTTCCTTGGTGTATTTTGAAGGCGTTCTTTTTTCATTTAAAAGTAATTTTTCATTGTAAATAGCTGAGAATAAGCTATAAATTTCAGAAATAAGTTAAAATCCTATCTAGAATTTTTTTTCATATTTTCGTGAAAGTATCTCTTATACCTACACAGATATAAGCATTTCTTTCAAAAATGCAAAATTTTTTGAAAGTTTTTCGCTTATATCACACAGAGTTTTCAGTCAAACGTTACTAAATTTTCAAAATA
Organism: Uloborus diversus; assembly: GCF_026930045.1. Lineage (NCBI taxonomy): Eukaryota > Metazoa > Arthropoda > Arachnida > Araneae > Uloboridae > Uloborus > Uloborus diversus. The sequence continues at coordinate 90,166,933 of NC_072731.1, read as the reverse complement.
TTGGCCAGCATATTTGAAAAGCATAATAACAAAATTTGAAGTTAAAATATTGAAAATGCAATGAAATATGAATTCAATGAAAGCAATTAATTTTTCACTGCAAATGCACAAAAGATAGCAATTTATAACCTTCATAATCGAAAGCCCAGATATATCCTACATCTCATAAAAAAAATTCCACCTTGATGTCTTTAAAATCTTAAAAGTTATCAGAGATCTAATGAGCCCAATTTCTATAATTCTTGGATAGGCGACGAATGGCAAGGGGTCGTTTGCAAACTAGCAACGTTTTCCTGCTATAGTTGCAGAGGGATTCATGATCAGACAGATTATTTGCGAATGAACCTTCATGATTCTTCGTCTAGCCAAGAATTATTAAAATTCGGCTCATTAGATCGCTGATAACTTTTTAGATTATAAAGATATCAAAGTGGAACGTTTTTATGACATGTGGCATATATCTGGGCTTCCAATTTTGATGGTTATAAATTGCTATATTTTGCACACGCACAGTAAAAAATTAATCAATTTAAACGTTCATATTTCATTAAATTTTAAATATTGTAACTTGAAGTTTTATTATTATGTTTCTCTAATATGCTGTAAACTATTCTGTAAGTTTAGTAACGTTTGACAGAAAAACTCTGCGTGATATGAGCCGAAAACCTTAAAAAAAAATTGCAACTTTGAAAGAAATGCTTATATTTCCGTAGGTATAAGAGATACTTTCACAAAAATATAAAAATAAATTCTAGATCGTTTTTTAACTTGTCTCTAAAATTTATAGCTTATTCCCAGCTATTTACGATGAAAAATGATCAAAAACCTTTTTTTGTTTCCTCAACTTTTGTTCTTCCCCTAAATGAATAGTAGACTTGATTTTTGTTGGAAAATGGCGGCTGGAGTATACTTTTTATGTGAAAAAAATTACAGAGCAATTAATCTTTTATTTCTTAAGAAATCCGTTAAAATGTGAATTTTTGAAAATGTCCCAATACTTTTGGTCATATAGTGTATAATATTAACGTTGAAATAAAGCAAGTACATCAGATTGATCGATTCGAACATTGTCTTATTTATGAATTTAAATGTAATTACCTCTGTATAGTCAGTGCAGTGCTTTAATCAAAATGAAAAAGTTGAATAATTTTTAATTCTGTAAGATTTATGAATGATTGAAATAACTTTTACTATTTAATAACATATGAAGTAATACTGTTGTTTTAAAACATTCTCCCTTTGAGTTGAATTGTACAAAAAGAAATAAAAAACAGTTTGTTACATTATATGTTAATTATTTCATCCCAAAGGCATAAAAAACATAAGGAAAAGTACAATCTGAAAAAAGTTTCAAAACTACTCTTATTATTTTTAAAAATATGTACATATGTCTGTATTTATGTACATAATGAAGTAGAAGCATATTGTATATAAATATCATTTTGGCTTGTGAATTCAGTAACATTTAAGAAAATATTTAGTTTCTTGACATGAAATTCAAATCAACAATATTATACTATGATTCATTTGTAACTAAATCATAATGTGAGTATAAACTTCATTTTTCATTTGTCTATCCCATTATTAGAATTTGTGATTCAAAGATGTCTTTTTAAGTTATTTTATGTTAATTTGCATTTAAATACACTGCTGTGATTTTTTAAAGAGTTAAATTTTATGTTTTTAAATGTTGTTTATCATATTGTACATTTGTTGATACTTTGCAGTTTGTTGGTTATTTCTTATGAGAAAAGCTCTGTACTGTTGTTTTAAAATAAAATATGATACTGATTACTAAGTATTTGTGTTTGAGAGGATACTCCAAATTCAAAATGAAGTGATTAGGTTAAAGTAAATTTTTTAACTTATGTTTTAACAGGTTTTATGTTAAGTTCTCTTGCAGCATTATCAATCCTAAATTTAATATATATATATATATATATATATATATATATATATGAAAAATAATAACTGAATTATTTTTAAATGCTTTCATCATGAAAGAAAATGCATAGTTTAATTTTTTATATTGGATGTTTTTTGTTGCTCTCAGTAATTTTAGCTCAACGGACAGTAAAAAGACACGCTGCGGAACTCCTTCCCCTCTGAATTAGAGCCCGCAAAATGAGAGCAAATACCAACTCAAATTAATGGCAAACCAGACTTCGTTAAATTTGTGAAGAGTAATAAAACAAAATTTTCCATGAGTCATTGTCCGAAGATTCCAACATCAATTTCCTTATTTAAGAGAGTGACAAGGAGCTCATATTGACTGACTTTAAAGCATTGTTGGCTAATATGTAGAAAAACTTTATAATAGGGTCCTTAAAATCTAGAGATTTCAGGAAACGGAAGCGAAGGTATCGTTCCTTCCTGGATATGTCATTAAAACTTCTTCAGAACAACTTTAGCCAAATGAAAATATTCAAACATCTGCTCATTTCAAGGACATGATTTTTGTGAATAATATGGGTGAATTAAATTTATTTAATCTTCATACTTCTTATTTCAAATACATTTTTCATTCGAAAAATTTTGTTCTTTATTGAGTTCAAATTTATCGAATTTTTGACAAGTTATGCATTTACATGTATTCAGGGTTTAATTTCTAAGGAATGAAATGCAGGAGCCTTTATAATCTTCAAAACTTATTTTAATTTTAAATATTCTGATTCCCGTGCAAATGTGAAAATTCACTGAAACTCGAAAAGAAGTGAAGTAGCTGAGCTGTTAGCTTCGAAATACCTAAATCGTTTATATCGAAGGTAATGGCTGAAATCCCGTCAGTTTCAATGAAAAGTAAGCTTGTAAAAGTAAAGTAAGCTTACTTACAATGCTTGCATTGTAAATAAAACATGTTTCTATTCATCTCCATCATTATTACTTGCTTTTAATAGCTATATATTAAAGGCCAAATCTGTACAAATGAAGATCTTACGATGCATTCCAGTTAACACTTACCTGCGGAGTGAATCAGAACACCAGTAAAAAGTCTATTATAAATAAAAACTGATCAACTTTTTTTTTTTTTGGGTTTTACTCAAAAATGCAAAAATAAAACAAGACCTAGCCAACAAGTTTCCAGCCTTCGCCCCATTTTATTCGTGACAATAAAATAAGTACACAGTGATTATAATAGTACAAACACAGCCGCAATGCTGCATCCAATGGTCAAAAAAAAAAAAAAAAAAACTAGGAGAAAGAAGTCCAAAATATACATATTATTTGTATATTTGGCAAAAGCACTAAATGCTAAACTATAAGCTATTTATAAATGGTATCTTAAACCTAAAAGCTGGAGTTTCGTCTCAATTATTAGAAACCAAGCGGCTGTCAATAATTCGCCAGAGGATGGCCTGCTACGAGTATACGTATAACTAATAAACCTTACCTTAAAATCTAATGTGACGTAATAACATATTGAACAAATCCGAAATTCTTTCCGGGTCGAGTAAAAATAAAAGTAAAACTACACTGATAAAAATATTTTAACTAAAAATCATAAACCAAAAATCAAAGCATCAGTCAAAAAATTTACTAGTTATTGGATCTCTGACTAGAAATATACTATTTAAAAATTTTCATTTTTTTTCAAACGTTTTAGGAATTTCTTTTCTGTACAAGTTTGCTCCTGCAATAATTTTAATTATTTTTGAAATTACAGTATATTTTTCAAGTACAGTAAACTGGGACTACTTGAGCCTCCAGGGGGTACTTGAACCCATGAGAAAAAAGTGTTTAAAATCCCTCCTGGTCCTATAAAACTCTGTATAAACTTTAAAAACCTTCTGCATGACAGGTAGCAGTTATAGGTAGAGACTGGAGCATGAAACGAAGTTTCTGCTATTCCCGCCTTTTTAGCCTACTTTCCCAGTAAAAAGTCAGAGAAAGATGAAAAAAGCATGAAAGATGGCTTAATGCATCTTGAAAATATTACAAAAAACAGAAAAAAAGTCAAAAATAAAAAAGATAATTAAATATATATCATAAAATAAAAAATTGGAAAGTAGGGTATTGAGATGAAGGAAAATGACTGTCGGTCTGTCTGTCTGTCCTAATAACTTTTCAGTGAAATGTTCGATTCGAACAAAAATTTTTTTTCTCGAAAGATCTCGGCGAGGACACCTCATTCCTATATATCATTTTTTGATTTGAACTATTTTTTGTTCAATTTTGAACAGTTCAAAAAAACGTAACATTAGCGCCTATGGGGAAATTCAAGACAATTCTGAACTTAGCAGCGAATTTGCTTGAAACAAATTTTGTAGGAAAAAGCTTTTGATGAAAAACTTGTATATAAAATATCTTTTTGATTTGAAAAATTTTCTGTTCAATTTTGAACAGTTCAAATTCTTTTAACATTAGCGCCTACGGGGAAACTGAAAGTCAATGTAGATTCCGTACTTGAAGGCGGATTTACTTCAAACATATTTTGTTGGAAATAGCTCTTGATGACAAATTCCAGACTCCGACTCTGAGAATTTAGGGGCACCTGAATCCGACTCCTATCCCCGACAATTAGTTGGACTCTGACTCCCCGACTTCGACTCTGACTTCGTAGCTTTGGCAAAAATTTATACACGGAGGACAAATGACTGACTCCAATTATTGGATATTCGACTTCGACTCTTTTATCCCAAAATGAGATTGACTCCGACTCCACAGCTATGGTTTTAACTGTGAAATAATTATTGCTAATATGACTTGTTTTTATTTTTACGTTAAAGTTTTAATTTAGGTATTCAATTTTCGGCGGATAAACTCAAGGTCATTTATGTTTCTACATGTATGCGCATACGTTTTTTTTTTGACAATGAAAATAATTTCTTTAAGTTGACATTTTGTTGTTTTTATTTGTTTTGGTAAGTGCAGTAATTCATTTAAAAAATTATTTTTGGCAACAGGGGAAAAAGAAACGATTTTTTTTTGATATGATGTACTTTTTATAAGCTTATTAATTTTAATTATTATTTTTTCGTTTTGAAAGCTGTTAAAGAATTTTTTTTAATGGAAAAAAGTGTATTAGCTGCTTTGTTTAAAAGGTGCTGCTAGTTTATTTGTTCGTTTATTTTTTTTACGCATCTATTTTTTTAGATGAGCGAGGAATATTTGGTTCCTAGAAATCAGCTTAAAATATTAAAAAAATTAGTTCGAAACAATTTGCGATTTTAGCTATTTTTGAGAATATTGATCAGATACTAGAAAGTAGTATGGATATGCGGGAAAGTAGGCTCGTTTAGTTCTAGACGGAACTTCTTGTTCTGATTGATGTTATGATTGAAAGTTGTCTAAACAGTTGTTTAGTGTCAGCAAATTTTCACATGTAAGTTCATGGAAACATCTGATGTCATCAAGGTAAAAATAGTTTTATGTTTGCATTCCATTTCTTAATAAAATAACAGTGTTTTAAGGTTATAGCTATATATAATTAACACAGTAACTCTATAAGTTAGTAAAAGTGCACTGGTTGCCTTAAAATGGGGCTACTTCAACCCAGCGTTCAAGCAGCCCCAGACCACATTTCATCATTAAATTATGTTCAGTAAGGTTTGTAATTTTTTAATTAGCTACTATTTATACCCGATAACTTGCTGATTTGGGGATAATAAGGGTCCATAAGTAAAAGAGAACCTTTTGAAGTAGGAAATATGCGGATTATTAAGAGGAAAATTTGCAGCTGTGTCGAGATTCAATTCTGGAGAAATGTCTTAGAGAGTGGCATCAGCTCATTTTGACTTAAGTATATCAACTCGAAAAAGGAAATTAAAAGATCGACAAACAAGCCTGGGCATCCTGTATTATTTGTAGCGAGGAAGAACACGTATTAAATGATATCAGAGAGAAAATAAATCCACCCAAGCCATTAAAGAGAGGAGTTTTCATTCTTTATTCTAATGTTTAAATAATGAGCATTTCAATTGGTTTTAGCTGTAGTTAGATTATACTTCTATTTGAGAAATTATTTTTGCCTAAAAATATGTTTTTATGAATGTACTTTGATTTTATATTAATTTATATAAATATAATTTGCAATTTATATAAATAGTTTGCTCACTAGAATATATGTTTTGAATTTTCTTTCAAAATAATTGGTCCTTCTTGATACCATCACCTGTTTTACAGCATTTTCGCTGAGTAGGACCAAGTAGACCCAGAACCTAATTTTTAAAAGTAGAAAAAAATATATATAAAGAGTTAAAATTATTGTTTAAAAAAGGCTTAAGGTGGTATCAGGACGTCTGAAAAGGTAAAAACAAGGTTATCAGTGCACATTATGGGTTTAACCAAAAAATCAGTATAAAACTAGCAAAAAATATGAAATTTCGGGTCCAGTAGCCTCAGTTTACGGTATTAGTTTCCCCTGTTATTGGTTTGTTTCCGACTTTTAAAAGAGTTTTTTTTTTTTTTTTTCTGAAAAGAGCATGCTTAAAAACATAGGATTTAACCATTTTTAAAATAATTTGACAAAGTTTAATACTTTTTAACAATTATTTCAATCAGTGCTCAGATTGAAATTCATTTTTTTATGCTTCTGCATATGACGTCACAAGTAATGAAATGCTATTCACTGATGCCATTAGCACACAGTACAAATTATCAAGTCCTGGCAACAAGGTTGACAGCAAAGAGTAAAGCATTTATCCCGCCAAAGTGCATCACTTGTGACGTTATAAAGACCACACCTTATTTCCAAAATCAGGCATTAAAAAAATAAATAATAGAAAATTAACTCTAATTTGAATTCAGAAATGTTGAATTCAAATAATGTTTTTCGCAATCACGAGTTGCGACAAAACTCTACTGGTTAGAGTTATTGTTTCTAGAAATGGCTCCCCCGCCCAAGCATGTCCCTCCTCCTGGGTGCTTACGTGTATATAGTTGTGTGCGTGTGTGTGTAGGCCTACGTGTGTGCACATAGGCGTGTGTATGTGTGTAAAGGCGTGCGCGCATAGGCGACTGTGTATGAGCATGCGTGTGTAGGACATGAACGCCACCACCCAGCAAAAGTGGATTCCGGGGGACAGTGCTCAGGACCAGCCGCGCCGCCGCACAGTGGGGCAAGTGTACGGAGAGCTTGGACATTTCAGTAAAACCAATTTCTACTTAAAAATGTGATAATATTTTGTTATTTAAAATGTAAAGATAATCAAATACTAAGTCATTAGTGCAAAATAAAATATTTAATTAACATTTAAAAACAATTTTTAAAGAAATATGTAACAGTATTTTAGCCAATTTCCATTCCATTATCTTCAAGCAAATTCTTCACTTGTTGTGACATTTCGTGGTGCAAACTGCAAATTTTTGGACGCAAATTTGAGATAAGAAGATCAGAATTGATTAATAAATTATTAGAAACGTCTCTATTGTTATCTATTCTGGACGTTTTCCTTGAATGCAATTCCCTATACGATCGAAAATACTTATGGTTTGTCTCTTGAGCGTCTTCGGAGAGGTGACCGATTGGTACTATAGCATACTTAGCTATTTCGGGTCCATGTATAAGTAATTTATGCACTGTAACGGGCATAAAATACCAACCATATAAATTCACATACATCTGAGTTGTCTCTTTCATATATATTTCAAATTTTTTAAATTTAATCGTGAATCCAGATGAAATAACTTGCAAAATGGTTGAAAATCGTTTTATCATGTCTAGATTTATTCCGGTTATGGAAGCTGATAATTCTGCATTCGCAAAGAACTTTCGTGACGTATTTCCGTCGTTGGATGTTCCATGGCTTTGTTTTACATAATCTACCATCAACCCCAGCTTAGATTTAAAGTCGTTTTGTATTCTTGCCTTTCTTTGTTGTAACAATTCTTTGTGGACAGGTGACTTCGCACTCCACTCCTTGAAGTCAAGCCTATAAGCAATGTGTATGAGGCATTCAAAACAACGTATCCAACAATGCAGAGGTGATAAACCAAAACGAAAATGGTTTTCTTTAATTTCTTTTTTGTTCATCACACTTAAATTATTCATTTCTTTAGGTAACGTGTCGCAAATATAACAACGCATCGAGGAAGTAGTTTCCGTTAAGTAGTTGCAAATTTTGCCATCCACCATAGTTAAATGCAATTCATCCGAAGCGTCACTGATTACTTTCGGATATTGGATAGCTGAACTCGGGGATTCTGACGATGATACTTCAGAATAAAAGATGAAATTTTTAAATTTCATCTTTTAATCTTGATAATTCCTTCAGAATTTATTTTGGATAAATCTGGTGAAGTATTAAATGGATATTTAAATTAAAAAGTGTTTACTTTTGTTTTTTAGACAACTTGCTGGACTAAAATCAAAAGTAAATAGCTTTTAATGCTCTAAAAAGTAAATAGCTTGCTGTAAGTTCTCCTAATATAGAATGTAATAAAAGAAATTAGATGTTTATTAAGGACAAACGTTTGCTTTTTGAAGAAAAACACTTTTCTTGATGTACATGTATAATATTTTGATCTTTTCAAAATATGCCTATAAAATATGATGGGTTTTATTGTGTACATACAATTTATGAGAAGTATTTTTGGGAGATTATTGTGTCTTTTTCGTCTGCTGTCACTTATAACTCAAAATAGTACCAATTTTTGTAGTCCCCGAAATAAGCAAACGAAACCATGCTTCTAAGCATCTCATATGATTTTGTCCCACAGTCGACAAATGACACAATGAAACTGATTCCTCGAAGTACTTAATTGAAATAATTTGCAATAAAAAGTAAGCAAACTGAAAACTGTAATCATGTTTACTTGATTGAAGTGAAAAAACCAACGTAAATAATACGTTTCGTGCAACGTTCATTTCGTATTCGTTTCGTCGTCCTCGTAGTAAAATATTTACTTATCTTTAATTTTCAATATCTTTTGAATAGGCAGGTTTAGGCAAAAACTGAAACCGGATTATGAAAGCTGAAACTCTCTACAATGCTTGGGATATAATAGTTTTGTTAGCGTTTGTTAGCGATTTTCGTAATTTAAAAATACATTCAAAATGCTTTGAAAATTATCTCCAAAATTTTCGTATTTTCTAAGAAACGTTTTTGGGTGTTTTTCTCATTTATTAGGAGTGCATCAAGCCCAGCACATCACACTATTAAATTTGAACAGTTCTTAAACAAGTTATCTATTGTTTACTAAATTGTCTTCTAACGAAGTAGCTAGTTAATTCTTCGAATTCAAGGTATTATCTTCGGGTAATAATGTTAAAAACTAGTAAGATTAGTAGGAATATGTTCTTAGTTTATCAATACAACAGTAAAAATGCAAAACTAAATGGTTTAATTTTCTGCCCAATGTCCAAAATTAACATTAGGCTGCCCCACTGTGCGCCGCCGGTGGACGGTGGTGCTGCAGGCCTGGTCCAAGCTGAAAAAGGAACCAGAACATCAAGGACTCAAGTGAGAACAATAAGCAATCTTGATTGCTCAAAAAAAAAAAAAAAAAAAAACTCTTGGGGGAAATTAAGAGTTTTTTCTGGCTTTATGTTATTTTCTTTTGTTTATTCTATCTATTTCAGTGACTAAAAGTAGTACTTTTGACCGAAGAAAACGCCCATTGTCATTGTTCGGTTATCAATTTTCTTTATTTTTGAAACTAAATTCGACATTCTTTCCTTTTATATTAACCGAAAATGTTCTTATTTTTTTAAATCAGGGAATTAACTTTTACTAAAAAATTGATATTGCTTAAATTAAGCATTTTATAAAAATTTGGCTGTTGAATGTAGGGATGTGCCAGCTGCGCCAAACTGCGCCAATCGCCGATTCTGCGCCAAATTGCTCCAAAAGACTGCCAAATGGACTTTTCTGCGCCAAAATCGGACAAACTTGCGCCAAAACTGCAATTTTGCATTTAATGTTGCAGTTCCTTTAGTATTTTTGGCAGAATATCATCAAGTTTATGCATTTGGAGCTTGTTTTTACGATTTTTTGGTTCAGTCACGATTTTTTTTGGCGCATTTTAAAATCCGCTTTTGAAAAACTCTATCGTTTTAATTTTTTATGCGATGTTGCTCCTTTGACTAGAAAGGTTTTGCACTGATCATTATTTTCAGCCTTTGTTATCTTTTGTTTTCAGTATATGAGGATTTGTAAATTCGTCTTCTTGCCCCGCTCACTCGAAAATGTCAATCCTGTTGCATCCAAATTCATTTAAGCGAATGCCATCTGTGAAAATTAATATTGTTTACCAGTTTTTTTAATCTTGGGTTTCTTAAGATTTTATGACAGAAAATTGATCTCTAGTTTTGGTTGGATACACTTAAGATAGCAAAAATCCAGGAATGCTCTGCCAATGAATATGCAGACATTTCAAGTTTCTCAGATTCAGGCATGTTTTCCATGTTCTTAGTCTGCCTTAAAATTTTTATTAATTTATTATTTTTTTCCTTCAAATTTTTCATATTTTTTTTCACGTGTATTTAAAAATTCCTTTTCTGTGACATCCTTTCTCAAACTCATTTTTTTTCATTGTAATATCATTATTAATTTTGTGATTAATAAATAACAAACAGTTAAAAATAAAAGGTTTTAATGTTGATTTTGCTTGATCTTCAGATTTGTTAATAAAGTAGTTCAGTATATAAACATATATGCCAAATAAATAAATAAATAATAATAATAATAAGATCAAATATAAGTAAATAACTTAAACATACAAAAAAAAAAAAAAAAAAAAAAATCAAATTTAATAGTTTTTTAAAACTCACTTGTAACTTGTTGCGGTAAAGTTTTTAAATTCAACCATGCTTTTATGCTTTTTTTAAAGGCCTTTTTGAATATGTTACATGAAAGCGAACAAATTTTAAAAATAGGTATCAAAGCACTCTCACTTATGCACTAAAGCAGTGATGTATTAAGCAGAGTAAATTTGTGAACTAAATTTAAATCAAAAGAAGTGTAAGAAAAAAGTAGAGCAGGACGGGACTTGTCTTTTGTGAAAAGTATTAAATAGAAAAAAAAAAAAAAAGTAATTAAGAGAGCTTCAATTTGTAGTTGTAGTTATGGTGTTTTTGCATCCTTAATCTCCAATTTTATGATTTTATTATGTCACACGTGCTTCTGTGTATGAAATATAAATAGTTGCTCTAAATTGATGCAAAATTAAAATTTTTGTTGCTGCAAGCTGCTCCAAATTTGCAATTTTACTGCTTCAAGTTGGTCCAAATTTGCAATTTTCCTGCTCCAAATTTATTGTTTTGCTGCTCCATTCTGCTCCAAACTCACCATTTTCCTGCTCCCAAGATTGCTCCAAAAGTGAGTTTTTATCGGCACATCCCTTATATATATAATGTGTATGTAGCAGTTTCTTACTTCAAAGCATACTTTTTGCCGCTCCAATTACACTATTTTCGTGCTCCAAGTTTCTACGAAACAAACTTTTTGGTGAGCCAAACTGCTCCTAGTCCTCTATTTTCCTGAGACAAGCTGCTCCAAAGTCACTATTTTCCGGCGCCTGAGATTGCTCCAAAAGTGGGTTTCAGCCAGCACATTCTGTGAAAATTGCATATATTTTTTAATTAAATATATATATTTTTTAATTTTAAAAATGAAAAAAAAAAAAAAAACATCAATATATTGCATTTATAAATGCAATATCATATTATCCACAAATGTTGGTGTTTTGTGTGAAAAGAGCACGCTAGAAAATAAATACGCAGGTAAATACCCTTTCTGGGCTTATAGACTGGGTTTTACCCTTTAAGATTAATATCCAGTCATCAATAGATGTGCCATCTCTGAAAAATAACAATAATTTCAATACTGTCCTCAACTTTGCCGAATTGTCGGACTGTATTGCCAAATTACAAAATCTGACAAACGTCCCTGGTTCCTTGCGAATATCGTGCCAGTAATATGTCCAACCGTCTAGGTATATATATATATATATATATATATATATATATATATATATATATATATATATATATATATATATATATATATATATATATATATATATATATATATATATATATATAATTTAAATTCTTTTCATCACCACTGAACGGAACACTCGGCCATTCATTTGTCAAAGTCACTTGATTTCGGTCCTATTGAACGCTAGCGTCTTTATGCCAATCAGTAAACTTTGGCTAACGACGTTTTCTGAACATAAAAGCACAAAATTACTCTGGAATTTAGAAAATTTATCTCTCCAAGTTTTTTCCTCAACAAACTAGAGGTGTAAGTATTTTTAACGTTTTTCTGCTCCCTCTAAGACACTAGTATATGATCCTCTTAAATGTGCCATTTCGTTTTTGTTGCAAGACATTTAAGATCTCAAACGCTAACAAAAATGCACCACCTTTGTCCCCTGTAAAAGTAGTACTTTTGACTGAAGGAAACAACCCCATTCTGTCCTATTAAGACATTCAGAAACGAAATCTCTGTTTAATTTACTAGCGTTAAATTAAATGTTGAAAAAAGTTTCGTAAATTCAGTTTAGTTAACGATTTTCTGATAAAATGGCTTATTTTAAATTAGTTATTAATTGCTTTCATAATTAATTGTGACTGCTTCATAAAGTTAAAAACGTAGGTAATTCCTCACAAATTACATTCCACTTAGTTCCTTCGTGTACATTTTACCTATTTATAGCAGCGATATGTCTCAGATTACAAATAAAGCGTCGTGAATAAGAAAGAGTGTTGTTAGTGTTAAGCTCCATATCGAATTTTTACCATTTGCATCCTCAAAGAATAGTTCATTCATCGGTGTTGCAAAACTAATTATTTCTTTTGCGGTAATTATAAGATAAATTCCTCTCTTGTGATGTAGTTCAAATACTTTCGTTTCTCGAGATTAATTTGCATAATTAGATAGTGGAAGTTTGTTCCGAGTTCAAAAGAATCATTCGACTTTTCCGGGAAGGTGTTCCACCTTTGTTATCGGCTCTGTTGATGAAACTGAATTTTAACAGAAACTTCTTTGTCTGCGAGATTGTTTCATTAACTGATAATGTGTTCAGCTTTAGTCAGAGATTAAAATGTTGGAAACATTATAAATATTTTGCACTTTTTTCGCTTCATATATTTTATTAAATTCCATTTATGTTCATTAGCGTAATGAGTATCGTTGTAAGGTTTGGTAAGTGATGAGCTAAAGAGCGTTGATTTATGCTTTTAATTTTGTAAATGGAAGCGGAAATTGGTAATGAAGTGAGTGAGTAAAAATATGTTTTTTTTTTTTTTTTTTGACGTGGTTGGTATGTTTTACTTCCAGAGCTCCTTGGGGTGTAGTAACAAGGCCGTAACCAGACTTTTGTTTCGGGGAGGCTTTTACCAACACATTGCTCGTGAAACCTTTATGATCAATAAAATACGATTTTATTCTAATACCAAAAAATCGCTCGTCATGGTATGACATGGTATGAAAACGATTTCCCGTAAATTTTGACGAGTTCAAATGTCCACACATGAGAGAGAAAGTTTAACATTGATTAAGAAAAAATTAAATTCATCATCGCCATAATATCTTGAACTTAAAACGAACCGCCAAGTCATTTTCATTCAATGTCTGACCACCAAAGCAGTTGCTCATTGGATCTAGTTTTGCCTTGTCAAAACAATTACTTCTCTGCTTCTCAAACGCTGTTGAAAAATATTATCAAATTATAAAGCAAAATTACTGAATTTTAAGTGATGCAACAATGACATTATGTCGTCTCGCAAGCTATCACGCGAGTTTCATTTTTGGTGACGTTAGCGTTATTCGATCAGTTAATTCGCTAGAATATTCGATTTTGTTACAAAAGGTTATTTAATTAAGGCTACTTTCAGGACAGTAGTATGAACAAATGTAAAAGGTGACGTGTTTTTTAAATGAAGGAAAAAAAAAATGTGTACTTAGGTATGAACAAATGTAAAAAGTGACGTGTTTTTTAAATGAAGAAAAAAGTCAATGTGTACATTACGTAAGTTCACTTCTTTTTTTTAAAATAAATGTATTAATAAACGATGCATGTGCTTAAATACGAGCATTCGCAGATGTACTTCATAAATTCATTTTTTTTGGAACGTAAAATACACTGTTGTGCAAAAATTAAGGACGAAGTCGAAAAATTAGCATATCAGCTGAACGAAGAGGCAGAGCGGAGAGAAAGACCAATCAGGAGATTAAGTAAGGTGATGTACGGTAGCACATGCGCAGATATGCAGGCAGACGTAATGGGGGAGTGTCTGAGTAGTATAAAGCATGTTGTCGGTGTAAGATCCGTATTTCTGGCAAAGAGATTGCACGCCGTATAGCAGTTAAATTTACACCGAGTTGCTGCCTCAGCGAGAAATGGCGAATAATCAATCTGTTAGACGACACCTGGATGCTTTTACCCGAGGTCGAATCATTGGGAAGTTGGAGGAAGGCCGCAGTGTGATAAGTGTGGCTGCAGATTTCGGAATTGCTCACAGCATCGTTTCACGACTTTGGAGACAATTTCAAACTACAGGAACAGCTATCCGGGGGTTCAGTAGTGGTCGTCCACGAGGAACCCACACCCGCAGATGACCGGTATATTGTCTTACAGGCCAGAAGAAACAGGCGGCAGACAGATGGAGAAATCGCTAGACACACGACAGGCGACTGGATGACCGATATCGCGTTTTACCGTGGCCAGAAAACTTCACGGTGGTGGTCTGTTTGCACGACGCCCTATACGGTGTGTACCTCTAACGCCTGCCCATCGGAGAAGGCGTTCTCTGTGGTGCTGGGAACACCGGAATTGGAGAGACAATGAATTTGGACGAGTACTCTTTACAGATGAGAGCAAATTCAGTTTGAGTAGCGATTCTCATTGCATACTCATCTGGAGAGAGCGGGGAAGCCGCAATCATCCCCCGAACATCATTGAAAGGGACAGGTATGGAGGTCGCGGTGTTCTCGTTTGGGGGAGGCATCATGCTTGGTAGTCGTACAGACCTTCAGATCTTCGACGCAGGTTCAGTCAACGGGACCCATTATTATAACGAGATTCTTCTTCCATATGTGCGCCTTTTAAGAGGCGCTATGGGTCCGCAGTTCCTTTTCATAGACGACAATGCACCATGTCATCGCACAGTAGCTGCCGAACAGCTCTTAGAGAGTGAGGATATTGAACGTATGGATTGGCCGGCACGATCTCTGGACCTCAATCGCATCGAGCATGTATGGGATTTTCTAGGCAGACGCTTGGTAGCTCGTACCTTACCACCAGTAACGATTCGGGAGCTTCGATTGGCGCTGCAAGACGAATGGGCAGCAATGCCTCAACAACTCATTGACACCCTCATTCCGAGCATGGGCAGACGCTGTGAAACCTGCCTAGCAGTCGGGGGAGATCATATCCCCTACTAAAGTCCGGATGTTTCTTGCTGGACACCCATCACAGGGATGTTTCGGCCTTCAGTCGCATTGCGCTCCATGCTACTTTTTCAATAAAGCTTCTTTTTAGCCCTCTGATTTCTCTTTTAGTAAGTGTTGCTTACATTACACATGTCCTTACGTATTGGGGATCTTACGGTATTAAATGTGTTGATTTGGAAAGCTTTTGTACAAAGTTATATTGAAAAAACCGTCTCGTCCTTAATTTTTGCATACCAGTGTAGGTGCAAAATACAGAGTTTGGCATTTTTGAATTTAAATAATTTTGATGATTTTTGTTAGCGTCAGAAATGGATAGACTGAACAGTATAGCTGAAATCCAACAACAACTAATAAACCACGGTTTTATAAAAAATTTTTAGATTAAAGGTCATTCAAACCCTGCTAAAAACAATAGAGCAGATTTTCTGGCAAATCAAACAGCAAATGGATTTTCAATGCCAACAAAACAGCAATCTTTACCATATCCAAAAGTTTGGCAAAACAAAAATAATTACAAGATCTAATGACTGCTTGGCAAGAACGTTGGGATCAAGACTCAACAGGATGAGAAACAACTTAACTTAAGTTGGTTCTGTTGTTGTTCTGCTGTTGTTGTTAAGTTAACTTAAGAGCGGATTACAAAATCCGCTCTTAAGTTAAATTTATTCTTTTGAATTTAAATAGACATGAAGTATTTTTCTTCAGAAAAAAAAAAAAAAAAAAAACAGCATACATATGTAGAAATTTATAACACTTAAACAAAACACAATACTTATGACAAAAAAAATGTGAGGTTATATTGCCTAATCAACTGATAGGCTAAACAGCTGTTATAAACAAAGATTAAACAAACTAAAAAATTCGAAAATTAAAAAATCCCAACTTGATTCCATTAATTCACACAAGGGTGTATTTTATCAATTGTTAGTTTCGCATTCTCGATTATAAAAATTCGATGTTTTTTGAACTTTAATTATGAGTAGCAACATTACCTCCATTACCGAAAAATTTTCGTTTAATTAATTCAGGTTATCGATTTTTACCACTATTTAAATAACTGTTCTAATTTTCAAACGATGCTATTTTATGAACTATGATTTAGCAAAATCGTAAATGCAATTTTGGGTGAATTTAATCCTTTCGCATGTTATATCTAGAATATCATAAGGTACCTCACGGTAATCCATCGAATTATTATGTTGGAATTTGATATGTCGTCTAAAATGACCAAAGCGCAGTTCTTAGGTTGAACAGTAATTTAATGCCTAAATGATTACAGTAATGGTTTATTTTTGAACGGCCTAAGGTAAGATTCCTTTAATAAATGTTAATAATTGCACGTTTTCTGTTTCACAAAGCTATTCGGTAATTTGATGACATTATTTTAAGAACTTGTATGCC
This sequence comes from Uloborus diversus, assembly GCF_026930045.1. NCBI lineage: Eukaryota > Metazoa > Arthropoda > Arachnida > Araneae > Uloboridae > Uloborus > Uloborus diversus. Next base: position 90,150,191 of record NC_072731.1, on the reverse strand, counting down.
TTACATAACTTTTGGCTTACTCAACAGCTTTAATGTTTTCTGTTTGTCTTGCATAAAACTATAGTTCCTAAAACTTTTCTCTAGAAGTTTATTTTTGTCACATTACAATTTTGTGAATGTCATCTTTATTACTATTATTATTATTGTTATTATTATTATTATTATTATTATTGTTATTATTATTATTATTATTATTATTGTTATTATTATTATTATTATTATTATTATTGTTATTATTATTATTATTAGTAGTAGTAGTAGTAACGCTTTTATTCTTACTATAATTGTTATAATTATTTTTATTATTCTTTTTATTATTATTCTTTGCAAACATGAAGTCTTTGGAGCACCAACTAGCCAAATGATCTTTGACAATTGTTACACATCACAAGCTATCTCGCTATGATTACATTAAACATAAATTTATTAATAAGCATTTTTGAGAAAAATATAATTTTGCTTTCGTTCTGATGAGTTTCTTAAATGAAACTAAATTTTTATGCACTTAATCGAAAAAGGAACTCTAAGCTCCATTTATTGCTTGAACATTACTGCTAGATGTTATAAAACAGTTCAAAGTTAATGGTCTCAAACTCAAGCGATAAATTCTACAGCTTCTGCAGGTATAACTCATCCAATAACATAATAAACACTGGAACTGCATATAGCGGAAGAGAATTTCCATGTCGGGTCTTAAACCAATAGAACAACGCAGGGCCTCTAGATACTCGTCTTGGAGGATTAATAAGTACAGAAACAGCGAAGATTGCATTTGCAGTATTTATTATTTACGGCGTTATGATAAAGGAATTATATTTTAAAAGTTACGATTCGAATGAAGTAAAATAGAGAAACTATGATTTACGAGAAAAAGCATCTTTGTTATCTTTTGCTAGCAAACTACTCTCAAATAAAGTGCTATAACTTTTTATTTAGATTACGGTTTTTCGCGGTGGAATCCAATTTAAGAGAAAAGTGATTTATATGACAAGGAGATAAAATTAAGCAAACTGGCTTTTGCTGTTACGTTTTATTCTTCCACTAACTTACACTTATGTCCTTAATAAGGACATAAAATAAAGGAGAATCGGGTAAAGATATAACTACGCAATGATGCTGTATTTAATATCCTTTAAAAACGCATAATAAATATCTTTCTTTTTACTACGTATATCAACTAAATGAATATACTGTCTTTATTAGAAATGATATAGTTCTTAAGATCGCGTTTTTTTTTAGGAAAATATAATGATTTGTTGATTGAATCTTTCAAAGCGATTTTTATAACTATTTATTTGTAAAAACTGTACTTTGCAAAAACATATATTTTTTTATTTTATTTCCAATAAGGGGCACAAAAGACAATACTGACATCCAAGGCAAATTAACAAATAAACAAAGATATACTTTGAACCACATCTTACAAAATTGCAGCTACTAATATAAAATGACGATTGAGCATAGATGCGTTTCTTTCCTTATTTTGTGTTTCTTAATAAAATAATACTTAAGTTTTAATGTTCCCAGTAATTGTTCAAACTATTGCCCAAAATTGAATACTTTCTATTACCATCCTATATGAACAGGTAATAGGTTGGTATAAATTAATTGATAGACTCTTCGATTTTATTCACAAAGAATATTCATACCATTTCTTTTCAGCAAAATACAATAAAACCCCTCCTAACGGACACCACTCAAAGGCGGACACCCCTCTTATGCGGTCAATTTTTAATTCCCCAGTTCTAATGCAAATAACGTTATTAAATCCCTGCCCTGCGGACACCTCTATTGCGGACAAAAAATAATTGTCTCGTTAGTATCCGCATTAGAGGGATTTTATTGTATATCCTTTTGTGACAAAATGACTACCCGACTTGGCAAAACCATTTGCACTTTTAAGTCTTTAAATACCATATAAACGTCCTTTTTGAATATGAAAACTTCTTAAAACGAAGAATTAGGAATGGTTGTTCTGATTATTCCACCGGAGCTTTAAAAAAAGAAAAAATCTTAATGCGCATAACATTTTAATACGATTGGCACTAGAAACTGATCTTTGCTCCTCTCCATGTTTCATTTGCGCGCTAATTTAGTTCAAACCATTTGAATATCAATGGTTTTCCTAACTCTTTTATATTTCACAATAATACGATTCACGTAACTTGTGAAAAAAGGCACATATCTCCTTACTTGGCCCCGTTATAGATCAGCAGCACACTAGAATTAGAGTAGGATCTATACTGTGATGTTGTATATATGAAGATCAAAATACTACTAGAGCAACGATACTAAATTAATTTCCTGTTTGCTTCAGAGGAGTCTTTATTCAAAATTTGTGATATGAGTACTAATGGTTAATACAGGGGAAACTTTTTTTTTAGGGGGGGGGGCGGCGTAGGGGTACTCCCATAAAGAAAGAGCCCACTAAATAGGAAAAAATCCCTCAAAGCACTCCCCCGCCAAGGGGCATCCCTGATAAAAATTATTGTTTTATGGTAACAACTTTCTTTAACAATGGATTTTATATTTAATCTTTTAATATTGAAATTAAATGAAGTTCATTGTTTTTTGCCCATAACTTTTTTTGAAGAATAAATATGGTGAAGTAAATTTTTGATACCTAAGTTAGATCACTCCTATCTATTAAACAAAAAAAAAAAAAAAAAAAAAAAGAAAAAAAAATCGTTTTACTAACTGAGACGCTATGAATTTACAAACAACAAAGTGCGAATAAGAAATTTGAAGAGTTCTCTCGATTTCTCCAGGATCCCACATACCCGGACTTGAAGACAATTAGACAACCGAGAGAAGTATACCGTTTCAAACGGAAAAAGAATTTTCCTAATCGATCCAGGTGTCTTCTAATAATCGTGGAGCATAGTCAGGGTTGGCCAAAACCTGGGTTCTTTTAAAAAACCCCAACTAAAGCTCGGTTTTTTAAAAAAAGAAATGTGGGTTTTTTTTGTCTTTTTTTACGAAAAATGTTGGGTACTTGTAGCATATTGTAGCGTAAGTATATGTACAAAGCACAACAATTGTCTTGGGGTAAAAAAAGCTGAAAAATTCAGGGTTTTCTGAAGAAAAGTATAAAAGACGATGAAACCCAAGAATGGTGAAGTTTCAGATTTTTTAGTTTCCATGATTACCAACAGCTAAGGCAAAGTTACTTCTCAAGTGATAAAATCTTTTGTTCGTTTTTAACTACTCCATTTTTCTTTTCTTTTCTTTTTTTTTTTTTGCATTTTACTTTACTGTATTTCATTTTGTTATGCAAAACTACTGTAGAACTTCAAGTAGTTTAAATCCCTTTTTACTGAATTCCAGCTTAATCAAGACATTTCTTTGAATTTTATGTTGCCTGTTTTTCTATTTCTGTGTACAGAGTAAGAAACATTAAACTTTTTCGTAAGATAATGAAAATACTGTACATCCTATTCTGTTTCCTGTCCGACCGTTTGTAAAACCTGTTAATTTCTAAAAAATATACCTTGTTTATTCGAGATTTGTGACTTGTTGGTTTGCAGAAAATAATTCACATGAAAGCCTTTTAGCTAGAGTAGTTTCCTCTGTACAATCTACAAATATTGGGAAAATCAACGTGACAGGACTTAGTCAAAATAATTTGAGTTATTTGTGAAGCAATTAAAGAAAAAAGTTAAATATATTTATTTAAAATCTTTGAAGCATTTTTTTAATGCCATTAAGAGTTAAGAAATACTATTAAAGTTCAAAATTCATTTTTTGTGTCCATTGTCTGTGGTGAAGAACAAATGAAAAAAGTTTAAATTGTAAAAGCATTTAAATTAATTAATTTTTAAAAAAACTTCTGAGAAAATTTAAAAAACCCAAAAGTGGGCTAAATAATGTTTTTTTTTTCAAAAAAACCCATTGGGTCCAACCCAATTGGGTTTGATCCGGTCAACCCTGAGCATAGTACATAAAACATTCCAACGAAGTCTGTTAATTAGTATTGCCATAACTGTAAATTAAACTGACGGTGTCAGGAAATATTAAATCTAGAATACTTGTCAAACTTCAGAAATTGGACACCAGTTACGATGTATTTATTAAGGAGTATAAATTTAATTGTCAACGGGGGGGGGGAGGTGGCATATTAGAATTAAATTCCCTTCGAATTGAACACTAAATATATTTCAAAACTGAAATATTAAAAAAAAAAAAACTTTAATGACTAAATGAAGTTATTTATTAGCAAAATTTTTTTTTATATTAAATTAATTAATTCAACTATTTTTGTAGCAATATACATTTAATTTACTGATTTGCTATATGAGTAACAAATATATTAGTAAGACTATAATTAAAATTAACAGGCGGTGCCATGAAAATCAAAACGTCCCGATGCGTGAGAATTAAATATTGTTCAAGACAAGATTCCTCCGTCAAAAAAAAAAAAAAAAAAAAAAAAAAAAAAAAAAAAAAAAACCCCGCCGTTTATACAAAAACCACGTGACCTGGCACGTGTCTCGCAGCTGACGAAAGCTGGTCTACGTAGTGACAATATATGAACTTTAAAGTTTCTTAGATTTCTCCGGGACCCCTCATCAGATCCATTCAAAATTAATATGGGACCATGTGGAAAGTATACCCTTCCAAAAAAAAAAAAAAATAAAATTAATAAAATTGGTCCAGTATTCTTGGAGTAACACGGAAACATACATAAAAAGCCGCAAGACGAAATCATAACCTCCTTTTTTGAAGTCGGTTAAAAAACAGACACACAGGAAATAAACGAATAAACTTAATTTAGCACTTACATTTTTAGTTGAAATAATAATAATAATAATATTAATAATAATAATAATAATAATGGTAAAAATAAGAATAGTAATGAAAATAATGAGAAGATTACTTTATTCATCTTCAAACCGGAAGCATAATCAACCATTAGAGAAAGCAATACACATAATAGAAAAAAAATGTTAAAAATTTCAATGAAGTTTCAAAACCTTTTAACGTTATTTCGGAACGTCTTTTCATGAAAAACTAAAATACCAATAGAGTAGTCATTACATAATTCGTAAAACTTATACAAGTATGAGTATTTATCAGAACTTACTTTAAAAGAAATGTTTGAAATGCTTCCAATTACTGTTATGGCACATCAAGTGAATTTCATTAAGTATGTATGTATAATTAATTTTACTCTGAACAAGACTGTGATAGAAAATTAGTAGAAAACATAGTCTTTTCCTTTTCAGCGAGTTAATTTTTAAAATGTTCTCAACTCTCATGACGACAAATTTATGCAGTAAAGATTCAAGGAGGAAAGAGTAATGCACTTTAAAAATGTATTTTGAATTATTTCAATGCGAAGCGCAGTAGACCTGAAAGCTAAATTTTTAGTTAGTCGCCAGGAACCAACAGATCCTTGTCATTTAGTAGCCATACTTTTTTCTAATAGTAGCCCCTTTGTATAGGACTTTTTCTTAATGCAAACATTGTTCAATGAGATCGAACAGCAATGCTGTACATATGAATATTTATGTAAAAAAAAAAGAATATGGGTGACTGAATCATTATTTTTTGTTAAAAAAAGTGTACATATAATTTTTTTTTATTCGTTGGTGATATGGAATACTATGTGAGAGTTTGGGGTTGTTTTTACATCGCAAACTTAGTGCGACGAAATACAAAAAATGTCAATTAAAAAAAAAAAATCAATGAAATAATATTTACTTTCGGGCAATTAGGTTTTTAAAAAAAGTGGTTGGTTGATAATTTTATCTAGTCGCCAAATTAGTCTCCAGGTGACAAGAGACGAGTGATTATTTTCAGGTCTACAATGAAGAATAGTCTGATTTACGAAATTTATGTTTCATTCAGTGTGAAACATTCATGGCTGATCTACTGCAAGGAAGAATCGATACGAACGAGAATTGTGTGGAGTATTTGTCAGAACAGAGGAATTGAAATACCTTCCATACCCATTTGTAATAACATGATAACCATGCAGTTGTTGACACGTTGTTTCTTTAATTGACCCATTGCTAACAATTTAATTCCTCTGTTTTGCTTTGAATGAAATATACCCGCATTTTTTGCAGATTTGCATCTTTTTTTTTGCATTGAATAAAAATTTCTTGCAGTACCGAAACACGATTGTGCAATGCTAATTTCAAATTTATGTGAAACATTCGCAGATTTGTACTAAATAAATACTTTTTACTAGAAAAGTCAAAGAAAACAAAACCTAAATAGGCACAAATTGCGTCTACTCAACATGCCCAACTTAAATAGGCAACACACGTTTGCTGAAAACTACACACACGTGTTTCGGGGTTATAAAGAACCCCTTTTTCAATGCAAAAGAATTAAGATTATGGATGCAAAAACATCCTACAAAAGATTTGTCAAAACATAAAAGCATAATAAAATTCGATATGTTTTAATAGTAAGAGATTTCGAAAGGAAAGTCTTATGTTTCGTCGTGTTCTCGGTTGATTGGTGCAAAAAGTATATCTAAGACGTGAAAACGTCAAATCTACATAAAATTTTTTTTAACAGTATAAATAAGTATTTTATGCCGTAAGGAATGCTTGAAAATTAATTTATTCTAGAAATTGAAGGAGTTTGTTTGTAATACCCATGCGTTAAGAACATTCAGTTTTCTCAGAAATGTTCTTAGTAAACAGCTGTTGTGCCCTATAATTTTCAAATATTTTGTTACCAATTGCTAAATTTCACGAATATTTCCCTTAGGCAACTGTAATTTCCTAAGTGTAAAAAATTGCTGAGAGGAAAGAAAACCCAATATGCATTACAATGTTTGAATACTTTTTTTAATTTAAAATAAAACTTTTCGCTCAACATATGAGAGTTCGGTTCAACGGAAAAACTTATTTCACATTACATTGTTTATTTACATTCAAAACTAATTCAATTCTGTGATTATCTATAAAAATATTGCTGAACATTTAAAAGGGAACATTCAATTATATTTTAAAGTATTGGACAGTTTAAATGTTTCAAATGGATTAAGATGATTTTTACCTGGCCAAAAGAGTGCGGCATTCTGCTACAGATCCTTTGTAGCAAAACAAGGAAAGAAATAGTAAAATTAAAAAAAAATTAAAATCTGTAAAAATGCCAAATGACCGCACCTTTTGCTTGTTTTAGATTTTAGAACAAGGTGGAAGGGTGTGATACGATTGTTTTTTTCAAAAAATTTCTCTTCATTCGAATATAACAACCAGAAAACTGGTGCAACCTTTTTTCAGTTTCCCCGCTCTAGCTCTGAACCATGCTCCGAATATTTGAAATAAGAATTTTTCTAAAATATAAATTTCATTAACTTTCAGGTCAAAAAATTTCAGGTCAGTGTTTCGAGGTTATAAGGAACCCTTTTTTTGAATGCAAATAGATGTAATGGATAACTTATGGATGTAAAAACATCCGTTGTGTCTGCCATTTTTTCCTAGCTTGTTTTTAACTTTGTAGCACTTATATTTAACTTTTTGAAACAAAACTAAAGTTATTTCTTCAGAACCATATTATTTGTTATTATTATTTAGTTTAATTAGTCTTATTGCGACAGGTGTATATGAGATGAAAACATTAGTAGAGGATTTATTAATTATTTGATACATAATTCACATCTTAAAAATACATGCATTTATACATATTGAATACAAATAATCTGAAAAACGTAGAAGCAAACGGATGTGTCAAAATTAAAAATTTGGAGATAATTAATACAAATGGGAGCATTAACTTTCATCTGCTTTGGAGCAAGAATTGGTAATAGTGACCCTGGTTACATCCTGATTTAGAAACACTTTTCAATCTATTTTTTAAATTTCTGTGCGTTTTACATAAAACTTTAAGAAGTCAGCGTACATGCCTTTTGCTTTTCTTTGCCTCATGTAGCAAATCTGCACTATGTTGTTGCAATGTACCAAATTAGTAAAAGCAGAGAATGTAACCAAAATTAAAATTTGATCGAGAAGAAAATAATAAAAAGAGTTAATTTTTGTTTAGAAAAAAGAAAAGGGAAAATAAAGTAAAATAAATTTGGGAGTTAATGAACTCGCACGATAGTAATAATAATAATGATAATAATAATAATATAATAATACTAATAATAACAGTAATAATAATAATAACAGTAATAGTAATAATAATAATAATAACAGTAATACTAATAATAATATAAACTCAAGTGAAAACTTTATGTAAATTGATAACGAAACTTTATGACAATACACTAACTAGAGAGAAAGTAGCTGAGGTGAATGTTGTGTCAGGAATACACAAAGAGTAAGCTTACAAAGGAAGAAAATTGAATATTTTATTCATTGCAAAAAATTTTCTAAAAATTATAGATATCGGACAGGTTTTAAAAATGACAGAAATGTCTGGAAAGAAATAATATGTTTTCATCACAACCAGCAAATATGTACATGAAATACACCGCCAGCTCAGTCAATTCCAGCCGAGGACTGCAGTTTCGTGCTTATTAGCACTTTTTCTGCCGTAGCCCTGGCCATAGGGTGGTAACTTACCGAACAGCAAATAAGTATTTATCGTAAATTGACAAATAAATTAAAACAAACGTATTTGTTTAATTTTTAGCCTATTTTCCCAGTAAAAGTCAGAAAAACAAGAGAAAAGCATGAAAGAAGGCTTAATGCATCTCAAAAATATCGCGAAAAAAAAAAGGCAAAAATAAATGAAACAATTAAATAATTTGTCCTAATAACTTTCGAATGAATAGTCCGATTTGAACAAACTTTTTTTTGTTCGAAAGATCACGGCGAGGACACCTCATTCCCATATTTCACTTTTTGATTTGAACTATTTTTTGTTCAATTTCGAACAGTTCAAAAAAACTTAACATTAGCGCCTACGGGGAAAATCAAGGCAATTCCGAACTGTGAGGCGAATTTGCTTCAAACAAACTTTGTAGGAAAAGGCTTTTGATGAAAAACTTGAATATAAAATATCTTTTTGATTTGAACAATTTTCCGTTCAATTTTGAACAGTTCAAATCCCTTAACATTAGCGCCTACGGGGAAACTGAAAGTCAATGTAGATTCCGTACTTGAAGGCGGATTTACTTCAAACAAATTTTGTTGGATATAGCTCTTGACGCCAAATTCCAGACTTCGACTCCGAGAATTAAGGGGCACTTGACTCAGACTCTGACTCCTGTGCCCGACAATTAATCAGACTCCGACTCCCCGACTCCGACTCCCCGAATTCGACTCCCCGACTTCGACTCTGACTTCGTAGCTTTGGCAAAAAATTATACACGAAGGACAAATGACTGACTCCGATTCTTAGATATTCGACTCCGACTTCTTTACCCCATAATGAGATTGACGCCGACTCCGACTCCGCAGCCATTATTTTAACTGTGAAATAAAGTCATTTATGTTTCTACATAAAGTTATGCGCAGACGATTTTTTGTTTGACAATGAAAATTATTTTTTTAAGTTGACATTTTATTGTTTTTATTTATTTTGGTAAGTGCATTAATTCATTTAAAAAATTGTTTTTGGCAACAAGGAAAAAGAAACGATTTTTTTTGATATGATGTTTTTATTTTAATAAGCTTATTAATTTTAATTTTTATTTTTTCGTTTTGAAAGCTGTTCAAGATTTTTTTAATGGAAAAAATGTATTAGCTGCTTTGTTTAAAAGTTGCTGCTATTTTTATTTTATTTTATTTTTTTTTTTACGCATCTAATTTTTTTAGATGAGTGAGGAATATTTTATTCCTAGAAGTCAGCTTAAAGTATTTTAAAAATATGTTTGAAATTATTTGCGATTTTAGCTATTTTTGAGAATATTGATCAGGTATCAGAAAGTAGTATGGGTATACGGGAAAGTAGGCTCGTCTAGTTCTAGACAGAACTTCTTGTTACATTTTTAATTGAAAACAAATCGACCAATTTGAGCAGAGGATAAAAATATTGTTCTAAGCAAAATAGCAGTATCTAAATATATTTCGTTTTCTGAATTTTCGTCATTAATTTTACTCTAGTTTTATAGTAGCAAATTCCCCATTTGGTTTCCACTAAAAAAAAAAAAAAAAATGAATTCTGACATTTTGAATTCAAATTATGTATATTGCAATCACGAGTTGCGACAGGGCCCTACTCATTGGAGTTATTTTTTCTAGAAACGGCTCCTGTCCCCCCAAGCTTGCCCCTCCTCCTGGGCGGCTACGTGTGTATAGTTGTGTGTGTGCGTAGGTGCACGTGCATACATGTGCAGGCTTGTGTGTGTGCGTAGAACTGTTTGTATGCACGTAGGCGTGTGTGTATATGTGAGTGTGTATGTGTGTGAGCATGTGTGTGTACAGGACATGGACGCCTCCGACCAGAAAAAGCGGATTCCGACGTGGGCGGTGGTGCTGCAGAGGCCCCTGGTCCAAGCTGAAAAAGGAACCACAACGCCAAGGACGTTCAAGTGAGAACAATAAGCAATCGTGATTGGAAAAAAAAAGTCAAGTTTCAACATTTTGCTAAGGTTTGTGGGGAATCAAAAAACGGACTTTTCATCGAATATCAACCAAACACGTTTTTGTTGATATAAACTTAACTACCCGCGGCAGAGTAAATTTCTTTTTTAACAGAACAATAAAAAAATATGTAGCAACTGGAAAAAACTTAAGGAAAACAAAAGAAAAAAGAAAAAACCAGTGAATGCAACGTTTATTAAGTCTATATTCAAAACCGGCAAATTTCATAAAAAAATGCTTGGCTTCAAAACCTAAATAAGATGAAATATGTCAAGCCCCTTAGACTCCTCTGCTGTTCGAAAGCTTAACTGAGCACATCTCTGTACGTACTGCCCCAGTCCAAAATCAATCTGGTTATAGTAGAAGTCGAGAACAAGGTAGATTTTGTCTTCGAATATCATTTTTAATAATACCGAATATAGTGAGATCTTTCTTCTCAATATTGCATCACATAACGAATTCAGAGTTCTTTCTCTTCAAACCCATTTTGCATGATCTCCCGGTATCCGTGCTTCCCAACTTTTCGCGCGCTTTCTTCAGAGGTATATAGGATGAAAATAACGAGGTGCATCCAATTTGAAAGGAAAGGAAGCACGATATTTTCTTTTACAATGGGAATTTTATTTTATGCCGTGTTTTTTAGTGGTTTAAAGTAAAGTTTACCAATCTATTTTAGAGGTTTAAAGAGCTGATTGTAAGTTTACTACTTTAACCACTAAATTTGAATTAAAATCGGGAAAACTCAGGAGTAGAATACAAAATTCAACAATTCGATGAAGGAGGATGGTCGGTGTTGTACGGTTACAGATGCCATATCAATGTTTAGCTGAGAAAGTTGTTATTTTCCTCAACTGCCGTATAATTAATATCAGTAATTTATTTATTGATTTTTCCGATTGTAAAGATTTTTCCTTTTAATACATCAAGTTAGTTGACGATTTGTTTTGAAGGAAATATAGGCGAATTTAAAAAAATCTATTTATTTATTTATTTATTTTATTCTTTATTTGATATAGAAAGACAGACTATACAAGATGACTAATAACAAGGTGGCACTATAAAATGGTTTGCAATTAAAATAATTAAAACAATAAAAAAAAGTTAATATCACGTTTTTATAGTGAAATAAAAAGTATAAAATAGTAAAATCTTCATGTAGATTTAAACCCCATACTGTTTCATAATTTCTTACGGATTGCCTGTAAAATTTGTGATTACGAGTTTTTAATAGCTATCAAAATACTTCTAAGCTTTAAAAGGAAGAAAAACTAAAAAAGGACGAATTTATAATTTAGCTACGAATTTCACAACTATACAAATAGTACAAATTGATGCGTAAGCTTTATTATTGATAATTATCCATTACACTTATAGTTATACAGTAAATGCACCCCATGTGTTTCCGGTTTTTCCACTAATGCCCTAAGACTCGATGCCCTAAGGTTTTCCACGGCCATTTTAAGTTTGTGTCTTATAAGAGTTATAGGACACAGTTAAATAGAAAATTTTCTGGTTTTCTCTTATTCTGTATGCAAGCGCAAGGCAACCACCTTTGCAGTTCCTTCACGAACGTAGTTTCTATTTTCAAGTCCTATGCACTGACACGAGCTTGTCCTTCGTAGTATAGTAAGGCTTTCATAAGAAAATGCTTGACTTTGAGAGAGTTCATTTATGTTTGGGATGAAAGAGGATAAATTCGTGTAGTGGCATAACTACACTATCCGTAACAGACAAAGCAAACTTTGTACTTTCATTCTTATTTAAAGAAATGGAAATGTTTAGCAAAAACAAAACAAAACCATAGAGCGGGAACAATATACCCATAAAACTAAAACCCAAAGCAAACAAGAAAGGTGTTCTTTTCTGTTTGGACAAAAAACTTGGAGTAAGTTTCTGAAAATTTTGTAATCGTAGAGTATGTTATAGATTAGTCGTATATCTATTGCTTACAAACATTTAACACTAAAGACTTTCTCTTTTGCTTGAAAATTTTAAATACTGCAGCAAAAAATTGCTACGTTTTAAAGCTGATTAAAAAGTAGTTAAACTTCCCTTTCAAACTCAGCAATGCGTCATCAAAATCCTAGCTTAAAAAAAAAGAAATTTTCCCTTTTCTTTTATTAAAAAAAAAAAAAAACATTTTTTTTTCAAACAACGCCCATTTAAATGTTTTGCATTTATACAATTTATTTTTTTCATTCATTCATTCGACCACTAACTGCTTTGTCAAAATTTTAATGAATGAGACTAGAAAAATATTAAATCTATTAAAGCAAAAATTAATGGCATTTTTCTTAAGCAGTTTTCGCTAATGAACAGAATCGCTTAAGAAATTTGAAAAAATATCGAAATTACTCCAATAAACTAACTTTATAGTTTAATGAGCACATCGGAGATTACTCAAAGAATTACTCTGTGAATCTTTACTCCTGATGGGGCAACAAGGTGAAAGTAATGAAACAAGATTCTTGGAGATTCTTCTCCTGACGAATTCATTTCATTAATGAGTTCGCAAAAGTCTTTTCGTAGGAGCTAATTGCACTGAATAAAATCATGCAAATTTTTCGTTTTTTTTTGCGTATGGTCGTTATAAATTTCCTTTAACAGACGAAATTTAAAAGACCAGAAACTGCAATTATATGTTCGGAAAAGTTGATATTTTAATAATTTCTAAATGCAGGCTATTTGTCAAGAGAAATATAGTAAAAAAATTTCACGGTTTCATTATGAATGTTTTTTGTTGAAAATGCGTGGTTAATGGATTGTAAAGGCTGAGCTGTGAGTGATACTTTTAAATGTATAATATGTATCAATTATCTATTTTGCTTGAAAAGGAGTGATGATAATCAGTGGATGTGTTGATGTGTAAGTACACAGTCGGGTCTCTGTTTGACGAAGTTTCTTCACTCCGCGAGAAAACTTCGATTTAAAGAAAATTTGTTACATAGAAATTTGGAACGAGAAGCTGAAGCAAAATATTTAAAGTTAAGTAACTACTTATTCTGATAATTGATAACTTATGATTTCCGCGTTAAATTTACTGGGAGCCGTTTTTGTTTACATTTCATCTTGCCTGTTTTTATTCTTTAGGAATAAACACACAAAACATTAAATTTCAAAAAAAAAAAAATCTTGACTTTATGCTTTTATGTTTTTATACCTTTATTCATTGCTTTATTACTTAATTTTCTAAATTTTTAGCGTGATCACATACATAATTCCAGTATTAACATAAGTTTAGAAAGATATACAGTAATAGTTAAAATTATAAGGACGGCAGAAAATTGTAGTATATATATATATATATATATATATATATATATATATATATATATATATGTCTGAAATAATTCATGGAAATTTATACACAAAATGCTTTTTTATGCTAGAAATCATCGTTGAATGCCGAACACTTGAAAGTACAAAATATAAATGCTTTGTTGCGATTAATAAAAAAATGTCATTTCTAAAACTGAAGAAAGTTATAACGAGCGTTTTGCCTTGAAAAACCTTAGTTACTAACAATATCACCCTTTTTCTCAATTACTTTTATTAGTCAGTAAGTTACCGCCCACCCGCCACCCCGTACCAGGGCTCAGGCAGAAATAGATGAAATACAGTGCTAATTCTTGTATTAGCTACCAGTTTGTTTGGCACTCTTGGCTTCCTTAAGAGGTTTTCCACCTCCAGCTCAGTCACTCCTATGCCGGATTGATCAGTGCTAATAAGCACGAAACTGCAGTCCTCGGCTGGAATTGACTGAGCTGGAGGTGCATTTCATGTACTTTTATTAGTATTAATATCATGGAAGTTGAAGAACGTTCTTTGGAAATTTTTATCCTGGCTTTTTCTATGGAGAAAATGAGTTCTTACTTGTTTCAATATTGAATATCATCCCCCCCCCCTTCGGGTGCCAGAAGCCGATTGCTCGACCAGTACAGTAATTTCACGAAATAATGGTTGGCTGGACCAGGGATGGCCGATGGCCTGGCTACTAGTTTGGATTAAAAAAAAAAAAAAAGCCCAGAGCTATTTTTATGGCCCTATCCAACCGGTTTACTACGTGGGACCGTAGAGTGTGATTTGATGTGCGATTCCAAGGGATGCAGCCACTGCAATTACGAATACGGGGCTAGAGATGGTCAGGTAGGTGGCGAAATGCCTGTAAACGTGTTATTGATCTTTTTTTTGCTAGGTGTAAATGTGCGCTCAGAATAAGATTTTTCTGATTGCGTGCTGCATCAATAGTACTTACAATTTTCTTCCGTTTTATCCATGTCACAGAGTTGCCATTTGTTTTGTTCATACTGAGATATGCTTTAGAAAACCCATTCTAAAGGAACAGGGGAAAGGGAGATGGGTAATTTTTATTAGGACTCACACAAATTTGTCGCGAGCGGAAGCGAGCTTTTTTTTGGAGTGTACTTGTAAAACGAGGCATAAAAGTAATTATAACTATTTATAAATCTGCACATTTTTGATAAGTTATTGAGAAAAAGAGTATTGAATCTTTCAGACACCCACACATTTCATAGTTTCTGCTCTAAAGACATTAGTAGAAATCATTCATGCCAAGACAACCAAGAATGTGTCCAAATAAATTTCATTGGTTTAGTCTTCCCAGAAAAGATTAAGGCCGAAGGAAAAACCTGATATCAAAGAAACAGTCATGCGTCAAATAACAATATCTATAAAAGAAAATTAATTGATTTGTTCCCCTCTCAGATAAACCTCTTTCCAGCATCCACATGAATTGGCAAGCCTATTAGTATTGTTTATTTATTGTTAAGGAGAAAAGATTTCTTTTGCTTATTAAGTTCCATTAAGCAATGCCGAGATATGCAGTTCCTTAATTAATGGAATTCCAGCATTTTCTAGAGGATATTTTCTTTTCCAATTATATATTTATTGCTTGACTACATCCGAAGTATGCTCTTTATCATCATAAATATTCAGCAAGTGATAACTTAACCTTGAAAAAGCATCGATCATTTATGAGTGGAAATATAAAAATATAAGAGTATTTTTTAGCATTTTTATGTTGAAAAAAGTACTTAACTTGATTTTATTTAATTATCAGGCAATTATTTTTTGAAGTGCTTAGTTATCTGTAATATAAATAGGTAATAAGTAGTCAATTATTTTTTGAAGAAATAGTTGAAGTGGTTGCATTGATTGCACTTCTTCGATAAGATGACTGCGTGGAAAAAAAACACGAATAGAAAATTCAATATGTTAAGTATGAATAAAAAACGTCCTACAGATGGAGGATTTTAAGTCGCACTAATGCGGAAAACAGCAGTTCGTGCACATTTGAATCATTTTCCATATCTTTTACCGTTTGAAAAAGTTAAAAAGAAATTATCATATTACAACTAAAAAGAAAGGGGAAATAAGTATTTTTCCATGTAAATCAGTGTTTCATCTGTCTGCACTTCTTTCGAGAGAACTATTCGATTTGAAAAATTTTCATGTTAGACTGATCTTTATCAGAGCATTTTAATGTCATGCATACGTATTTTTGTTTGTGCTGCTTATAGATGAGTTTTGAACAGGTCCGAGCTAGGTGCTTTTGGAGGGCGGTGGACTAAGGGTGAAGAAATTACTATCGTATCAAAAAATCCACTGGTTTTCTGTCATTTTTTTTGCCTTAAAAATTGAGTAATTAACAAAAATACTAATAAAATACCCTCATAATAATTTAAAAAATTGATTGTAAACTAATAACTTGACACATAGTGTAGCACTGTATATGTGAAAGCGAATATATAAGTTAAAATAAAATTTAACGCTGAACATTAACTATTGTGCTAATAAAAAAAGAAGCCGTTCACCTTGTTTAGTGGTCAGAGAAGTCTGAGTGCCATGGGAAGGTCCTGAATCAGAACCCCCTTGTCCTTTCTTCGTGTGAATGTGTATTTGTGCTGTGAACGGTTGCCTACTGGGGTAGGACGAAAAAAGGATATTTTCGAGAAGCAACTTCTAATGGCAAAAAAAGTTGTGTATTGACAACTGTGTCTGAAAAATAGTACAAAAAAAATAATATTTGTCTTCAAATAGCGCATTTTCTGCAAAATTTGAAAAAAAAAAAAAAAAAAAAAGGTAAAAATTGGTCAATTTTCAAATTTGTTTTAGAAAAATCGTAATGTTCAAAATTTTTGTTCTAACACCATTTAATGCTTCCTTTTAACAATCTTTTCATATACATATCTTTGAAAATATTTACATTCCTTTACAGATTTTAGTTCGCGCTTAAGCCACAAAATTATGTGAAATTAACCAAAAATCGACGTTTTTAGCTTTTTTTCCAAATTTTGCAGTATTTCTTCTTTTAGACCCCTGTTATAATTTTTTACAGTAAATGTGCATCATATAGCTCATTGCTGGAAATACAATTATATTTCATTGCATTAACAATTTTTTTCCCAATATCCAGTGCATAAAAAAGTTTAAAGATATGCATAAAATTTAGTTTTTTAAATATTTTGCTCGGGAGAAAAATGCTGTTGGTATTTTCCAGCATGGTTTCAGAACTTATGAGCTTAATTTAAAATTTTAAATGAATAAGATCACTTGAAGTTATCATCCCCGATCGTTGGTATGTTTATTTATTTCATAATTACAAAAGATTTAATCGACATTATACATGTTATAACTTTTATTTGATACATTATTGTTTTCGGAATTACTCAAATTTATAAGCACTCTGAAGTTGACAACTTAATTATTTCTCAGCCGCAGCACATTCAAGCCAAATAAATGTCATCAAAAACAAGCAGTAGTTTTATTTATTTCACAATAAGTAAGGACTTGTTTTCTACTTGAAATGCATAGAAGTTTCAACTTTTCAGGATCGAGTAATCTGTGTTTGAAAGAATTCAGTTACTGATATTTTATCTCAACTTAAAAGGCTTTGTTCTTTGATTTAAGAGTTAATTTCTTTTTCTAATTTAGTATATGCTTTGTCTGAAAAATTTGAGCATCAAACTGTGCTTATAGGATTAGGTTCCTTTGTTTAGAGATTAACTTGTCGCATTTAATTAGTTCGCCAACATATTTCTAATTTCAGTTTTGGATAAAGAGAACTTATTCTGCCGATTTCTAAGCCTGAAACTGAAAAATGTCTTATTTTTAAACAATGGAAAGGGCGATGTTTGCTATCTAGTGATGCAATTATAAATTGAAAGGTTTTGACATCATACACTGTCATGGGTTTCTCAGACAGCAAGATATTTTTTGATTACAATTATTAATCAGATTAGGTTAAAAATAAATCGTAGGGTGAATACTACGTAAAAAGTACTGTCTTATGATTTTTGAAAAAATCTGAAGACTTGATTTTCATGTTACAGTCAACTCGCGATAACTCGTAGCCTTATAACTCGAATATTCCTTTACCTCGATGTTTTAATTGGAGCTCAAACTCTTGCTGCAAAAAAGGCTGTGGGAACTTCTCATAACTCAGAGCGAAGGAAGAGAGTCTTAAGTATGGGAAAGTAATAAAGAAAGCTTTGTCTTAGATGTTACTTAAAAAAGTAAAAAGCGATCTTTCAAATATAATAAGCCTTTAAAAATAAAGGGAAAAGATCCAAAAACACTACGAAAGGGGAAATACATTATTTTGTGCCACAAAGTAACCCCTCCCCCCCAAAAAAACAAAATAAATGCACAATTTATTATTATTATTATTATTATTGCAAGGAAGTGTAGACACGTGCTTTGAGGTTTGATGGAGCCCTTTTTTCAATGCGAAAAGCATGAGCTTTTAGATATAAAGTATCTTTTGTTCGATGACTTTACATTTAGAATCTCACAATTTCTGTATTGAAAAGGAGTTCCACGAAACTCCAAAACACCTGTCTGCAATTTATTATAAATTTATAAATTTTTTAAGTTGTTTTTCTTATAGTTACTCTTACACGATTCTATAAGAAAAAAAAATATCGAACAACAGCCCGCGCTTCAAAAATAACACATGCGTCTGGATGATCTTTTTTTTCTGTTCAAAACAGTTATGCAAATGAAAGCAGTGAGTGAACGGGGAGACAGCCAGATAACAATGTGAGTACATCGAAGATATTGGATTAGAAATAACTAACAAGAGCACAGTAAAAATAGAAAACAACTTATAAGAACCCAGTAAACAGAACGAAAGAAGAAGGGGGCAATAACGTGACATACAAAAAAAAAAAAAAAAAAAAAAGAAACTTCTAGAATTGTGGAAGTTATGAAAAAATTCTCGCATTCGCAATAGACTAAAAAAAAAAAAAAAAAAAAGAAAAGGAAAATTAAGACCAATTACAAATATTTCGAAAAGACGAAAAATTAAACACTTGTTGAAAAGATCAAACAGCTGTTGGAAAGACCTTTGTCATTAGAATACCTGAATACAGATCTAAAGCAGTGAATAAACGGGGGCAACACCAAGACAACAAAACGTGTCCACCGAAGGTGTACGCTTACGCCGGCTCCACACTCTCCAACGAGAGCACAAGACAAGACAAGGGGTAGAGTGTGGATGGGGAACTCGGCGCCTCTTGGTGTCTCTCGCGAATGTCTCGCGTTGCCTCCAGTAAATGTCGGTAAATTGTTCCCGAGTCAAAGGAGCGCGAGAGGCTACTGCAGCGCCATCTGTCCGCCGCGCGGAATTTGCTTTGTTTTGGTTTTCTGAAAGCAAATCGCCGTTCATCATGTCTAATAATTAGGTTTGGAACAACTCTTTGGAGTTGAAATTTTTGGAAATTTTTCAAACAGAGCCTATAATTTGGAACGCAAAGCACACAGATCATAAAAATAAGCAAAAGGTTTGATGCATGGAATCGCATTTCTTCTGGCTGCTTCTTATGTAAAATGACCCCTTGTTTCCAAATACGACCACCTTTCCCCCATCTCGGCCCCCTTTTAGATTTTCCCCCCACCCCTTCTTTAAATCAGAGCCATTTTTTTAAACTTGGAGTGGGAAAAGAGCATTGCAATAACCGTAAACATTACTCTGAATGACTAGAGATGAGCAAAGCTCAAAATTTTGTGCATATGTAGCAACAAATAAAACTTGCCCCCCCCCCCAAATTCAAAAATTGTGGATTTTCTACAAAAATCGGTACGTGTAGGAGGAAAACGGAGATCATATTTGGATTTAGGGGGTCAATTAGCAGAAGAATCAGGCGGAATAGCCTCAGAATCATTTGAAAGTTTTTTTTGCTGCGCAGTGTGTTGGGGGGGGGGGGGGGGAGGAGTGCCCCCCATGTTTTCCTTTTTGCCACATATGCACAAGATTTTGAGCTTTGTACATCTCTTACGGTTAATGTTTACAGTTAATATAATGCTCTTTTCCCCTTCCAAATTAAACAAAAAATGACTCTGAATCAGAGGAGGGGTATGGGAAGTTCTAAAAAGGGGGCGAGATGGGGGAAAGTGGTCGTATTTGGAAACAAGGGGTCATTTTACCTTAGAATCAGCCAGAAGAATGTCTTTTCGAATGAAAACCTGCGATTCAACTCGTATGCAACGTGCGACATGCACAAGACACTTTTTTTTTTAAATTTCTTTTACATCGTGAAAATTTTTTTGGATATAGGAGTCATTCATGGAAGAGAGTCTTATACTCTCATTCTGCACTTAAATTTTTTTTCAAACATCTTTTTTAAAAAAGCAGAATAAAAAGATCGTTTTTCGTTATTTTTCTAATATTTGGGGGGGGGGGGGTTATACACCCCAAGTCCCCCTTTTTGCGATCGGTGTCCATAATCTTGAACTTTGAACTTCTCTTGCCCATCAAAACTATTATTAGCAGTTAATATAAAGCTCTTTTCACCTCTAAAAGAAAAAAAAAAATACTTGCTCTAAAACTAAGGAAATTTTTTAAAAACTTGGGGGGGGGGGGACTTTAATAAAATTGGGACTTATATGAGGAAAACGGAGGTCATATTCGGATTCAGGGGGTCATTTTACATAAGAATCAGCCGACAAAATGTCAGAAGCATTTCGAAGGTTTTTTTTTTTTTTTTTTTTTTTTTTTGCCGCACAGTGTAATTTAATGCTATGAAAATCATGAGTAAAGGTCTTTATATTTTATTTTTATAACTAAATTGTATAAAATTGTGGCCATTTTTGGTTATAATCTTAATTTTTAAATTCACATTTGTTGTCATAAAACAGTTTCATAAAAATAGCGGATAAACATATTTGTCAACCACCATCTCTTCTTCCTCGACTTCTTTTTTGCCTTCTTGGTGTTGTAAATGTGTAGGTAGTTGTATGTAAAAAGAATACAGGCACATCGCAAAATCTGCATCTACTTCGTGGTCCATTTTGTAAATAAACAAGCGGATTGACAGTTGAAACGCGCGCAAATGCTCGTGACATCACCGGCTTCTGCGCGCGCAAACACCTCGCCCGAGAGTGTGAACGGCTCTCTCGTTCAACGCTTCCCTCGCCATGACGTCACAAATCTCTCGGCAAAAAAAACCTCTCGTGCTTTTCAGGGAGAGTGTGGAGCCGGCATTAGAGTTAACCATTAAGAGCACAGGAAATAAAAATCGAAAGCAATCAGTAGGAACCGGGATAGCAAAACAAAGGAAGAAGAACCTATTAACAAAAAATGAAAAATTCTATAAATTGTAATAAGCTACAACTAAAAATCGCGTTTTAAGATTCAGGACTGATGAATGATTCTGACAGAAGAAAACGAGCTGATTTGTGCCTCACATGACTTCCTTCTACTCCGATTTTATGTCATTTTCTCATTATTGGTTTAATGTGATTCAATAGTTTACTCTCTAAATATCACCAACAGTGGCAAAATTGAAACTAGATTTAAAAAAAAATCGCCGAATTTGTCGCCAAGTTGGTGATAAATTCGGTTAAAAAGGGTAGGTGCACCACTAGACCCCACTAGGAGTCTACGTACCAAATTTCAACTTTCTAGGACATACCGTTCTTGAGTTATGCGACATACATACGCACATACGCACATACACACATCCGCACATACGCACATCTGCACATACGCACATCCACACATACGCACATACATACATACGTACATACAGACGTCACAAGAAAACTCGTTGTAACTAACTCGAGAATCGTCAAAATGGATATTCGCGTGTCTATACGTTCTAAGGCACTTATCCACGTGTGGTTGAGTCGAAAAAAAAACTCAACATTCAATCGGGGGTGAGCAAAATGGAAATTAAGGTCAATTTTTGAGTGAAAACTTTTTCGCGAATAGAATACTTCCTTTTTTGTAAAAGGAAGTAAAAAAGGCGCTCCGAGTGTGCAGACAGAAATGAAAACTTGAACAATTACGAGTGTATTTTTTTAATCATCAGGAAATACTTTTTGAACAATGAGGAAATTCGGCTCTCTGTTTAACGACGCTCCATTTAACGACTTTCTCTATTTAAAGACGGCTTTTCACGGTTTCGGAAGCTCCAGTCTAGTTTTAGAAGCATTCTATTTAGGGACGATTTTTTGTGGTCCGTTAAATAGAGTTTCTTGCACAGGTAATACTTTTAAATGAGAAAAGTGCTCTTTTATTCATTATTTTAAACTACTACTACATTTAGTGTGCTATTGTACAGGAAAAATAATGCATAATATTTTACATACAAAAATTGCTATCTATTGCTTGAAACGTACATTTACAAATACATAAAATATGAAATTTAATAAATTGGTATTCTTTGAAATGAATACCAATGAAACTTATGAATTTTCTTCCACTAACTCAACAACTTACAAGTCATCAGTATGATTATTGTATTCCAAAACTGATGCTATAGATTTATGGTAATTAAAATAGGAAACAAACAATTTGGATTCGAATCTATTTAAATAACTTGTAAAGACTGCATCATTTGTTATTTTATATCTCGTTATGCTAAGATTGAGATTATTGGACATCGTTAAATGAAATTCTCTATTTATAAATTCAGTTAATGGTATAGATTTTTAAAATCTGCAAAGTTGACGTTGAAATTCCCATTCAAAATTATTGGAAAATCATCAAATCTCTTCCCAATTATATCTTGTAGTAATGTTAAAGCGTCTTTAGAATAAATAAATAAATAAATTTTCACAAAAAAATTCTTGTATTTCGCTTATAGACTGAGCAATTGCATATTTAGAAATTTTTTACAACTTTCTACTGTAAAAAATATACATATTCTCGGTTCGTAAGTACAGTTCAAAGTGTACTTGAATAGAGCGTTATTGAATTTTTTTTTAAAAGTTTTGTTCAAGAGAAATATTTGTATTAATTTTTACAATGTTTTCTATGCCTTAGATATCAGTAGTTAGTTATTACGTTTTTAAAATTGTAAACGAACAACATCTTCGCTAGAGCAACTTTAATGAAGCAATTCAAAATGCTTGCGTCAACATATTATCTTATTTCTTTCATGTGATCCTCCGTAATTAAAATATATTCAAACATCGAATGCACACTTATCTTATTAAGTCAAATGAATTCTAATATACTCATTAGTCGACAATTCCTTTCATTAAGAAACAAATTCAGCGAGTTCCAAAAAATTTGGATTATTTTTAATAACTAATCATGGTGGCGCGCTCCTAACCTTTGCATACGTTTAAGAGAGAATGCATTATAATTACATTTTCATTCCACAGATAAAGACGAAATGTACTCAACCATAAACTTCCAATTTGCAAACATAAGAATCGAAATTGAATGCTAATTAATAACGTTTTCATTAGTATCAGTAATGAAGAATTTCTTTTACTTTAGGTTTATCTTTTGTTATTAATAATTTTGAAATAATAAAGTTGGGAATATCTCCGAGGTATGCCTTACTTAAAATGTATCTGTTAATTTCCTGCATTTTTGTTCGAATGATCACTCAATCAATATTTGTTTCCCTTCAGTTTTCTCGTTTTGTTTGCAGAATATGCTTCATCAAATGGAAATTCTGTAACTTTTATGCTTAATGTGCACTTATATGAAGCATATGTTTTGACTTTTTTTGTGTTTAAATATGAAATTTAGAACAAATCAATTACAATACAAAATAACATCGAATTAACTCTGTCAGTTTTATCAAATAGGCAGTTTTAAAACATGAATGTATGTAAAGTACACCATTGATCATTTTAGTTAATACACCACAGTAGGAAAACAAATAACAAACTATAATACTTCGAACTTCAGAAGTATGATGGGTGAAGGATGGGTCCCTTCATTAGTGGTTTGGTGTCCACCCAGCGCAAAATTAAATGCTCAGCGCTGGCGTCTTCAGCAGAAAAAAATAGGCCGTATTTTTTTTTTTTACTGAGGAACAGATTAAAATGGGTTTAGGGCGCAGAGTTTCCATTTTTAGCAGAAAAATTGCTGAAAATCGAGATATTTGGCAAATAAGAAATAGCTTGAACCAAACAGAGCTCACAATTTATTGCTATGAGTTACCATCTCTAGTGGGAAAAACGGATGTAGTGTAAGCTGAGTGAAGTATAAGAAGTTGCTTGGGGCGCATAGGGTACAGAATTTATTTGATCAGAGCTTCCATCTCACCAAAAAATCTGAATTTTGAACTTATCCATAGATTAAAAAAGGGTTTAGGGAACACAGAATGCAGACATCTCTAGCAAAAACAATATAGTTGTAAGCTGAGCGACATACAGAAACTGATTTGGTGTGACAAAACGCAGAATTTATTGCTCAGAAGCTGTTCTAGCTGAGAAAATAGCCTTAATTCCTGCTGTGAGCGAATAGGAGTTTTAAAATTTCAATATAGTTAGAATTCTATTTCAGTTATTCATCGGAGAGAAAGCATTTGCATAGTTCGAGTTGGTATAATTTAGTTAAAATTAATCAATAATTGTCAACAAATTATTTTGCGATCGGGAACGCAATGACCTTTTACGTGACAATATAGAAAGAGGTAGGGATTCGGGGAGTCGTTCTCTCCCTCATATAACTTAATGAGGAATATTCACTCCCTTAAAGAGAGGGTGGAAAAACAGGAATTTGCGAGAACAACCCAGAGTGGTTTCCAGAGTCAGGAACCGGATTTTAGAGACTTTAAGTAGCACAATGAAGGTCATAAAATCACCTTCAAACCGTAGAATGAATGTACGCCTTTTCTAAAATGTTTTCCAGAAAAAAGCATAACAGATTTATTAGGAAACAGTAATTTGCCGCCCTTAAGCGAGAGCTAAGTCAGCAATATACCGACAGCCCTGTTATCCCATTTAGAGACTGCAGTTTCGTCGTTGTTATAGTCTCCTCAGTCTGAAATTGGGAATAACCGTGCTGGAGGCGGATGTTCACTTTCAAGTTAATATTACCAACATACTGGTAGATATTTTACACGTAGTTCTGTCTTTATCCTGGCTCAAGAGCAGTAATTTGATGCTCCTATGCCTTGTTTCACAAGATGGATAGCGAAAAAAGAGGGAAAAAAAAAACAACAAATAAAGAATTGCTATTTTATCACCGAAATCTGCTTTAGTTCCTCCATGAAGTTGCATCTACATCCGAATTGCACGAAGGTCGGTTGGTGAATTTTATTGGTTTTTTAGCATTTCTTTTTTTTCCGCTTCTGTCAAGCATCCTCACAAGCATAAAATTTGAATGCTTAACAAAAAAAAAAAAAAAAAAAAAAAAAAGAAAAAAAAAATTGAATTTTGTCTCCTTGAATTCAATTTATGTTTTTCACAATCGCGAGTGTGTGTGTGTGTGTGTGTGTGTAGGCGTGTGTGTTCGTGTGTGTGGGGGGTATGTGTGTTTGTGTGTAGGGGTATGTGTATGTGTGTGTGTTTGTGTCTGTGTGCAGGCATGAGTGTTGGTAGTTGTGTGTATGAGTTTTTGTGTGCGTGGGGCCGGGGTATGTGTATGTGTGTGTGTGTATGTGTTTGTGTGTGTATGTGTTTGTGTGTGTGTGTTTGTGTGTGTGTATGTGTTTGTGTGTGTATGTGTTTGTGTATGTGTGTATGTGTTTGTGTGTGTGTGTATGTGTTTGTGTGTGTGTATGTGTTTGTGTGTGTGTATGTGTTTGTGTATGTGTGTGTGTATGTGTGTGTATGTGTTTGTGTGTGTATGTGTTTGTGTATGTGTGTATGTGTTTGTGTGTGTGTATGTGTTTGTGTGTGTGTATGTGTTTGTGTATGTGTGTGTAGGTGTATGTGTGTTTATGCGTGTGTGTGTGTAGTTGTGTATGTATGCGCCTGTGTGTGTGTGTGTAGTTGTGTATGTATGCGCCTGTGTGTAGCATATGGATGCAATCTGGAGACGGTTTTCGCTACAGGAGCAGCATCATGAGGAGCCGGTCGACTGTGATGCTGCAGAGGGTGGCGGGGGAAAATACAATCACATAGGATATCGAAACAGTCAAATGAAAGCAAAATGCAACCGTGATTGCTCAAAAAAAAAAAAAAAAAGCTGATTTTTCTTTTTTAATGGGATACCGTTTTCTTATTAATATTCATTATTAATCCGAGTTTGTAATGAAAAGTCTTCGTCAAAAAAGTTGTTTGACCTTGAAAAGAGTCATATGCTGTTTTCCGTTTTGCCAGCCCCGAACAAAACAACGTTATTGCCAAGCGTTATGTTGCATTGCGCAGTTTAACTCTGCTATCACATGCCATAAAATAAACTATGGTTTTACACATTTTCTTTTATTTTTTTGACACTTTTTAAACTGGTAAAATTTATTCAATTTTTGTACTTGACTGGGGATTTGAACTTCGGAGCGTTTTTACTTCCTTTTAAAAAAATGAAGTATTGTATTCGCAAAAAAATTTTCACTCAAAAATAGGCTTAATTTCCATTTTTCTCACCCCTGAATGACTGCTGAGTTTTTTTTCGACCTGACTACACACGCAGATATATGCCTAGGAACCTACAGACACCCGAAATATCCATTTTGACGACCCCCGAGTTAATTACAACGAATTTTCTCGTGACGTCCGTATGTACGTACACTGGATTGCAAAAATTAAGGACGAGACGGTTTTTTCAATATAACTTTGTACAAAAGCTTTCCAAATCAACACATTTAATACCGTAAGATCCCCAATACGTAAGGACATGTGTAATGTAAGCAACACTTACTAAAAGAGAAATCAGAGGGATAAAAAGAAGCTTTATTGAAAAAGTAGCATGGAGCGCAATGCGACTGAAGGCCGAAACATCCCTGTGATGGGTGTCCAGCAAGAAACATCCGGTCTTTAGTAGGGGATATGATCTCCCCCGACTACTAGGCGGGTTTCACAGCGTCTGCCCGTGCTGAGAATGAGGGTGTCAATGAGTTGTTGAGGCACTGCTGAACATTCGTCTTGAAGCGCCAATCGAAGCTCCTGAATCGTTACTGGTGACAAGGTACGAGCTGCCAAGCGTCAGCCTAGAAAATCCCATACATGCTCGATGGGATTGAGATCCGGAGATCATGCCGGCCAATCCATACGTTCAATATCCTCACTCTCTAAGAGCTGTTCGGCAGCTACTGTGCGATGACATGGTGCATTGTCGTCCATGAAAAGGAACTGCGGACCCATAGCGCCTCTAAAAAGACGCACATATGGAAGAAGAATCTCGTTACAATAACGGATCCCGTTGACTGAACCTGCGTCGGAGATGTGAAGGTCTGTACGACTACCAAGCATGATGCCTCCCCAAACGAGAACACCGCGACCTCCATACCTGTCCCTTTCAATGATGTTCGAGGGATGATTGCGGCTTCCCCGCTCTCTCCAGATGAGTATGCGATAAGAATCGCTACTCACACTGAATCTGCTCTCATCTGTAAAGAGTACTCGTCCCCATTCATTGTCTTTCCGATTCCGGTGTTCCCGGCACCACAGAGAACGCCTTCTCCGATGGGCAGGCGTTAGAGGTACACACCGTATAGGGCGTCGTGCAAACAGACCACCACCGTGCAGTCTTCTGGCCACGGTAAAACGCGATATCGGTCGTCCAGTCGACTGTGTCGTGTGTCTAGCGATTTCTCCCGCTGTCTGCCGCCTGTTTCTTCTGGCCTGTAAGACAATATACCGGTCATCTGCGGGTGTGGTTCCTCGTGGACGACCACTACTGAACCCCCGGATAGCTGTTCCTGTAGTTTGAAATTGTCTCCAAAGTCGTGAAACAATGCTGTCAGAAATTCCGAACTCTGCAGCCACACTTGTCACACTGCGGCCTTCCTCCAACTTCCCAATGATTCGACCTCGGGTAAAAGCATCCAGATGTCGTCTAACAGATTGATTATTCGCCATTTCTTGCTGAGGCAGCAACTCGGTGTGAATTTAACTGCTATACGGCGTGCAATCTCCTTGCCAGAAATACTGATCTTACACCGACAACATGCTTTATACTACTCAGACACTCCCCCATTACGTCTGCCTGCATATCTGCGCATGTGCTACCGTACATCACCTTACTTAATCTCCTGATTGGTCTTTCTGTCCGCTCTGCCTCTTCGTTCAGCTGATATGCTAATTTTTCGACTTCGTCCTTAATTTTTGCACACCAGTGTATGTATGTGCGTATGTGTGTATGTATCTCGCATAACTCAAAAACAGTATGTCCTAGAAAGTTGAAATTTGGTACGTAGACTCCTAGTGGGGCTTAGTTGTGCACCTTCCCTTTTGGTTGCATTCGGATGCTTCTAAGGGGGTCTTTTGCCCCTTTTTGAGGGGAAATAATTGTTAATTTCGATGTAAACTCAAGTGGTGTTATAATTTGACGGACAATTGGGGACATATCACCTTTTCTTTTTTGGTCGCCAAGATTTGTCGCCAACTTGGCGACAAATTTGGCGATTTTTTTGTTAAAATTTGGTTTTAATTTGACCACTGGTGGTGACATTTAGAGAGTAAACAATTGAATCACATTAAAATTGCTAATAATGGGTAAATGACATTAAATTGGAGGAAAAGGAAATCATGTGATGCACACATCAGCTCGTTTTTTTTTTGTTTTTTGAATTTTAAGTAAGTTTATTTTAATTAATCTTAATCTAAAATTTTACACAGACTGTCAAGTAAGGGGATAAAATATTTCTCCCACCCTCTAAAATTCTATGTCATTTGAAAGAACTTTTCTTTTCTACACAGGATGAAGTGTATCATAGCTTTCTCAAATAACAGAAAATAACGGGTATCTGTTTTGTGAAAGTCCTAGGATAAACTCAATTCAAGCTGAAAGCTAAATCGCAAAATGCCACTGGTGACTACAAATTCAGAAGAGACTTTTCAAACATACAAAACAGCCGCTTTGCTACGGTCAGGAGCCCCACAGCATTTACAGCTGTAATCATTTGGTACATGTTAGTTTGAACCCCGGGTAAAGAGTGCTCTTCGAAGAATTTTTCTTATAAATAATTTTTTAAGCTTATTTTTAGTAAGCCCTTTTTTCATTCGACAGGATTTTAATATTATTCAAATTATTATGAGCTTTTATCTTAAACTCTGCTTAAACTGGTGTAGGAGTGAGATTTTCATTTCGTTCTAATCGCAACTCTCATTTTCATTTGATTTTTCCTAACAGATGATGGAATCATCTGGAGCGAATATTATTTCGACTAATCTTAGTGGATTGGTGAGTGTTAGTGAGCAGGGGGGCGAAGTGTCTTAGTTAAAATAAAAAATAATACTATAATACAGATTGATCAACTTGACGTCGACCATTTGTCTGAGATTCTTTTTGCACAAGTATGCGATTTTGTGTCAGTGAAATTATGACAGGGGGGGGGGGGAAGCACGTGCCCCGAGTCCCTCTTCTGAATCCGCCACTGACTACTTCTACCACTACCACCAGCACCAGCACTACTAGTAGTAATAATGCTGATGATGAAAACACAGGTTAAAATTAGCTAACTAACAATGAATATTATAATGACGAGATTAATGAATGCTGCAGTAACGATAATATTAATCACAATGATTGAAAAAACCATCACCAGAACAATATTCGTTAGAAGAATGTATTCCCCTTTTTCTATTTATCCCACAACTAGATTAACTATTACGTGAAATTAAAATTGCTTTAACGTTATTCATAAAAATGCCCATTACAAAAAAAAAAAAAAAAAAAAAAAAAAAAAAAAAAAAAAAAAAAAAAAAAAGAAAGAAAAGTAAACTGTAGTGTCTTGAGAAATTTTCTGTAATTAATATTTTGGTTTCATTGTATGTTTTTAAGGAAAAAAAAACAGTTTAGAAACTCTTCCAAGCAAATTTCTTTTATGCAACAAAAGCATAATTATCTTTATATACTGAAATACTATTTTCATTCGGTGCGCTGAAGTAATTATTTGCTCTTCTTTGAAAGTAACAATATTAATTCCTCCGCTAATGAAATTTCACTAATCTTCCATCTAGAAAGTGTACCATCGGAAAAAGTAATAAATTCAGCTTTAGAGCATTGAGCTTTCCTACTTTAAATAAGTTTTTTTGTACAAAATTTGGGAGAAAGATGAATGAATACATTTTGCTCATTAAGCGTTATACATGTTATTGCTCATTAGTAATTCCTTTTAACAAGAAATCTCATTTAAACCGAGGTTAATTAGCGAAACAAGATAACAAAGTGAGGAAGTGATTAAACTTCATTTACAAAAGGAATCCATGCGATTATTTAAGAGTTTGAAAGACTTCTTTCAAAACTTAACGGTGTATTGTTTCGTATAAAATTAACGCGTACATGCGTTTTAGGAGGAATATTCACGTTTAAACCAAACGCCCAACAATCAATTTTCTCTACTTCTGTACAAATTGTTTTCACGTATGTATTCATTTAGTTGTTAGCTATACATAAGCTTGCCAGACGTCCCAGTTTGACCGGGACAGTTTCGGTTTTCAGACAAAATCCCGGTGCCCCGGCCAATTCACTCCACATCTAGGCAAGAACGGATCCAGAAATTTGTAAAAGGAAGGGCGATTACTTACTTTGATTGCTTGCTATTACTTACTTTTTCTTTGAATAATGATTTTAAAATATTGATCACAAAGGTTTTGACTTTAATTTCGAAACTGTTCCAGGATAGCGTCAAGAACTCAAACCTCCCTTCTCCTAACATCAATGAAACTCGTCTAAATTTGCGTTATTTGAGCTTCATTTTCGAAAAATTACCTGTAGAGAGTTCCTTACGGAAGAGACGATTATCCCCATCGCCTGACTCTTGTATACGTCCCTGTGTCTCGGTAAAAGATTAATTTTAATTACAGATGGCCAAAAAAAGTCTTAAAATAATTAACTGTGACGGATTATTTTGGATAAATACTTTTTCATTTTGTGACATTGATTTATAAAATTAATATCGGATTAGCCTGTGAGGATTTTTACAAGAAGCTTAAAACCAAAAAAGATTTTTTAAAAAACAGACTTAGTCACTGAAAAGTGTTTGTAAATATTGATATATTTTTTTATTTCTCATTGAAAGTGCTTCTTCTTGAATAACTTGTAAATATCAACGTTTAAGAAATAAAACGTTTAAATTTATATGCTTGTGTAATTTCTTACTACCCTTGTTTTAGGTTCATAATTGGTAACCATTTATTCATAGTATTAAGAATGAAATGCCCTATTAATGTACTCAAAAAACCTGCCAGGAGTGTGTACCAACTCTTTTGAATACTCGCTACGTTCAGGGGGGGGGGAGAGGGGAAGCATTTCGGTGTCCCATTTGTTCATTTCAGAAATCTGGCAAGTCTAGCTGTGCAGTAAGATTTCTAGTATGTTAGACTTTGTTTGTGGTGCTGTTTTTAACCAGCAATATAATATCTACTTATATCCTCTCACCTAAATATACGTATTGAAAAATTCGGAACATTTTTATTGTTTGTGAAGCATTTTCGAGTAACACTACAAGTCGCATTTTAAAATACTCTTTGTTTTGTTTGGAAGTTTTTTAGATATATTGTTTCTCGCGTCCTTTAGATTCGCATGTTGTTGATGAAGCATGTTTTCTTTCTTGCAGATCATGTGTTCAGTTAACAGTAGACTCGCCACATTTTTTCGAGTTCAGCTATCACAACCTACAAGAAGGCCTCATCAGTGGTTACCTTAAATGAGCGATGACGTACTAGAAAATGGCCGAGTAAAATTTTTATTAGTCTGTTTAGCGCTCTCAGCACTCGCCAACGCAAACGCCAATCTCAAATTAAGTTTCAAATTCTCGGCCATTTACAATGAAAGAAATATTTACAGAACTTTAACATTTTAGATATTTTTTTACTTTTTGCGTAAAAGAATCAAGTGATCACTAAATTTTTTGTCATCATTTCAGTAATTTTAATAGAATGCAGCTATTAACTTGACGAAAATTTGCAAGAATAAAGCTAAAAACTTGTTTTAATTGATTGTGAAAGATGAAATATGTGTCGCGAAGGAAAGTAAACAAAAAGAAAATATTTCACTCACAACTTACATTTTTTAAATATTGCTTTCTGTTTCGAGAAATATTCATTTGATTAAGATAAATAAATACCTTTGTGCTGAACAGTAGCGTAAGAAGTAAACAACGTCAGAAAATCACAAATTCGTACATTACAAGACACGTATTTCGGCGTTACAGGGAACGCCTTTTTCAATGCAAAAAGTAATGAGCTTACTGATGTCTTTTCATCCATAAGGTAATTACTTTTTGCACTGAAAAAGGCGTTCCCTATAACGCCGAAACACGTGTCAGTTGTAATCTGTGAATTTAGGCTTTTCTGACGTTGTTTATTTCTTACTTTATTCATTTGATTACTTTGGGTTGCAGATAGTGACGCATGATTTACATAATTCCACTGTATATTTTCATATTTATGCAGAACGCATAGAACGCATTTCATATTCAGTTATACATATTTTAAAAATAATTTATTATGATATCCATTGCGTTACAAAGTACGTGAACGTTTCTGCGATAGTGGATAGGAAAATTTAAAGTATGTCGTTCTTGATAATAATATAATAATCTTAAATATTTGTCTATGAAAGTTAAAATTTAAATTTTTCATTTATGTTTACTTCGTCATGATATTAATAATTTAGACATTTTATTTCGAATCTAATAAGAGTCTTTAAAAATCATGCGGATATAATACACTGTATTTAAAATTTTGGTTACTGTAATCTTTATCCTACGTTCTTTCTTAAATATTTGCTCAATTTAAAGGAAAAAAAGAGCGTTAACTTAGAAAATAAACATTTGATTTCTCCTTTGATCAATGTTAATATGTTTGGTGAACTACTGTTCTCAAAATAATAGCTTTAGTATGTTAAGAGACATAAATTAAACCGATTTCCATCGGGAAATTTCCCCTGAGTCAGCCTCTTTCGGCACGTGACAAAACCAGTGATAGGGCTTTCTATGTAGGAGGTGGGGGTCCAGCCCAGGTTCCTACTCGTTGAGTTTCTTGTTTCTACAAATAGAGTAACTACGTCATTTCATTATACTGTAAATTTTAAAAATATTCACTTTCAATCCGACGTGATAATTTAGATTTAGTATTATAGACTCTAACAACATATTCTGTTGAAACTTTCACGTTATCTCATGAGCATTTTATCGAAACTGAAAATTTCTATTTGCTTTCTTTAACCTTCTACAATGACTATTCTTTCTGAACAACCGGAATGAAATATTTTCGTTTGAAATTCCATTTTACATTTTGTAGGCATACCATCGATCTGTACTAAGTTCATCAGGGCAAATTCTGCCAAAGAAACATCTACTTCTGAAAAGTTTACTACAGCCATATTTTTCACAGGGCTCTAGTTTTTTCTCCAATTTCAAAACAATATCCTTTTGGCCCTACGGTTATTTCCATTCAAATGTTCGAGTAAATAGCGTAATTGTAATTCATTTGTATGAAATTCATAAATAAGCCATTGCAAAGAATGTCCAATATAAATCTCAATTTTCCTTATAACTGCACTTTTAAAACCTTTTATTATAAACTGTTTGCACTTAACGTACAGTGCGTAACTAATCAATAACTTCCTTTCAAAAAGTTAATAGTCTTATCTTATGTTATTAGAGCAACCAGACATAGGGGTGACAAGGATAACATACTTTGATTTAAGTTATTAGAGTAAAATAATTTAGTCTTCCGCTATCCTTCTAGCTTTATTTTTTCCTTCCTTAAATCGACTCAAATTATTGCTCCTTCGACCGTCAAAGTACAGCATATTCTTATGAAAAATGTTATTCCTCATTTTTCTTTTCTCTTCCTTCTGATTTTGTGACGATCGTCTTCTTTCGAGGAATCATCTATGGCAATTATTCAAATACAAATACAAATTGGACGACCAGCAACAGGCTCTGGGCCCAGCTAGGCTGGTAAGAGGTCATTTAGTCCCCAATGAAGATCAACGGCCCTCTTAAAGCTATCTATCCCCTTGCTCATTACAGGCGCTTCCGGTACACTGTTCCAAGTGCCCAAAATCCAACTAAAGTAATATTTTTCCCCTAATTTCTAAACTAGCCTGAGATTTGAATAGCTTAAAACGAAGACCCCTTGTCTTGCTTTCCAAGCAAAAAGTAACCCCTTAGATCTTTCATATTGATAAATTTAAACAACTTCACATTCGCATCGGACTCTTCTTTGCTCCAGGTTATACGTAGTAAGACTTTCAAATCTGATACCATAATCTAAATATGAAAGTCCTCATACTAATCTAAAAGTCCTCCTTTGAGCCCTTTTCAATGAAAAAATATTTTTCTTCGGATAAGGAGAGTATAACTGAACAGCATACTAAAGATGAGATCTTACCAAACTCTTTTAAAGCAGCACAGATAAGAATTTTTCGCTGATTTATCGGAGTCATCCTCCTATGCTACATTTGGACGTTTAATTTTCGTTTTTCATACTGAAGAAAAACTTTGACTTTATAATTGTGTTTTTCTCCTTTCAAGTTGTTTATACGTAAACACAGCGTCTTAATTTGCATTTGAAGTAATATATTAATGTTTTGAAATAATTCAAATTAAATGAACTACTTTAAAAGAGAGAGACAACCAACTAGATCAAAGAGCGCTGTTGATATCAGCACAGACAGTGCACTGGCAGATCATGCGCGATTAACACGCTGAAAGCACGTTTATAAGCAATTCCGCAATCATCTAGGTCATTCAACTAATAACTATACGTATATTAAGTATTTATTTATCAAGAGTTTCATTTCAAACATTCAAGGTTTCAAATGAGAAGTAATTATATTTTATCTTTCCGTTTTCATCAGTTTGGTGAAAAATCGGGCTAGTTTAAATTCAAAGTTAAATGGGCAGCTAAAGATATTATTTGACTTAGCTAAAATTTTGTATGATAAATAGGCTTGGTAAGAGGCAACTTTTCCCGCATTTTGGCTTTACATATTTCTCACTTTCGTTTTTTCACTCCACCCTAATGCACACGTCACCTTTCCAACGACCTGTCTTACATAGATGAGTGTGGCAACGGCCTAAACTCAGAGAAACAGCGCATGCAAATCTGGCAAAGTTTATTTAAAAGTTTCCAGCTGAGTTGGCTAGCGCGCGGTATCTGGATTGATGTGTTGTGTAAATGTTAGATTATTCCGAGATGAAACTGATTAATTTATATTTATTTCTTTTAATGGTAATGTGTTTTGTTGCAATTTACAATAAATGTTTCGCTTTTAACAACTGGATTACCCGTCTCTACATTGGTGACCTGAACACGCAGTTATCAGTTGGTAGCGAAATGATTTCAAGAAAGAATGTGTCGCAGCAATTCGCCGGAAGGTAATTTATTTCGACGAAAAACTTCAATTTTTTTCAACTGTCTTGCTTTTCTGTGCATGTGTCCTTTGAGGTTCTTGAGTGTAGCATTGTACCTAAGCTATTAGTTGTTCATGTTACAAATTCAGTAAATATTTGTTTCATGTTAGTATGGAAACAAAAGAGAATTTAAATTTGACTCAAAAGGAAGTAAGTGCTGAAAACTTAAGTTGCAATAGGGTTTCTGTAAAAGTACCTAATTTTTGGCCTAATAATGCGAAGTTATTTTTTGTACAACTTGAAGCTAGTTTTAGGTTAGCTGGCGTTACGGTTGAACAAACGCAATTCGATCATTTGGTTGCGTCGCTGGATGCAGAAACTTTGTCTCATGCTACCGATATTTTATGTCAGCCGCCAGAAAAACCATACACCGCACTTAAACAAAGATTGTTAGCGGAGTTTCGAATTTTCTCAGAGTCGTAAAGTAAAGACATTAATTGAAGACTTAGAATTAGGTGACAAATCTCCATCTATGTTATTACGAAAAATGAAAGAATTAAGTGAGAGTCATGTAGATGATGATTTTTTAAAAAATATTTGGCTTCGTAGGTTACCGGTACCAGTGCAAACAATTTTAGCGGTCAGTTCTGAAAATTTAGAAAAGTTAGCGGAAATGGCAGGCAAGATTTGCGAATATACTGGGTTGGTTGTAAACTCAATTGATAAGCAAACTTTTAAATACCAAACTGCTAGTACTGAAATTCAGTTGGAACAATTGCAACTGAAAGTAGGCGAACTTACTAAAATTGTAAAAACGCGCAGTCGCTCAAGGTCTCCAAATCGATCTCAGGGCCGTAAACAATTTAATTTGAGAGCTGAAAAGCGGAATAATTGGTTATGTTGGTATCATTTTAAATTTAAAAACAAAGCTACCAAATGTGTAAAACCATGCGCTTTTGAAGCGAAATTTTCAAATTTTTCAAAATCGTCGGAAGTTTCTATGACTTTTACTAAAACAGGATTTAGTCGCAGACTGTATATCACTGATATTTTAACTCAAACGAGCTATCTAATTGACACAGGTAGTGATGTTTCTTGTTACCCAAAATCCTTTTTGAATTTAGACAGCGGAAAAAAAGAATTCACTTTGTACGCTGCAAATGGATCTGGGATTGATACTTACGGTACTAAGTTATTAAATTTAGATTTCGGGTTAGGACGCAGATTGAGATGACCGTTTATCATAGCTGACGTTACAAAGCCTATAATAGGGGCGGACTTTTTGCAGCATTTTGAATTGCTAGTCGATTTTAAAGAAAAGGCGTATTTTAGATCCGGTGACTAAATTTAGTGCAAGCGGTCGATCGATATTTTGCGAGGTTCCGAATGTGAAAACAATTTATGGGAATTCTGAATATCAAGAATTGTTAAAGAAATATATTGAGATTACACAACTTAATGTTCTTTCACAGAAGGTAATGAAACATAATACAGTTCATTTCATTCCGACTTGAGGGACCCCCCTGTTTCAGCTAAAGCGCGTCGGTTACACCTAACGCAACTTCAAATAGCTAAACAGGAATTTGAATATATGCTTGACAAAGGGATTTGTAGACCGTCAAAAAGTAATTGGGCTAGTCCTTTGCATATGGTCCCCAAAAGGCGAGTATGACTGGAGACCAACTGGCGATTACAGAGCACTAAATCGTATAACAGTTCAGGACAAATAATCCAATTCCTCACATTCAAGATTGTGTTAGCATTTTACACGGGAAGAAAATATTCTCGAAAGTTGACTTAATAAGGGCGTATCACCAGATTCCTGTGAACCCCCCTGATATTCCGAAAACGGCTATAATAACACCTTTTGGGTTATATGAATTTTCGTTTCTAAACTTCGGGTTATGTTCAGCAGCACAAACATTTCAACGCTTTTTTGGATGAGGTTTTGAGAGGGTTGAATTTCTGTTTTCCATACCTGGATGACATTTTAATCGCGAGTGAAAATCACCAGCAGCATAAAAAGCATTTAGAAGAAATTTTTAAACGTTTCCTTAACTACGGGATCGTTATAAACGAATCAAAATGTGAATTTGGGAAAGAAACTATAATTTTTTAGGACATATGATAAACAGTAAGGGGTGTATGCCAGATCCAAAAAAGGTGAAGGCAGTGGTAGAGTTCCCTAAACCCAAAACTATTTCTGAACTTAGACGTTTTTTTGGGTATGGTAAACTATTATCATCGCTTTATTCCAGATATCGCCGTGATTTTAGCGCCACTTCATAAGTTTTTAATTAAAGCAAAAAAACGAGATAAGAGGGAAATTCCGTGGGATACTGCTTCAGAAACAAGCTTTAAAAAAATTAAAAGTGCTTTAGCGGAAGCGACTTTGCTTTATCACCCTTCTACTAATGCAGAACTTGCTTTAACAACTGATTGCAGTGATTGCAGTGATTTTGCGATGGGTGGTGTATTGCATGAATTATCCCCCGAAGGTCCCAAGCCTTTAGGTTTTTTTTCAAAGAAACTATCGGCTACTCAATGTAAATATTCAACTTATGATAGAGAATTGTTGGCAGCATATAGTGCAATTCAGTATTTTCGATACATGTTAGAGGCAAGGAAATTTATTTTGTATGTAGACCACAAACCTCTAACTTTCGCATTTCGGCGGAAACATGAAAAATCCTCCCCCCGAACTATCCGTCAGTTGGATTTCATATCTCAATTTACTACGGATATCAGATATTTACCTGGTAATTGAAATTTGGTTGCGGACAGCCTGTCGCGAATATCGGAGATAACATTTTCATCTCTAGATGATATAGAAATGTGGGAAAAATCACAATCTGAGGATGAAGAACTTCAGGACGTTTTAGAGGGACGAATTAAGTACAGTGGTAAATTAGCTAAAGTTCCTATGCCTGGTACCGATAAATCTCTATATTGTGATACATCAGGAAATTATAATAGATTCTTTGTTCCGCAAATTCTAAGGCGTAAAATTTTTGATACAATGCACGGTTTGTCTCACCCCGGCATACGTGCTACAAAACGTCTTATCGATAGCAAATATGTCTGGCCAAATATAAACAAAGGTATAACTGCTTGGTGCAGAGCTTGTGTTCCTTGTCAGCAGACTAAAGTACATTTGCATACTAAAGCCCCGTTAGTTCAATTTTTAGTTCCGGATGAGAGATTTTCTCATATTCATTTAGACATAATAGGGCCACTAACACAAGTTCAAAATTTTAAGTATTGCTTGACTATAGTGGATAGATTTACGCGGTGGCCTGAAGTTGTGCCAATTACTGATATAACAGCAGAAACGGTAGCTCGTGCTTTCGTACAGTCATGGGTTTCTCGATTTGGTACTCCGCAAAGGATAACATGTGACAGGGGCAGACAGTTTGAATCTGAACTTTTTACGAGTCTATCAAAGATGCTTGGCATAAAATTAGCAAGGACATCGCCGTACAGACCCCAAAAGTAACGGTCTGGTGGAAAGACTGCACCGACCATTGAAGCAAGCTTTGATGTGTTACAAATCCGATTGGGTTGAAGCACTTCCATTAGTGCTGTTGGGACTCAGATCTACGTTACGTGAAGACCTTGGCGCGTCCGCGGCACAGCTGACTTATGGGTCAACTCTACGGTTACCTGGACAGTTGTATGAAGAAAAAACTTTATCTAATATGCCTGACTATGTTGCACGTCTTCAAAGACTGATTAGCTCGCTAAGTTCATCTACCCCTATTCGGCATGGTCAACAACGGATTTATATCCCTAAAGATCTGTAAAACTGTACACATGTTTTTGTGCGCTTAGATGCTGTAAAAAAATCATTGCAGCCGCCATACGAAGAGCCTTATGAGGTCCTAAAGAGAATGGACAAGAACTTTTTGATTTTTGGTGAACGACAAGGAAAAGATCGTTCACATCGATCGCTTAAAACCAGCATTTTTAATTGCTGGAGATTCCAATCCAAGGACTCCTGGAGTTACAACAAGGTTTGGCCGCAAAGTACGTTTTCGTCTCCCAATGGTCTTGTGAGACTGGTGAGGGAGTCTGTGGCAACGGCCTAAACTCAGAGAAACAGCGCATGCAAATCTGGCAAAGTTTATTTAAAAGTCTCCAGCTGAGTTGGCTTAGCGCGCGGTATCTGGATTGATGTGTTGTGTAAATGTTAGATTATTCCGAGATGGAACTGATTAATTTATATTTATTTCTTTTAATGGTAATGTGTTTTGTTGCAATTTACAATAAATGTTCGCTTTTAACAACTGGATTACCCGTCTCTACATGAGCAACACACAGGGACGAGCAATCTTTCCCTTTTAACCTGCAAGATCTCTATTTTCACAACCGTTAGTCCAAGATGCATACTTCCAATTGCAAAAATGTTCAAAATCAGATGCAAAGTTAAGATATTGAAAGTTTGAAGCAAAAGTAAAAATGAGTCAAAAAATGCAAAACTTAACTTTTTATACGGGCCCTAGGTTCCCTAACTTATATTTAGGGGAAATAATCTCCATCATAAAAATGTTCATTAATTGCTACTATGTTAATAATTATATTTGGTTTTCTGTGGGTACTCATTTGTTTAGTTACTGGTTGATTTGCCTTAATTTATGTCTTTTTTGGTGATATTTACTTTGTGGCTATATGTGTTTCACTGGTTCATGTATTTTATTTCATTATTCTATTTAATTGGATTATGCGTTGTGTCTGCTGATTTTCTTTTTCTTACACCTTCAATAGTTCTATTTTTTGCTCGACTGACCTTTCGTTTTCCGTTTTTTTGTTGTTGTTATTGAACTCATGCATGTTATAATATTGAGAGTCTGAACACTCAAACCGCAA
The DNA here is from genome assembly GCF_026930045.1 of Uloborus diversus. NCBI lineage: Eukaryota > Metazoa > Arthropoda > Arachnida > Araneae > Uloboridae > Uloborus > Uloborus diversus. The sequence continues at coordinate 90,110,149 of NC_072731.1, read as the reverse complement.
ATCATAACACTAACACACTTGGAGAATTTAAATACTGCACTATTTTGCACATAAATGTAGGAAGTATAGGATCTAAAGTTGATGAATTAAACAGATTAGTTAATGAAATTGTTGATATCATAACAATTGGAATCACTGAAACATGGGGTATTTTTGGATGCGTTTACATATTTTCCGGGTTTTAACTGCCATCATATTAACAGAATGAATAAAATTGGTGGAGAAGTAGCTCTTTTTGTAAAACAAGACTTTAATAATGTTTTTACTTGTGTTAAATTTACTTTTATAACGTGTTTTCAACTATTTATAAAATTCCAAAAGGTGACTTTACTG